>NC_092051.1:64152639-64463538 GCF_003086295.3 Arachis hypogaea | reverse complement strand
AACGTAGGTGATGTGTGAAAAATGATCCAACACAAAACTCACCGGCAAGTGTACCGGGTCGCATCAAGTAATAATAACTCACATGAGTGAGGTCGATCCCACATGGATTGAAGGATTGAGCAATTTTAGTTTAGTGGTTGATTAAGTCAAGCGAATCAAGTAGTGGTTGAGTGGTTTGCAATTGGCAGAAACTAAATTGCATAAATTGTAAAGGGAGAGGGAGGAATTGCAGTAAATTAAAGAGAACAAGAAGTAAAAGTGCTGAATCTTAAGGTGCAAGTAATGTAAATTGCAGAAACTTAGATTACAAGAAATATAAATGACTGAATCTTAAAGTGCAAGAAATGTAAATTGATTGAATTATAAAAGGGATTGGGAGCTTGGATTGCAGAACTTAAACAAGTAGAAGCAGATTGCAACAAACAGAAGAATTAGAGATGAATTGAATTGCAATAGATTTCAAACAGAAAAGTAAAAATGCTTGAGGAACGAAAACAGAAAAACTGATGCTTAATTTGCAGCAATAAAAAGGATGTTGAAGATCTCAGGAGTGGAAGAGACTAGAAAACAAGTCTAGATCTCAAATCCTTCCTTGATCTAACAAGAGCAAGTGCAAAAGAGAATGAAAAGTAAATTGCAGAAGGAATAGAAGATGAAGCAGTAAACAGAATTGAAATTTAAGTTCTAGAATTATGCAGAAAGTAAACAAGATCAAGGTGAGATTGAAACAGATGTTCTTCAATTCTCTACCCAAGATCCAAGACAAGAAGTAAAGAGTGCTCAAGCAAGAATAAGGAAGAAGAGAGATCAATTCTCCTCCCCAATTCTCTAAGATCCAAATTCAAAGTAAAAGCTAAAAATTACAAAAAATGGAAATCAAAAGAAAGCCAAAAGTGAAAGTAAAAAAATGCTAGATGTCAAAAGTCCTTTCCTAAATCAAACTAACACCTATTTATACACTTCCTAATTTGGATCTAAGAATTTGGGTGGGCTTTAAAATTTGGTGAAGAAATGAATTAAATTGAATTTTTAGTGAATTTTGGCCCAAATGCACCTTCCAGGGGAAAGCTCAGTTCAAATACCAAACTGAGCCCCCAAATGTTGCTGTCCGTGTCCAATTTAGTGCACCCAGCCTCTTGGTCATGTTGCATGACACTAGAGCTCAGTTGGAATTTTGATCTGAGCTCTAGTCTTGGCCGTGTCCCATTGTGGCGCCTTGCTTGGGACCTCAATCTCCCAAGTTCGAATCCTGGTGGAGGAAAGTGGAGGCTATTTTTCTTGGAAGAGTTGGAGAGTAAGGAGTGCTTGTACAAGGAAGCTCCAGGTTCGAGCCTTGTTGAGTGAAATGTTGTACCCATTTTTATTTCAAGGAGTAGCGCTCCTTCCTTGCAAGTGAGAGGCTCCCACTTCGATTCCCACTGAATGCAATTTGTGGAGCCACTTTTCCTTATGCCTAGCAATATAATGTAGTGCTCAGTTAAGTAAAGCAATTGAGCGCCCTTGCCTCCTTGTTGTAGGGCCTTCTTGTCATCCCTCAGGTGCAAAGTTCAAGTCTTGGTAAATGCTTTTTGGCTAATTTCCCTTGCAAGCTAGGTAGCGTGAGGTTCCGTGTTCGAACCTTGGGGAAGGCTTTTTGGCCCATTTTTCCTTGTTTTCCTTGCAAGGAGCGTTCCTTGCTTCCCTTGGGCCATGAGTTTGAAACTTGGTGGCTTCATTCCTTGGAATTTTGCTTTGAATTTATTCTTGAAAGAGCCCGATAAAGCTCACTTATTGAACTGAGCTTTATGTCCTTGCCTTGCTTTCTTTGATGCTCAGTTCACTAAGTTAATTGAGCTTTGTGCCTTGCTTCCTCTTTTTGCTCCTTGTGAAAGTATCACTAAATTCACAAAGTTTAAAAGTCATTCATAATTCAATTAATTTTGGCTTAAACCTCATGATTTTGTATAAATTAAAGGGTGGTTGGTTGATTTAACAAACTATGCAATTCTACTCCAAATTACTTACTTACAATGCAAAAAAGTGCATAAAACCTAATGAAAACAAAGAAAAAGACTAGTAAAACTAGGCTACGATGACTTGTCATCACAACACCAAACTTAAAACTTGCTTGTCCCCAAGCAAGCATTAAACATAAGAGAAGATAGAATGAAATAGAGAGGTATACATGTCCTTATTAAGCAAATAGTTGAACTTGGTTCATGGGATTTCATGCAGATCAATAGTAGCTCATTTATTACTTGCTGTTAAACAGATAATGTTTCTTCAAAGATTCACTAAGGTTGCTGCTACAATGCCTTACTTTTTGCTTACTTCCCTTGTTAGCTTTTTCCTTCTTTCTTTTGCATTAGAGAGCTTATTACTTATTGAAGGCTTGGTGGCAAATGTTGCAGTGGCCTTTGGCTAATTTCACTCAACATTCATTCACCACAGACACATGGCTTACCTTTTTCTTCCTAGGATCATTGATGCCCAGCATCTCTTTGGATAACTAAGTGGTTTGTAGCTAAGCTGCTCTTTATTGTGGACTTTCAGTTGGCAATCCCAAATCAGTTGATCTAAGTGGCCAAGTTTTGAAATACTCCTTAGAACTTACTTGTCCAAGCATATCTTAGTACAAAAATACCACAGGCATGTGTCCTAGGGTCCAAGCTATTGGTGTCTAACCTTATTGTTTATTTCTTTGCCACTTTTTTTTTTTGGCTTTTCTCTTTCTTTTCTTTCTGCTTTGATTCATTTTCAAGGGATTTTCAATAATACAAGGCTTTATAGCAGCAAACTAGCTTAGGCTTCAAAGAACATGTCATTATGCAACATTTATTTTGTGAGCTAACAATTGAATCAAACATATACCACCACTAACTTTCATTCTAACTTTTGCAACATTGAACAATTACTTTTCTAAATCAAACATCTCTCTTTTATTCAAACAGCAAGGGAACAAAACAAAATTCAAGCTAAGTAATGGACAACAAGCATTATGCAGATCAGCATTCTTGACAAACAATTCCACTTGCAACCAAATAAACACTTTAGTAAGACATACAAGAATTCCCAATTTAAAGTACTTCTTCAACAACAAAGATTAAGTGTAGACACAACCTTTCAGGTTGCCGCTTTTCATTCTTCCTTCTGTTGTATACCTTTTGAGTCATAATGCAAATTGTCTACAAATGTTGGCTAGTTTCCTGCATAATTCTCAAAAGTTGCTTGCTTCTCAAGCCCTTAAGTGAATGATTAGTATGCATGAATTGAGTGTGTCTTTTGGATTTATTTTGGTGTGGGAACACCAAACTTAATTCCTTGCCACTGCCTCTGATGCAACAAGTTAACCAATTATGAATTCTCTTGGTCTTGCTAAAGGTTATGGAGCTAAAAATTAGAAAGCAACTAAATGGTTATGTGATTTATCTGATTGGTTGGATCTAGCATTATGCAGGAAGTGAGAGTGTGCTTTTTAGATAAAATGTTGGTGGAACACCAAACTTAGAATCCTTCATTCTCCCTTAAATTATTTTGGTGTGCAACACCAAACTTAGATCCTTGCAATACAGACAAAACTACTCAACCTTTTTATTGAAAAAGCTATGAAAAGAAAACTACCTCAGGTTGGGTTGCCTCCCAACAAGCGCTTCTTTATTGTCACTAGCTTGACATCTTGTTCTTTGATCATGGAGGCTGAAAAGCATAGTGCCTTAGCTTTTCTCCTCTTACTGTGAACTTCCTTCCGGTCTCCTCTTTGATGATTTCTAGGTGTTCAAGTGAAAGGATCCGGTTCACAGTATAGTACTCAGATAATTGTGGACACACCTTCATTGGTTGGGTGTTCAACATCACTTTATCCCCTGGTGAGAAGCCTTCAGTGGGGATTTTCTTGTTTCTCCACCCTTTTGGCATCTTCTTCTTCTCTTCTTTCTTAGGAGATGATTCATGCCTTGGTGGTTCTTTATCTGGAGTGTTGGGGTTCTCATCTGGGGGTTTTGGATCTAGTTCCTCCTTGATTTCTCTGGTCTGTTGCACCATCTCTACTTCTTTCAAGCATGGATTTAGAAGTCTTGGAGTTAACTTATTGAATGCCTCCATCAAGCTTTGATCCCTGGCCTTATCCTTCATACAATCTTCTTCTTGAGTGGGCTCATGCAGGGTTTTAAAACCATGGAATGCTAGGTGCTCATCATGCACTCTCAACAACAATTCCCCTTTTTTAACATCTATCAATGCTCTGCCCGTAGCTAGGAAAGGCCTCCCCAGGATGATGGGAGTGTTAGGGTCTTCCTCTATATCTAGGATGACAAAATCAGCTGGGAGAAGGAATTTTCCCACTTTTACTAGCACATTCTCTACAACTCCAAGTGCTTGTTGAATGGACTTGTCAGCCATTTGAAGAGCTATTCGAGTGGGTTTCAGTTCAAAAATTTGAAGCTTCCTCATAAGAGATAGAGGCATCAAGTTTATGCTTGCACCAAGGTCACATAATAATTTCTCAATAGTTATGTCTCCTATGGTACAAGGTATATAAAATCTTCCAGGATCATCCTTCTTCTCTGGTAGACCTCTTTGGAGAATAGCACTACACTCCATTGTCATTTCAATAATCTGTTCTTCCTTCAAGGGTCTTTTCTTTGTTAGCACTTCTTTCATAAATTTGGCATATAATGGCATCTGTTCAAGTGCTTCTAAGAAAGGAATATTAATACTGAGTGTCTTGAATATGTTCAGGAAATTTGAGTATTGTTTATCCTCATTTTCTTTTTTTAACCTCTGAGGGTATGGAAGTTTGGGACAAATGGCTTCACCCCTTCCTTCTTCTCTTGTAGTTGTGTTTCAAGGATGTCCTTGTCTCTCTTTGAGCTTTTTGCATTCTTAGTCTTTCTCTCCTCTTCACTTCTCTCTTCTGTCTCTTCTTGTGGAACTTGTCTGTTGTATTCTTCCTGATTGATGGCTTTCTTCTCACTTCCCACTATGATTGCTTTGCACTCCTCCCACTTTGTAGCTTTTCCTTTGTCCCTTGGGTGGTCTTGAGTGGCACTAGGGGATGCATTTGATTACTTTTCACCCATCTCTGCGATTCGTTTAGCCATTTGTTCCATATGCCTCTCAAGGTTTCTGATTGACGCTTCTTGGTTTTTGCTTGCCATCTCTTGATCTTTTCTTGATGCTTCTTGATTTTTCATGCGTTTCTCCATCATCATCTCCAGAATAGAGATTCTTTAAGAGTTTGGATTTGGTTGTGGTTGTGTAAAATGAGATGGTTGTTGCGGGAAATTGTTTGAACCATTTGCGAGGGTATTTTGTGGGTGGAATGTGGATGTGGACAAGTTATTCTGGTGGTTTTGTGAGTCGTTATGGGGTTGGTGATGTGTTTTGTGAATTTTTTAATTGGTTAGTATTATTGGATGAATGGTTATGGTTGTTTGTGTTGCTGAGGCTGCCAGAGTTGAAGTCTCTTTGTCTTAGATTCTGATGCTCACCTCACCTTGAAATAGAATGAGTCTTCCACGGTGTCTTGTGTACATCACCATGAAAATTGTGTTGAAATGAACTTGAAGTGTTATTCATGCATTGCACTTGCTCAGGGCTTTGTTGCTCATAATTGAATGTCCCAAAACTTTCTTCAAGTTGATTCCACCCATGTGAGGTTTGAGATTGGCCTTGTGTATTTACTGCAGAAATTTGCAGTCCATCAATTTTCTTGGCCATCTGCTCAAACTGTTGTTGAGTCTGCTGCTGCATTATCTTGTTTTGAACTAGGATGGTGTCCACTCCTTCCAATTCTAGCACTCCTTTCCTTTGTGATGGTTGGCGTTGTCTTTGATGAGCAAAGAAGTATTGATTGTTTGCCACCATATCAATGAGGTTCTGAGCTTCTTCAGCTGTCTTCATGAGTTGCATCGAGCCTCCTGCAGAATAGTCAAGTGCCTCTTGAGCTTTCATTGTCAGTCCTTCATAGAAATTTTGGAGTTTATCCCATTTATTAAACATCTCTGGTAGACACTTCCTGAGTAAAGCTTTGTATCTCTCCCATGCTTCATACAATGACTCTCCATCCATCTGAGTAAATGTTTGAACCTCTGTTTTGAGCCTGATGATCCTTTGAGGAGGATAAAACTTAGCTAAGAACTTGCTCACTAGATCCTCCCAATTGTTGATGCTTTCTCTTGGAAATGACTCCAACCATTGACTAGCTTTGTCCCTCAGGGAAAATGGAAACAACAACAATTTGTAACTGTCAGGATGCACACCGTTGGTCTTCACTGTGTTACATATTCTCAGGAAGGTGGATAGGTACTAGTTTGGATCTTCCAAGGGGCCTCCTCCATAAGAACAGTTGTTCTGCACCAAGGTGATGAGTTGGGGCTTCAATTCAAAGTTATTTGCATCAACATTTGGGGTAAGGATGCTACTCCCACAATGCCTTGGATTAGCAAGTGTATATGAAGCCAATACTCTCCTTTGGGGCTGACCATTGTCGTTGGCCACTCCCACTTGTGGATTTGTTGGATTTTCCTCCATTTCTTGGTTCTCTTCTCAACCTCCAAAGTGTTTCAGGATCAAAAGGTATGGATTCATCGCTTCTTCCTCCTGACATAAACACAGAACCACGAACAAAATTAAGCACTCTATTGCTAGAGTGATGTTAGTGTTAACTTAAGCAAAAATTCAAACAGTTAGTATGCTTAGTAAAAAGAAAAAGAAAAAGTGCTCAATCTAGACCACCACCTCACTTAATCATTGTCAACCTAATCAATCCCTGGCAATGGCACCAAAAACTTGATGTGTGAAAAACGATCCAACACAAAACTCACCGGCAAGTGTACCGACTCGCATCAAGTAATAATAACTCACATGAGTGAGGTCGATACCACAGGGATTGAAGGATTGAGCAGTTTTAGTTTAGTGGTTGATTTAGTCAAGCGAATCAAGTAGTGGTTGAGTGGTTTGCAAATGGAAGAAACTAAATTGCATAAATTGTAAAGAGAGAGGGAGGAATTGCAGTAAATTAAAGAGAACAAGAAGTAAAAGTGCTGAATCTTAAGGTGCAGGTAATGTAAATTGCAGAAACTTAGATTGCAAGAAATGTAAATGACTGAATCTTAAAGTGCAAGAAATATAAATTGATTGAATTATAAAAGGGATTGGGAGCTTGGATTGCAGAACTTAAACAAGTAGAAGCAGATTGCAACAAACAGAAGAACTAAAGATGAATTGAATTGCAATAGATTTTAAACAGAAAAGTAAAAATGCATGACGAACAAAAACAGAAAAACTGATGCTTAATTTGCAGCAATAAAAAGGATGTTGAAGATCTTAGGAGTGGAAGAGACTAGAAAACAAGTCTAGATCTCAAATCCTTCCTTGATCAAACAAGAGCAAGTGCAAAAGAGAATGAAAAGTAAATTGCAGAAGGAATAGAAGATGAAGCAGTAAACAGAATTGAAATTTAAGTTCTAGAATTATGCAGAAAGTAAACAAGATCAAGGTGAGATTGAAACAGAAGTTCTTCAATTCTCCACCCAAGAACCAAGACAAAAAGTAAAGAGTGCTCAAGCAATAATAAGGAAGAAGAGAGATCAATTCTCCTCCCCAATTCTCTAAGATCCAAATTCAAAGTAAAAGCTAAAAATTACAAAAAATGGAAATCAAAAGAAAGCCAAAAGTGAAAGTAAAAAAATGCTAGATGTCAAAAGTCCTTTCCTAAATCAAACTAACACCTATTTATACACTTCCTAATTTGGATCTAAGAATTTGGGTGGGCTTTAAAATTTGGTGAAGAAATGAATTAAATTGAATTTTTAGTGAATTTTGGCCCAAATGCACCTTCCAGGGGAAAGCTCAGTTCAAATACCACACTGAGCCCCCAAATGTTGCTGTCCGTGTCCAATTTAGTGCACCCAGCCTCTTGGTCATGTTGCATGACACTAGAGCTCAGTTGGAATTTTGATCTGAGCTCTAGTCTTGGCCGTGTCCCATTGTGGCGCCTTGCTTGGGACCTCAATCTCCCAAGTTCGAATCCTGGTGGAGGAAAGTGTAGGCTATTTTTCTTGGAAGAGTTGGAGAGTAAGGAGTGCTTGTATAAGGAAGCTCCAGGTTCGAGCCTTGTTGAGTGAAATGTTGTACCCATTTTTATTTCATGGAGTAGCGCTCCTTCCTTGCAAGTGAGAGGCTCCCACTTCGATTCCCACTGAATGCAATTTGTGGAGCCAATTTTCCTTATATATAGCAATATAATGTAGCGCTCAGTTAAGTAAAGCAACTGAGCGCCCTTGCCTCCTTGGAGTAGCACCTTCTTGTCATCCCTCATGCTTTTTGGCTAATTTCCCTTGCAAGCTAGGTAGCGTGATGTTCCGTGTTCGAACCTTGGGGAAGGCTTTTTGGCCCATTTTTCCTTGTTTTCCTTGCAATGAGCGTTCCTTGCTTCCCTTGGGCCATGAGTTCGAAACTTGGTGGCTTCATTCCTTGGAATTTTGCTTTGAATTTATTCTTGAAAGAGCCCGATAAAGCTCACTTATTGAACTGAGCTTTATGTCCTTGCCTTGCTTTCTTTGATGCTCAGTTCACTAAGTTAACTGAGCTTTGTGCCTTGCTTCCTATTTTTGCTCCTTGTGAAGCTCGATTCACTCACCCAACTTTGCTTTCCTTCTTCCTCAATGTTGCTACGCTTTTTTTTTCTCTTGGGCACGCTTTTTGTTTCCTTTGGGCATATTCCTTAGGCCACGCTTTTCTTATTTTCTTCTTTCTTCACCTACAAGTAATTAAATCAACCAATCAAAGTATCACCAAATTCACAAAGTTTAAAAGTCATTCATAATTCAATTAATTTTGGCTTAAACCTCATGATTTTGTATAAATTAAAGGGTGATTGGTTGATTTAACAAACTACGCAATTCTACTCCAAATTACTTACTTACAATGCAAGAAAGTGCATAAAACCTAATAAAAACAAAGAAAAAGACTAGTAAAACTTGGCTAAGATTACTTGTCATCAGTAGGAAAGGTGATGACGCAGGTGGCGCGAGCGTTCTCTCTCTCCCCATGTCTCGACGGCTCCCTCTCTTCGCGGTTATGACTTTGACAGCAACTCAGCAGCGGTGACGGGTTCGATGGCGGTGAGGTGCAACGGAGGTGTGGCCACGACATCGGTCTCCCTCTCTTTCCTCTCCTCTTCTTCTTCGGGCACGTGTTTTTTGTGTATGTGTGTGTCTATGTGTGTGTGTTGGTGTTGCTATCCGTGTGAGGGGAAAAGGGAAATGAGAATTGGCATCAAGGTTTATGGAAATTATGGTTAGGGTTGTGTTTTGGGGATTTAGAGTTTTGATTTTAGAATTAGGGTTAGGTAGAGTATTAATTTAAAACTAAATTTAATCTAATATAATTAAATTTAAGAATACTATTTATTTTGTAAATTATATTTTATTAAGTATTCTAATTTAAAATTAGAGATAAATAAATTTATTTTCTTTTAGTTCATAAAATTATTCTAAACCTTCAACTATTCAATTATTTAAAAAATTTTAATCCTAATGGATTTTGAAATATAATAAATTATCAACAAATATAATAAAATTATCAACAAATATAATAAATTATAAATATCTTACTATTTAATTTCGAAAAATCTGGGGTCTTACACTTGGCGAGCCAAGGAGATGCTTGAATTAGTTCACACTGACATTTATGGTCCAATGAAGTCTCCATCACTCAATAACAACAGGTACTTCATTGTCTTCTTTGATGATTATACTAGAATGATGTGGGTATATTTCCTACGTGAAAGATCAGAGGTTTTTGGCATCATCAAGAAGTTCAAGCAACATGTGGAGAAGAAAAATGGTCGTAGCATCAAGGTACTTCGTAGCAATAGAGAAACTGAATACACTTCCAAAGAATTTACTAAATTCTGTGAAGAAGAGGGTTTCATGTAAGAACCGAGGTTTTTACGTAAAGCCGCTTAAGTAGAGTAGAATAATTTAATTGTCCAGAATAGGTTTGAAAATATAAAAGTGTTTTTTTTTTAATATAAATGTGAGATTCGGTTTCGGTGGATTTTTCTGAGTAGGAAAAAGTTCTCCTCTAAAAACTTTTTGGTAAAAACACCTACCGATAGATTAGCCGACAGTACCGGCTTAAGTCTGTCCAGTACTGCATGTGAGAGAATAAAACAGTAGAAAACCTTAGAAGAGTTTTTAAAATAGCAAATCGGGCGCTTATTTTAAAGGTTTTGTCCCAAAGTAGGGCCAAACAAACCAAAAATACTACGCGGTTAGACCGGGCCCAAGTTGGGCTCAAGCCCAACATACATAAAGCCTTAAATGAGTCAAGAAAGCCCGTTTTAGAACATAGAGGGAGAGAGGGGCGCTGGTTTTGAGAGAAGAAAGGAAGAAAAAAAAACTCTCTTCATTTCCTACTTATTTTGGCCATATCTTGAACTACGGAGCTCCGATTGACGAGCCATTTATAGCCACGCAAAGTTCTTGTCGAGCTCTTTAAACAAAGTGGTAAGAAACTCACTCTTTCCTTTGCAGTTTCCCTGCCCTATGTCATTTTCGAAAATGGCTTGTTGGGTTGTTGAGTTTCCTTGGATTCTTGTTGTTTAGGTGTAAGTTAGCTTGGGTGAGTAGTGAGTCTAACCTCAACACCCATTGGATAAGGTAAGATATCACTAAATCTTTGTGTTTAGTTGAATTTCATAAATCCTAGCTTTGATTCTTGTAGTTTTGCATGATATAGAGTGTTCTTGGTGTTGTTTGGTGTTGGGTGAAAGCTTGAACGCTTGTGGTAAAGTGGTTTTATGTATGGAGGATAATTAGCCAAGGTATGGTTTCAATTTCCTTTATGTAATATATAATATTTCGTGAAACTTAGACTAACAGCCCCTAAGATAGGTTTGAAATATGTGATGGTATGATTAATTGTATATAAATGTTATGCTTGATGATGGTTTGGATGGAGGTTGAATGAGTTTGAATGTGATGATATATATCTTGGTAGATGATGATTATTGATGGGTATGATAACTATGATGAGTTATGATGGTGAATGTTGAGGTATGAAGATGGATGTTGATGATGATTTTTGGATTGTTGGTTATTATGGTTCATGTTGAAAATAAATGCGTGAGGAAGTTCGATAAATTGTATGGACTGATTGATGATAATGGAACTATTTGGATGAAAGATTTAATATATGTAACAATGATGATTGTTGGAAACTTTGAATAGTGGTATTGAGGAATTGTGATATGAATTTAAATTGAATTTAGAGTTGGATGAGGTGAGTGTTAAATGATTTAGATGATTGAATGCTTGATTGGGTTGAGTAATGTTTGGTATGAATTCTTAAGTGATTTTGGTATTGTTGGGGTTGTGAATAATTGGTTGTAAATTGAGAGACTTGGTAAAATTGAGTTTTTAAGATTTTTGTTAAAACCAATTTTTGGCCAACTTTGGCGATCATATCTTGAGCTATATTTTCTGAAATTGATTGAATTTTGTATCAAATTGAAGATACTTTAAAGAGCTTTAAAACAGTATAGATTTTGTGGAAATTAGAATTTTGTAGAAAACGATATGATTGTTGAAAGTTGGTGTAAAAATCTGAATTCTGTGATGCAGAAATTGTGAGTTCTGGTTTGTGTACGCATGCACACTATTGTGCGCATGCTTCGAGCAGGGGCCATCTTTTCACTTGTGTATACCTACGCACGAACACCCTCTGATTTTCAAAAAACGTGCGAACGCACACTGTGGTGCACACGCACTCACAGGGATATGTCTTCTCCTGAGAACGTTTGCACACTCTGTGAAATTTGCAAGTTGTGCATACACACAACATCATGCGTACGCACAAATTAGGAAGTGCCTTTTGTTGAGGGCGTCCTCACGTATTCATGCCGCACACAAAATAGGAAATTTTACTTTGTGTGCGTACGCACACCTCTATACGTACGCACACGTTGAGAAAACTCTTCTGGGCGTGCGTACGCACAACCTTATGCGTACGCACACTGCCCTATTTTTCAACGAAAACCTTGTTTTTAACCATTTTACCTTCCCAACAAGCTTGCAAACTTCTGTAACACTTGTTTAAACTCTTTCTGCTAGTATTTAGACTTTAAATCAAGGATAACACAATAAGTGAATTAAAAGGGGGTATTTTTGGTTATGAGTTTAGAAAACGGAGGTTTAGGTTTCTAAAGTTGTGGGTGAGCGGGCGGAATACTATATTGGAGATGACTAAGAGGACTTGAGAGGTGATGATAGTTCATGGTAAATTTGAGAAAATGTTAAACTGATGATAGGTATGATGAGTTGAGGACTCAGGAAGGAATGATGAATTTATTGAATGTTGAGAGTGTTCCAGGCACTATATCCTTGGGTTAATTACGATAGTGTTGGTGCGCAGAAATCGTGACAGTTTCATTCCTTGGTAACGGCGCTAAAAACTCAATACGCATGTTCATGATCTTAGTTCTTTGTCACAACTTCGCACAACTAACCAGCAAGTGCACTGGGTCGTCCAAGTAATAAACCTTACGTGAGTAAGGGTCGATCCCACGGAGATTGTCGGCTTGAAGCAAGCTATGGTCACCTTGTAAATCTCAGTCAGGCGGATTCAATTAATTATGGAGATTTAGTAATTAAAAGCTAACTAAAATATAAAATAAAGATAGTGATACTTATGTAATTCATTGGTGAAAATTTCAGACAAGCATATAGAGATGCATTCGTTCCTCCTGATCCTCTGCTTTCCTATTGTCTTCATCTAATCATTCATACTCCTTTCTATGGCAAGCTATATGTTAGGCATCACCGTTGTCAATGGCTACATCCTGTCCTCTCAGTGAAAATGGTCCAATGCGCTGTCACTGCATGGCTAATCACCTGTCAATTCTCGATCATACTGGAATAGGATCTATTGATCCTTTTGCATCTGTCACTACGCCCAGCACTCGCGAGTTCGAAGCTCGTCGCAGCCATCCCTTCTCAAATCCTACTCGGAATACCATAGACAAGTTTTAGATTTTCCAGATCTCAAGAATGGCCGTCCATGGATTCTAACTTATACCACGAAGATTCTGATTAAGGAATCCCAGAGATACTCATTCAATCTAAGGTAGAACAGAAGTGGTTGTCAGGCACGCGTTCATAGTTTGGGAATACATAAGAATAAGGTCCAGACATGGCCGAATAGCCAGCCTCCCAAGGAGGGTTCAATCATCAAAACATGATCAAAAGATGATCCGAAGATGTAAATACAATAGTAAAAAGTCCTATTTATGCTAAACTAGTTACTAGGGTTTACAAAGATAAGTAAATGTTGCAGAAATCCACTTCTGTGACTCACTTGGTGTGTGCTTGGGCTGAGAACTGAGCTTTACACGTGTAGAGGCTTCTCTTGGAGTTGAACGCCAGCTTGTAATCTATTTCTGGCGTTTAACTCCACTTTGCAACCTGTTTCTGGCGTTTAACTCCAGAATGCAGTATGGAACTGGCGTTGAACGCCAATTTGCGTCATCTAAACTCGGGCAAAGTATGGACTATTATATATTGCTCGAAATCGCTGGATGTCTACTTTCCAACGCAATTGAGAGCGCACCATTTGGAGTTTTGTAGCTCCATAAAATCCACTTTGAGTGCAGGGAGGTCAGAATCCAACAGCATCTGCCGTCCTTCTTCAACCTCTGAATCTGATTTTTGCTCAAGTCCCTCAATTTCAGCCAAAAATTACCTGAAATCATAGAAAAACACACAAACTCATAGTAAAGTCCAGAAATGTGAATTTTATTTAAAAACTAATAAAAATATACAAAAAACTAACTAAATCATACTAAAAACTATGTTAAAACAATGCCAAAAAGCGTATAAATTATTCGCTCATCACAACACCAAACTTAAATTGTTGCTTGTCCCCAAGCAACTGAAAATCAAATAGGATAAAAAGAAGAGAATATACTACAAATTCCAAAATATCAATAAAACTTAGCTCCAATTAGATGAGCGGGACTTGTAGCTTTTTGCCTCTTGAATAGTTTTGGCATCTCACTTTATCCATTGAAGTTCAGAATGATTGGCATCTATAGGAACTCAGAGTTCAGATAGTGTTATTGATTCTCCTAGTTCAGTATGTTGATTCTTGAACACAGCTACTTTATGAGTCTTGGTCGCGGCCCTAAGCACTTTGTTTTCCAATATTACCACAGGATACATAAATGCCACAGACACATAACTGGGTGAACCTTTTCAGATTGTGACTCAGCTTTGCTAAAGTCCCCAATTAGAGGTGTCCAGGGTTCTTAAGCACACTCTTTTTTTGCTTTGGACCTTGACTTTCACTGCTCAGTCTCAAGTTTTCACTTGACCCCTTCACGCCACAAGCACATGGTTAGGGACAACTTGGTTCAGCTGCTTAGGCCAGGATTTTATTCCTTTAGGCCCTCCTATCCACTGATGCTCAAAGCCTTGGATCCTTTTTATTTACCCTTGCCTTTTGGTTTTAAGGGCTATTGGCTTTTTGCTCTTGCCTTTTGGTTTAAAGAGCTTTTGGCTTTTTCTGCTTGCTTTTTTCTTTTTTTTTCTTTTTTTTTCGCTATTTTTTTTTTCTGCAAGCTTTTGTATTCACTGCTTTTTCTTGCTTCAAGAATCATTTTTATGATTTTTCAGATTATCAAATAACATGTCTCCTTTTCATCATTCTTTCAAGAGCCAACATATTTAACATTCATAAACAACAACTTCAAAAGACATATGCACTGTTCAAGCATTCATTCAGAAAACAAAAAGTATTGTCACCACATCAAAATAATTAAACTAATTTCAAGGATGAATTCGAAACCCTATACTTCTTGTTCTTTTGTTTTTAAAACAGTTTTCATTTAAGAGAGGTGGAGTCATAGGACATTCATAGCTTTAAGACATAGACACTTAAACACTAATGATCATATAGTAAAGACACAAACATAATTAAACATGAAGCATGGGAATCAAAAACAGAAAATAAATAGACAAGGAGATTAAGGAATGAGTCCACCTTAGTGAGGGTGGAGTCTTCCTCTTCTTGAAGAACCAATGGTGCTTTTGAACTCCTCTATGTCTCTTCCTTGTCTTTGTTGCTCCTTGGTGGACGAAATTGTGATTACACTTTGATTATGTAAAATTCATTGCTCTTTCTTTCCCTGGCGATGGCACCAAAAACATGATGCCAATACCATGGTTCACAACTTCGCACAACTAACCAGCAAGTGCACTTGGTCATCCAAGTAATACCTTACGTGAGTAAGGGTCGAATCCCACGGAGATTATTGGTATAAAGCAAGCTATGGTCACCTTGTAAATCTCAGTCAGGCAGATATAAAATAGTAATGGGGTTTTCGAAATTAATTAATAAAATAAGGATAGAAATACTTATGTAACTTATTGGTGAGAATTTCAAATAAGCGTATGGAGATGCATTCGTTCCTCTAAACCTCTGCTTTCCTGCTGTCTTCATCCAATCAATCTTACTCCTTTCTATGGCTGGTTTTATGTAAGGATGTCACCGGTGCCAATGGCTACTTTCGATCTCTCTCGACAAATTGGTCCAAATGCTCTATCACAGCACGGCTAATCGTCTAGAGGCATCACCCTTGTCGTTGGTTGCATCCTATTCCTCTCTGTGAAAATGGTCCGATGCGCTGTTACTGCACGGCTAATCATCTTGGAGGTTCTCGATCGCACTGGAATAGGATTTACTATCCTTTTGCGTCTGTCACTACGCCCAGCACTCACGAGTTTTGAGTGCGTCATAGTCATTCAATCCCAGAGTCCTACTCGGAATACCACGGACAAGGTTTAGACTTTCTGGACTCTCATGAATGCCGCCATCAATCTAGCTTATACCACGAAGATTCTAATTAAGAGATCTAAGAGATACTCATTCAATCTAATGTAGAACGGACGTGGTTGTCAGGCACGCGTTCATAGGGAATGATGATGATTGTCACGTTCATCACATCCAGGTTGAAGAGCGAATGAATATCTTAGAAGCGGAACAAGTGAATTGAATAGAAAACAGTAGTACTTTGCATTAATCTTTGAGGAACAGCAGAGCTCCACACCTTAATCTATGGAGTGTAGAAACTCTACCGTTGAAAATACATAAGTGAATAGAGGGTAAGCATGGACGAATGGCCAGCCTCCCATGGAGGTCTAGAGATCTAAAAATGATCAAAAGATGGTTCTAAAGATCCAAAGATGTCTAATACAATAGTAAAAAGTCCTATTTATAATAAACTAGCCACTAGGGTTTACAGAAGTAAGTAATTGATGCATAAATCCACTTCCGGGGCCCACTTGGTGTGTGCTTGGGCTGAGTTTGAATGTTACACATGCAGAGGCTCTTTCTGGAGTTGAACGCCAGCTTTTGTGCCATTTTGGGCGTTGAACTCCACTTTGCAACTTGTTTCTGGCGCTGGACTCCAGAATTGGGCAGAGATCTGGCGTTGAACGCCAGTTTGCGTCCTCCAAACTTGGGCAAAGTATAGACTATTATACATTGCTGGAAAGCCCTGGATGTATACTTTCCAACGCAATTGGAAGAGCGCCATTTCAAGTTTTGTAGCTCCAGAAATACCACTTTGAGTGCAGGGAGGTCAGAATCCAACAGCATCAGCAGTCCTTCTTCAACCTCTGAATCTGATTTTTGCTCAAGTCCCTCAATTTCAGCCAGAAAATACCTGAAATCACAGAAAAACACACAAACTCATAGTAAAGTCCAGAAATGTGAATTTAACATAAAAACTAATGAAAACATCCCTAAAAGTAACTAGATCCTACTAAAAACAAACTAAAAACAATGTCAAAAAGCGTATAAATTATCCGCTCATCACTCCTCCCTCATAGTTCTTTGATCTTCTCTAATTTCATGGAGGATGATGGAATACTCTTGGTGCTCCATCCTTAGTTGTCCCATGTTAGAGCTTAATTCTCCTAGGGAAGTGTTGATTTGCTCCCAATAGTTTTATTTGCTCCATCCTTTTCTTAGTGATGGGCTTGTCCTCTTCAATGAGGATGTCTCCCTCTATGTCAAGTCCAGCCGAATTGCAGAGGTGGCATATGAGGTGAGGAAAGGCTAACCTTGCCCAAGTGGAGGACTTGTCAGCCACCTTGTAAAGTTCTTGAGGTATAATCTCATGAACTTCCGCCTCCTCTCCAATCATGATACTATAGATCATGATGGACCGGTTACTAGTAGGAATGATTGAGCGTTGAATGAACTCTAGCCATCCCCTAGCCACTGGTTTGAGGTCATGCCTTCTTAATTGAACCGGCTTGCCTCTTGAGTCAATTTTCTATTGAGCTCCTTCTACACATATGTCCATGAGGACTTGGTCCAACCTTTGATCAAAGTTTACCCTTCTAGTGTAGGGGCGTGCGTTTTCTTCCATCATTGGCAAGTTGAATGCCAGCCTTACATTTTCCAGACTGAAATCTAAGTATTTCCCCCAAACCATGGTGAGCCAATGCTTTGGATTCGGGTTCACACTTTGATCATGGTTCCTAGTGATCCATGCGTTTGCATAGAACTCTTGAACCATTAGGATCCCGACTTGTTGAATGGGGTTGGTGAGAACTTCCCAACCTCTTCTTCGAATCTCATATCGGATCTCCGGATACTCATTCTTTTTGAGCTTGAAAGGAACCTTAGGGATCACTTTCTTCTTGGCCACAACTTCATAGAAGTGGTCTTGATGGACCTTTGAGATGAATCTCTCCATCTCCCATGACTCAGAGGTGGAAGCAATTGCCTTCCCTTTCCTCTTTCTAGAGGTTTCTCTGGCCTTAGGTGCCATATATGGTTATGGAAAAACAAAAAGCTATGTTTTTACCACACCAAACTTAAAATGTTTGCTCGTCCCCGAGCAAAAGAAGAAAGAAAGTAGTAGAAGAAGAAGAAGAATGGAGGAGATGGGGGAAGAAGATGTATTCGGCCAAGGAGAAGAAGAGAGGGTTGTGTTGGGTGAAAATGAAGAAGGAGTGAGGGGTTTATATAGGAGTGAGGGGGGGTGTAGGGTTCGGCCATTAGGGTTGGGTTTGGGAGGGAAATTAGTTTGAATTTTGAAGGTAGGTGGGGTTAATGGGGAAGAGAGGATGGATGTGAGTGGTGAAGAGGTGATGGGAAATAGTGATTGAGGTGATTGGTGAAGGGTATTTGGGGAAGAGAGTTATGAAAAGGTGTGAAGAGGAGAGAAGAGAAAGTGGGGATCCTGTGGGGTCCACAGATCAAGTAGGGTCAAGGACTTAACATCCCTGCTCCAATTAGGCGTGTAAAACGCCCTTACTGTGCAATCCTGGCGTTTAACGCCAGACTGCTGCTTGTTTCAAGCGTTAAACGCCCAAATGTAGCTTGTTTTTGGCATTTAACGCCAGGCAGATGCTTGCTTCTGGCGTTAAACGCCAGCTTGGTGCCTGTTTCTAGCGTTAAACGCCAGACAAATACTTGTTTCTGGCGTTTAAACGCCAGACTGCTCTCCTCCAGGGTGTGCTGTTTTCAATGCTGTTTTTCATTATATTTTTTATTTTTCAGTAGTTTTTGTGACTTCACATGATCATCAACCTAATAAAATATGAAATAACAAAAAGAAAATAAAATAGATATGATTAAATAACATTGTGTTGCCTCCCAACAAGTGCTTCTTTAATGTCAATAGCTTGACAGTGAGCTCTCATGGAGTCTGACAGATAATCAGAGCAAAGTTAGAACCTCCCAACACCAAACTTAGAGTTTGAATGTGGGGGTTCAACACGAAACTTAGTGTTTGGTTGTGGCCTCCCAACACCAAACTTAGAGTTTGACTGTGGGGGCTTTGGTTGACTCTGCAGTGAGAGAAGCTTTTCATGCTTCCGCTCCGTGGTTACAGAAGGAGATCCTTGAGTTTTAAACACAAGGTTGTCCTCATTCAGTTGAAGGACCAACTCTCCTTTGTCCACATCAATCATAGCTCTTGCTGTGGCTAGGAAGGGTCTTCCAAGGATGATGGATTCATCCTCTTCCTTCCCAGTATCTAGGATTATGAAATTAGCAGGGATGTAAAGGCCTTCAACCTTTACTAACACGTCCTCTACTTGTCTATAAGCCTGTTTTCTTGAGTTGTCTGCCATCTCTAATGAGATTCTGGCAGCTTGCACCTCAAAGATCCCAAGTTTCTCCATTGCAGAGAGTGGCATTAAGTTTATTCCTGACCCCAGGTCACACAGAGCCTTCTCAAAGGTCATGGTGCCTATGGTACAAGGTATTAAGAATTTGCCTGGATCCTATTTCTTTTGAGGTAATTTCTGCCTATCCAATGCATTTAGTTCATTGGTGAGCAAAGGAGGTTCATCTTCCAAAGTCTCATTACCAAAGAATTTGGCATTCAGCTTCATGATTCCACCAAGGTATTTAGCAACTTGCTCTTCAGTAATGTCTTCATCCTCTTCAGAGGAAGAATACTCATCAGAGCTCATGAAGGGCAGAAGGAGGTTTAATGGAATCACTATGGTCTCTAGATGAGCCTCAGATTCCTTTGGTTCCTCAAAGGGATACTTCTTATTGGTCACTGGACGTCCCAGGAGGTCTTCCTCAATAGGATTCACGTCCTTCTCCTCCTCTCTGGGTTCAGCCACACCAAGTAAGGTTATGGCATTGCACTCTCTTTTTGGATTCTCTTCTGTGTTGCATGGGAGAGTACTAGGAGGAGTTTCAGTGATTTTTTTACTCAGCTGGCCCACTTGTGCCTCCAAATTTTTAATGGAGGACCTTGTTTCATTCATGAAACTTACAGTGGCCTTAGATAGATCAGAGACTATATTTGCTAAGCTAGATGGATTCTGCTCAGAATTCTCTGTCTGTTGCTGAGTGGATGATGGAAAAGGCTTGCTATTGCTAAACATGTTTCTTCCACCATTATTAAAGCCTTGTTGAGGCTTTTGTTGATCCTTCCATGAGAAATTTGGATGATTTATCCATAAGGGATTATAGGTGTTTCCATAGGGTTCCCCCATGTAATTCACCTCTGCTATTGCAGGGTTCTCAAGATCATAAGCTTCTTCTTCAGAAGAGGCCTCTTTAGTACTGTTGGATGATTCCTTCAATCCATTCAGACTCTGAGAGATCATATTGACTTGCTAAGTCAATATTTTATTCTGAGCCAATATGGCATTCAGAGTATCAATTTCAAGGACTCCCTTCCTCTGAGGCATACCATTACTCACAAGATTCCTTTTAGAAGTGTACATGAACTGGTTATTTGCAACCATGTCAATGAGTTCTTGAGCTTCTGTAGGCGTTTTTGTTAGGTGAATGGATCCACTTGCAGAATGGTCCAATGACATCTTTGATAGTTCAGACAGACCATCATAGAATATATCCAGGATGGTCCATTCTGAAAGCATGTCTGAAGGACACTTTTTGGTCAGTTCCTTGTATCTCTCCCAAGCTTCATAGAGGGATTCACCTTCTTTTTGTCTGAAGGTTTGAACATCCACTCTAAGCTTGCTAAGCTTTTGAGGAGGAAAGAACTTGGCTAAGAAAGTCGTGACCAGCTTATCCCAAGAGTTTAGGCTATCTTTAGGTTGAGAGTCCAACCATATTCTAGCTTTGTCTCTTACAACAAATGGGAAAAGCATAAGCCTGTAGACCTCGGGATCAACCCCATTGGTCTTAACAGTATCACAGATCTGCAAGAATTCAGCTAAGAACTGAAAAGGATCTTCTGATGAAAGTCCATAAAACATGTAGTTCTGTTGCATCAGAGAAACTAATTAAGGTTTCAGCCCAAAATTGTTTGCTCCAATGGCAGGGATTGAGATGCTTCTTCCATGTAAATTGGAATTTGGTACAGTAAAGTCACCAAGCATCTTTATGAAAAAGAATGCTTCCTCCAATGTTCTTATCCTTGTTCCTGCTCATATGAAAAAGAAGAGAACAGAAAAGAAGACGAATCCTTAATGTCAAAGTATAGAGATTCCTTTATGTGAGTAGAAGAAGAAAAGAATAGAAGAAGAGAAATTCGAAAGAGAGGGTTCTAATTTTTAGATGAAGAGAAGTGTTAGTAAATAAATAAAATAATTAGAAGGAGATGAGAGAGAGAGGAATTTTCGAAAATAATTGAAAAGAAAAGAAAAATATTTTTATTTTTAATTTAAAAATTAAAGTTAAAATTCGAAAATTAAGAAAGGAAAATAAAATTGAATCAAATTAAATTAAATTTAAAACAATTAGTTAATTTAAAAAAGAATTTTGAAAAAGAGGGGGTGATTTTCGAAAATTAGAGAGAATTAATTAGGTAGTTTTGAAAAAGATAAGAATCAAACAAAAAGATAAGATTGATTGAAAAAGATTTGAAACTTAATTTTTGAAAAGATAAGAAGTTAGAAAAGAAGTTAGAAAAGATTTTGAAATTGATTTTGAAAAAGATGTGATTGAAACTTATTTTGAGAAAGATTTGAAAAAGAAATTTTAAAAAAATTTGATTTTGAAAATTAAAGTTGATTACTTGACTAACAACAAATAAAAAATATGATTTTAAAATTTAAAGATTGGACCTTTCTTAATAGGCAAGTAACAAACTTAAAAATTTTTGAATCAATCACATTAATTGTTAGTATTAATTTCGAAATATGAAATAAAAATAAGAAAAAGATTTTGAAAATAATTTTGAAAGTTTCGAAATTCATAAAAGAAAAATGAAAAAGATTTGATTTTTGAAAAAGATTTGAAAAAGATAGAATTTTTAAATTGGAAATTTGATTTGACTCATAAGAAACAACTAAATTTTAAAAATTTTTGAAAAAGTCAACTCAAATTTTTGAAAATTTATGAGTGAAAAAGGAAAAGATATTTTTTTGATTTTTGAATTTTTAATGGTGAGAGAGAAAAACAATAAAAAGACTCAATGCATGAAAGTTTTGGATCAAAACAAATGATGCATGCAAGAACACTATGAATGTCAAGATGAACACTAAGAACACTTTGAAGATTAAGATGAACATCAAGACTTATTTTTGAAAATTTTTCAAGAAAAGAAAACATGCAAGACACCAAACTTAGAAATTTTTAATTTTTTAGACACTATGAATTCAAAAATGCATATGAAAAACAACAAAAGACACAAAACAAGAAAATATGAAGATCAAACAAGAAGACTTACCAAGAACAACTTGAAGATCATGAAGAACAAGAAAGAAACTCAATGCATGTGTTCTTCGAAAATTTAAGAAAAGTTAAAAGCATGAAATTGACACCAAACTTACAATTAGACATTAGACTGAAACAAGAAACATCAAATTATTTTTGATTTTATGATTTTGTTAATTTTTTTGGTTTTTTTTTTCGAAAATTATTTTGGAAAAAATGAAAAAGAATTTTTTTTTTCGAAAATAAGAAATAAAAAGCTTAAAAATAAAATAAAATTACCTAATCTGAGCAACAAGATGAACCGTCAGTTGTCCAAACTCGAACAATCCCCGGCAACGACGCCAAAAACTTGGTGCGCAAAAATCGTGACGGTTTCATTCCTTGGTAACGGCGCTAAAAACTCAATACGCACGTTCATGATCTTAGTTCTTTGTCACAACTTCGCACAACTAACCAGCAAGTGCACTGGGTCGTCCAAGTAATAAACCTTAGGTGAGTAAGGGTCGATCCCACGGAGATTGTTGGCTTGAAGCAAGCTATGGTCACCTTGTAAATCTCAGTCAGACAGATTCAATTGATTATGGAGATTTAGTAATTAAAAGAAAAATAAAATATAAAATAAAGATAGTGATACTTATGTAATTCATTGGTGAGAATTTCAGACAAGCATATAAAGATGCGTTTGTTCCTCCTGAACCACTCCTTTCCTATTGTCTTCATCCAATCATTCATACTCCTTTCTATGGCAAGTTGTATGTTAGGCATCACCGTTGTCAATGGCTACATCCTGTCCTCTCAGTGAAAAAGGTCCAATGCGCTGTCACTGCATGGCTAATCATCTATCGGTTCTCGATCATACTGGAATAGGATCCATTGATCCTTTTGCGTCTGTCACTACGCCCAGCACTCGCGAGTTTGAAGCTCATCGCAGCCATCCCTTGCCAGATCCTACTCGGAATACCACAGACAGGGTTTAGACTTTTCGGATCTCAAGAATGGCCGTCCATGGATTCTAACTTATACCACGAAGATTTTGATTAATGAATCCCAGAGATACTCATTCAATCTAAGGTAGAATGGAAGTGGTTGTCAGGCACGCGTTCATAGGTTGGGAATGATGATGACTGTCACGATCATCACATTCATATTAAAGTGCGAATGAATATCTTTGAATCAGAATAAGCTTGAATTGAATAGAAAAACGATAGTACTTTGTATTAATTCATGAGGAACAGCAGAGCTCCACACCTTAATCTATGGTGTGTAGAAACTCTATCGTTGAAAATACATAAGAATAAGGTCCATGCATGGCCGAATGGCCAGCCTCCCAAAGAGGGTTCAATCATCAAAACATGATCAAAAGATTATCCGAAGATGTAAATACAATAGTAAAAAGTCCTATTTATGCTAAACTAGTTACTAGGGTTTACAAAGATTAGTAAATGATGCAGAAATCCACTTCCGGGGCCCACTTGGTGTGTGCTTGGGCTGAGCATTGAGCTTTACACGTGTAGAGGCTTCTCTTGGAGTTGAACGCCAGCTTGTAATCTGTTTCTGGCTTTTAACTCCACTTTGCAACCTGTTTCTGGCGTTTAACTCCAGAATGTAGCATGGAACTGGCGTTGAACGCCAATTTGCATCATCTAAACTCGGAAAAAGTATGAACTATTATACATTGCTGGAAAGCCCTGGATGTCTACTTTTCAACGCAATTGTGAGTGCACCAGTTGGAGTTATGTAGCTCCATAAAATCCACTTTGAGTGCAGGGAGGTCAGAATCCAACAGCATCTGCAGTCCTTCTTCAACCTCTGAATCTGATTTTTGCTCAAGTCCCTCAATTTCAGCCAGAAATTACCTAAAATCACAAAAAAACACACAAACTCATAGTAAAGTCCAGAAATGTGAATTTTATTTAAAAAATAATAAAAATATACTAAAAACTAACTAAATCATACTAAAAACTATGTAAAAACAATGCTGAAAAGCGTATAAATTATCCGCTCAACAAGTGTGCAGGGCACTATATCCCTAGGTTGAATGATGATTAGTAACCTTTTCTGCTGCAAGAGTGTGCCAGGCACTATATCCTTGGGTTAAGCATGCAAGTGTGCCAGGCACTATATCCTTGGGTTAAGTATGAGAGTGCCCAGGTCACTATATCCCTGGTGAGGCAGAAAAGCTACATTCAAAAGGATGTGTCGGGTTGGCATTTATGAACCGACAACTAACATCACAAACCAATAGTACAAGCATTCATCATATGCATATTCTACCTGTTTGTATGCTTTGCTTAATTTCTATTGTGCCTTAATGTCTCATATGCCTACTTGTTAATTGTTCTACATGCCATATATGAACTTTAATTGTGCTTTACTTGTGTTTTCTTCTAGTTTTGGGGAGGCTCGGTAGGCGGTGGCGATGAGATTGCGTGGAGGGTAGGTTGGTGAAGGCTGTGGGATACAACTATGTGATTAGTATTAGTTAGAAATCCCCCTATGTTTAGATGACCCTAATTATGGTGTTTGGTTTAAGTTATTTATTTTTTTTAAGCTTAAATATCTGTTGATGCGAAGTTCTAGGATTACCTTTGGCGTTCCGGAACATTATATCTTATATATTGGGTACTGTTACCATACTGATAACCTCTGGTTCTCATACCATATATTATTGTTGTTTTTCAGATGCAGGTCACAACCCGTCTCAGTAAGTTACGGATGGTGACAAAGCGAAGAATCTTTCGTTATCTTGTATTTTGATTTTAATGTTGTAGCTCTCTCTCACTTTTGTTATTATACTCTATTGCCCTAGAGGCTTACTTTAAGAGATAAGTTGTATAGCTTATTTTAACTCAAAAACCATGTTATGTTTGTATATGACTAGTTGGCTGGTGTGTGTACGCGAACCCCACACTTCCGTACAACAGTCCCAGCAAGTGCACTGGGTCGTCCAAGTAATACCTGAGCGAGTCAGGGTCAATCCCACGAGGATTGTGGCTTGAAGCAAGTTATGGTTATCTTGCAGGTCTTAGTCAGGCGAAATCAGAAGGTCATTGGGTGGAACTTTGTATAAGTACTTGTTATATCAAATACTTGGATGTTAAGTTGAAATAAGGATAGGAATAGAGTTGAGAGTCGAAGTTGCTTTACCTTTCTGAATTAACTCTGGTATTATTGTCTTCTCTGCTTGTGAATGATCTTCTTTGTGGCAGGTTGTATGTGATCAATGCCATGGGCCATGATCATTGATCTCCTTTGGTACAGATTGCATGCTATTGGCCGTGGTCATCCAATCTGACGAAGGGTGAAGCGCTTAGCAAGTCATTCTCATGGCGATCCTACTCAAAACGCCACAGACAAGGTCGAATCTTCCAGATCAAAGGATGCTGCTTCTTAGGATTCTAGCCTATACCACAGAGACCCTAATCTCCCTAGAAATTGGCTGAACTGGTGTTTCGAGAAGACCCCAACGAAGTCGTGGATTAACCATATGAGAGATGTATAAGCATAGCTATTGGCTCGTGCTTTCCAGTCACGTATTTACACGAACCCAAGTAGACATGGGTGTTTGTCAGGCATGTTCGTCTTAATGTGATGAACAGAGCTAATTGGTTAGATCATCCTATTCACCACGATGAAGATCGGATATACATCTTAGAAATAGATCAAATACAGATCGAAGAAAAAATAGTAATACTTTTATTATCTCATAGGACTCAGCAGGGCTCCTCCCCTCAACCTAGAAGGTTTCGAAAGTCATACTAAAAGTAAAACAATGTAAAATGTGTATGATCCAAAAGTTGAACTGAAAGGTTTGAATTACATAAATTTATTCCCTTAAATACTAAACAGATGACTAGTAAGGGTAAAATAGTCTATTTAGTGCTAAAATCTACTTCTAGGGCCCACTTGGTGAGTGTTTGGACTGAGCTTTGATGAGATCTACGTGCTATGAGGTTTCTTGGGTGTGGAATGCTAGCTAGGGGGTCCTCTTTGGGCATTTGTACATTGATCTCTGCTCTTTGCGCGCTGGACACCTGGAAGGGGGCAGGTAGCTGGCGTTGGATGCCAGTTTTGGGCCTTCTAATCCGAAGCAAAGTATAGACTATTATATATTTCTGGAAACCTCTGAAAGTCAGCTTTTTGTAGCCGTTAAGAGCGCTCCATTTGGACTTCTGAAGCTCTAGAAAATCTCTTCTGAGTGCAGGCTGGTCAGATCTGTGCAACATCTGCAGTGCTTTCTTTGTCTCTGAATCAGACTTCTACTCCAGCTCCTCATTTTCAGTCAGAAAATACCTGAAATTGTCCAAAAACACAAAAACTCATAGTAGAAGTAAAAAATGTGAATTTAACACTAAAAACTATAAAAATTCAATAAAAACTAAATAAAAACTACTAAAAACTATATGAAATTCATGTCAAAAAGCGTATAAAATATCCGCACATCTTCGGCCTAAACTCCGCGGGCTGCGGCTAGTACTCTATGTTTATTATACTTATACATTTTATGTTGTTATCTTGTTCCTTCACGGTTTTAGTTATCGTGTGTGTACGCTTCGCGCTTTGTAATTCCGCTTATGCAATTTTGAACTTTATTCCTTTATCGGGCTTCTAGTATTACTATTTCCTTCCATATTTATTAATGTATGAGCTTTAGAACTATCGTTACGTCTTGTTATCCTTCGCTTTACGGCTAGAGGTGAGGCTTAGGGTAATGGAGTATTACATTTATGGTATCAGAGCAGTTCGCCCTTGTTAGCCTGAGGGATGAACCAATGGTACTTCATTGCATACTCTGGTTGTTTGATTTTTCTTTCATGCTATTTAAGATATCTGTTTGATATGTATAGCATGCTTGTTTATGAGTACTTTCGGGATAATCGATGCACTGACTTTAAGATTTTGAGACTGATCACCTTGATATCGATTGTGTGGTGTGCACAGGAAACCCAAATGGCATCTTTCAGGCAAGGTCGACTACGTACTCGTGGAGAGAATGGGGGCAACCTGCCGAATGATAATCATGCTGAGCTATGGAGCGTGAGTTGCAAGCTCAACATGTTATGGAGAAGCAGTTCGTGGAATTTGCGGCCTATTAGTTGTTGGGTGAGGCTCAGCACTGGTGGCAAGGGGTGTACAGACTGATGCAACTACAGAATGGGACATCCCTTGGGAACTATTTCAGACTATGTTCTATTAGAAGTACTTTCCAGTGTCGATGAGGGAAACAAGGGAATTGGAACTCATGAAGCTGAAGCAAGAGTCTACGACCGTGGCACAGTACACCAGCAAGTTCGAGGAACTTTGCAGATTTTCAAGGGTTTGTTAAGGAGCTCCTGAGTCCTACGAAGAATGGAAATGCATCAAGTATCAAGGAGGACTCAAGGATAAAATCATGACCGTCGTGGCTCCATTGGAGATTAGGAGATTCCCGAAGTTAGTGAACAAAGCAAGAGTTGCGAAAAAATGTGCTAGGAAGGTGGATTTGGCGAGGGATACTCGAGGAGGCAACAACGACCAATGCCGTGGAGAATTCTTCCAACCGAGGGGAATTCGGGAGGAACAATAATGCTTGTTTTCATCCAGCAAGGAAAGTGGTTGATGCTACACTTATGGAATGTCAGGGCGCCTTACTAAGGACTGCCATCGTGGGAGGAACCAAAATATGGGTAGGAATCAGCAACCAGGCTGAGTGTTTGCTTTGGATGCAGGTGATGCAACAGGGTTGGATCCTCCGATAAAAGGTAAGCGTATACTTTGGATATAATTTGTTGCTTGGACCTAAGGTAGCTTAGTTCTATCTTTTGGAAAGTCGTTGTTAGGACTGTAAGTGATTAGGGTTTTGTTGGAGTAAACCAGGGGAAAAGAGGATTCTTGTGGGTGTAGCCGAGGAATTCGGATTAGTGATGATGAAAGATCAGAGTGATGCAGCGAAAGCATGGTAATTAGCATTTTCAAGGGCAAAAATTTTTTTTTAGGAGCGGAGGATGTAAGAACCATGGTTTTTACGTAAAACCGCTTAAGTAGAGTAGAATAATTTAATTGTCCAGAATAGGTACGAAAATATAAAAGTGTTTTTTATTATAAATGTGAGATTCACATTCAGTGGATTTTTCTGAGTGGGAAAACGTTATCTTTTGAAAATTTTTGCGTAAAAATGCGTATTGATAGATTAGCCAGCAGTACAGGCTTAAGTCTGTCCAGTACTGCGTGAGAGAGAATAAAATAGTCAAAAACCTTAGAAGAGTTTTTGAAATAGTAAACCGGGAGCTTATTCTAAAGGTTTTGGCCTAAAGTTGGGCCAAACGAACCAAAAACGCTACGCGGTTGGACCGGGTCCAAGTTGGACTGAAGCCCAACATACATAAAGTCTTACATGATCCAAAAAAGCTCATTTTCAGCACATAGAGGCAGAGAGGGGCGCTGTTTTTGAGTGAAGAGAGGAAGAAGAAAAACTCTATTCATCTACTCCTTCTTTTGGCAATATCTTGAGCTACGGAGCTCCGATTGACAAGCTGTTTATGACCACGTGAAGCTCTCGTCAAGCTCTTCATTTCTATCTAAACAAAATGTAAAAAACTCACCCTTTCCATCCAAATTTCTCTGCCCTATGTCATTTTTGAAAATGGCTTGTTGGGTTGTTGAGTTTCTTTGTGTTCTTGTTGTTTAGGTGTAATCTAGCTTGGGTGAGTAGTGAGTTTAACCTCAAAACCCGTTGGATAAGGTAAGATATCACTAAATCCTTGTGTTTAGTTAAATGTCATAAATTCTGGCTTTGATTCTTGCTATTTTGCATGATATTGAGTGTTCTTAGTGTTGCTTGGTGTTGGGTGAAGGCTTGAACACTTGTGGTAAAGTGGTTTTGTGCGTGGAGGATAATCGGCCAAAGTATGGTTTTAATTTTCTTTATGTATTATATAATATTTTGGAAAACTTAGGCTAGTGGCCCCTAAGATAGGTTTGAAATATGTGATTGTATGATTAATTGTATATAAATGTTATGCTTGATGATAGTTTGGATGGAGGTTGAATGAGTTTGAATGTGATGACATAAATGTTGGTAGATGATGATTATTGATGGGTATAATAACTTTGATAAGTGATGATGGTGAGTGTTAAGGTATGAAGATGGATGTTGATGATGATTTTGGATTGTTAGTTATTATGGTTCATGTTGAAAATAAATGAGTGAGGAAGTTTGTTGAATTATATGGATTGAATGATGATAATGGGACTATTTGGATGAAAGATTTAATATATGTAACATTGATGATTGTTGGAAACTTTGAATGGTGGTATTGAGAAATTGTGATATGAATCTAGATTGAATTTAGACTTGGATGAGGTGAGTGTTAAATGGTTTAGATGATTGAATGCTTGACTGAGTTGAGTAATGTTTAATATGAATTCTTGAGTGATTTTGGTATTGTTGGGGTTGTGAATAATTGGTTGTAAATTGAGAGATTTGATAAATTTGAGTTTTTAAGATTTTTGGTTAAAACGAATTTTTGGCCAAATTTGGCGGATCATATCTTGAGCTATAGTTTTTGAAATTGATTAAATTTTGTATCAAATGAAAGATAATTAAAGTGCTTTAAAATGGTATAGATTTCGTGGAAATCGGAGTTTTATAGAAAAAGATATGATCATTGGAAGTTGGTATAAAAAATCTGAATTCTGTGATAATGCAGAAATTGTGAGTTCTGGTTTGTGTGCGCATGCTCCGAGCAGGGGCCATGTTTTCACTTGTGCGTATGCACGCACGGACACCCTGTGATTTTCAGAAAATGTGCAAATGCACACTTTAGTGGGCACGCACACACAGTGATATGCCTTCTACTGAGAGTGTTCTCACACTCTGGTGCACACGCACACTGTGAAATTTGCATGTTGTGCATACGCACAACATCATGCGTATGCATAAACTGGGAAGTGCCTTTTGTTAAGGGCATCTGCACGTATTCATGCGTGCACACAAAATAGGAAATTTTACTTTGTGTACGTACACACATTTCTATGCGTACGCACACGTTGAGAAAACTCTTTTGGGCACGCGTACGCACACTGTCCTGTTTTTCAATGAAAACCTTGTTTTTAACCATTGTACCTTCCCAACAAACTTGAAAACTTCTGTAACACTCATTTAAAATCTTTATGCTACTATTTAGACTTTGAATCAAGGGAGAACACAATAAATGAATTAAAAGGGGTAAGCGGGCAGGCGGAATACTATATTGGGGATAACTAAGAGGACATGAGTGGCGACGATAGTTGATGGTAAATTTGAGAAAATATTAAACTGATGATGGTTATGATGACTTGAGGACTGATGAATCCACATGTCATGGTATTTATTTGCTCTAATTGGGTGGATTTCATTGACTTTTCTTTCATTTATTCATTGAAATAGCATAGTTTCCTGATTTCTTCCTAAATTGTGCTTAAAAGTAAAAACATACTTTTTAGGCCCTAAAATTGCTAAATTTTATTCACTTTATCCATTTGATGCCTTGATATGTTTGTTGAGTGATTTAAGATTATGAAGGAAAATATGGATTGAAGAAGTGAGGAAGGAAAGCATGCAAAATGGGAGAATTCAAGAAATAAAGGATTTGTAAAGCTGTCAATCCTGACCTCTCGGTACTAAAGTGTTCATAACTTGAGTTACAGAGATCCAAATAAGGCGGTTCCAGCGACATTGGAAAGCTAACATCCGGATCTTTAAAATGATATCCATATGTCTATAGTGGATATGAGTTTAAGTATATTACGCACACAATGTGTGCACACACGAGTCAAGATTTAGCAAGTGTGTGCGAACAAGTCCTGGCATGTGACTTCATTGATTGCAACTCACTGGCAGCGATTTTTGGGCTTTCAGAGCCCAATTCAACTCAGTTTTTTAAGCTATTTCAAGCCAAATTGAAGAGGAATGAAGGCGGGCGCAATTAGGTTTAGGTGTTATTGGTGCACGAAATTGTGATCATCAACAATGGCGCCAAAGACTTGGAGCTCTCAAACGTGAATCACACTTTGTCACAATTCCGCACAACTAACCAGCAAGTGCACTGGGTCGTCCAAGTAATACCTTACATGAGTAAGGGTCAATCCCACGGAGATTGTCGGCTTGAAGCAAGCTATGGTCATCTTGTAAATCTCAGTCAGGCATATTCAAATGGTTATGGAGGATTGATAATTAAAGATAAATAAAACATAAAATAAGGATAGAGATAGAGATACTTATGTAATTCATTGGTAGGAATTTCAGATAAGCGTATGAAGATGCTTTGTTCCTCCTGAACCTCTGCTTTCTTATTGCCTTCTTCCAATCATTCATACTCCTTTCCATGGCAAGCTTTATGTTGGGCATCACCGTTGTCAATGGCTACTTCCCGTCCTCTCAGTGAAAATGTTCTACGCACGCTGTCACTGCACGGCTAATCATCTGTCGGTTCTCGATCATGTTGGAATAGGATCCATTGATCCTTTTGCGTCTGTCACATGCCCAACACTCGCGAGTTTGAAGCTCGTCATAGTCATCCCTTACCAGATCCTACTCGGAATACCACAGACAAGGTTTAGATGTTCCGGATCTCAGGAATGGCCACCAATAATTCTAGCCTATACCACGAAGGTTCTAATCTTAGATTAGAAACCCAAGAGATACACATTCAAGCTTGTTTGCATGTATAATGGAAGTGGTTGTCAGTCACGCGTTCATAGGTGAGAATGGTAATGAGTGTCACATAATCATCACATTCATCATGTTCTTGGGTGCGAATGAATATCTTGGAGAAGAAATAGACTTGAGTTGAATAGAAAAACAATAGTACTTTGCATTAATTCATGAAGAACAGCAGAGCTCCACACCTTAATCTATGGTGTGTAGAAACTCTACCGTTGAAAATACATAAGAACAAGGTCTAGGTATGGCCGTGAGGCCAGCCTCCAAAAGTGTCTAAGATAGCATAAGACTTATCAAAGATTTTTTTTCAAAATACAATAGTAAAAGGTCCTATTTATAGAGAACTAGTAGCCTAGGGTTTACAGAAATAAGTAATTAATGCAGAAATCTTCTTCCGGGCCCACTTGGTGTGTGCTTGGGCTGAGCATTGAAGCTTCCATGTGTAGAGACTTTTCTTGGAGTTAAACGCCAGCTTTTGTGCTAGTTTGGGTGTTTAACTCCAGCTTTTGTGCCTGTTCTGGCGTTTTGATGCCAGGATTCTTAAGCTGACTTGGAACGCCAGTTTGGGCCATCAAATCTTGGGCAAAGTATAGACTATTATATATTGCTGGAAAGCCCAGGATGTCTACTTTCCAACTCAATTGGGATCGCGCCAATTGGGCTTCTGTAGCTCCTGAAAATACACTTCGAGTGCAGGGAGGTCAGAATCCAACAGCATCTGCAGTCCTTTTTCAGCCTCTGAATCAGATTTTTGCTCAGGTCCCTCAATTTCAGCCAGAAAATACCTAAAATCACAGAAAAACACACAAACTCATAGTAAAGTCCAGAAATGTGATTTTTATTTGAAAACTATTAAAAACATAATAAAAACTAACTAAAATATACTAAAAACATACTAAAAATAATGCCAAAAAGCGTATAAATTATCCGCTCATCACAACACCAAACTTAAATTGTTGCTTGTCCCTAACCAACTGAAAATAAAATAGGATAAAAAGAAGAGAATATACAATGAATTCCAAAAACATCAATGAAGATCAGTATTAATTAGATGAGCGGGGCTTTTAGCTTTTTGCTTCTGAACAGTTTTGGCATCTCACTTTATCCTTTTGAAGTTCAGAATGATTGGTTTCTATAGGAACTCAGAATCCAGATAGTGTTATTGATTCTCCTAGTTAAGTATGTTGATTCTTGAACACAGCTACATTATGAGTCTTGGCCGTAACCCAAAGCATTTTATTTTCCAGTATTACCACTGGATACATAAATGCCACAGACAAATAATTGGGTGAACCTTTTCAGATTGTGACTTAGCTTTGCTAGAGTCCCCAATTAGAGGTGTCCGGAGCTCTTAAGCACACTCTTTTTGCTTTTGGACCACGACTTTAACCGCTCAGTCTCAAGTTTTCACTTGACACCTTCACGCCACAAGCACATGGTTAGGGACAGCTTGGTTTAGCCGCTTAGGCCAGGATTTTATTCCTGTGGGCCCTCCTATCCACTGATGCTCAAAGCCTTGGATCCTTTTTATTTTACCCTTGCCTTTTGGTTTAAAGGGTTACTAGCTTTTTCTGCTTACTTTTCTTTCTTTTTCTCTTTTTTTTTTATTTTTTTCGCATTTTTTTCGCATATATATATTTTTTTCTGCAAGCTTTTCACTGCTTTTTCTTGCTTCAAGAATCAATTTTATGATTTTTCAGATTATCAAATAACATTTCTCCTTTTCCATCATTCTTTCAAGAGCCAACAATTTTAACATTCATGAATCAAGAAATTCAAAAAAATATGCACTGTTCAAGCATTCATTCAGAAAAATAATAGTATTGCCACCACATCAAAATAACTAAACTATTTTAAAATTTGAAATTCATGCACTTCTTTTTCTTTTTCAATTAAAAACATTTTTCATTTAAGAAAGGTGATGGATTCATTTTCATAGCTTCAAGGCATAGACACTAAGACACTAATGATCATGTAATAAAGAGACAAACATAGATAAACATAAAGCATAATTTTTGAAAAACAGAAAAATAAAGAACAAGGAACTTAAAGAACGGGTCCACCTTAGTGATGGCAGCTAGTTCTTCCTCTTGAAGATCTTATGGAGTGCTTGAGATCCTCAATGTCTCTTCCTTGCCTTTATTGCTCATCTCTCATGACTCTTTGGTCTTCTCTAATTTTATGGAGGAGGATGGAATGCTCTTGGTGCTCCACCCTTAGTTGTCCCATGTTGGAACTTAATTCTCCTAGGGAGGTGTTGATTTGCTCCCAATAGTTTTGTGGAGGAAAATACATCCCTTGAGGCATCTCAGGGATTTTAGGGTGAGGAATTTCCTCATGTCCATGAGTGGGATCTCTTGTTTGCTCCATCATTTTCTTAGTGATGGGCTTATCCTCATCAATGAGGATGTCTTCCTCTATGTCAATTCCAGCTAAATTGCAGAGGTGACAGATGAGATGAGGGAAGGCTAACCTTGCCAAAGTAGAGAACTTGTCCGCCACCTTGTAGAGTTCTTGGGATATAACTTCATAAACTTCTACTTCCTCCCTAATCATGATGCTATGGATCATGATAGCCCGGTCTATAGTAACTTTAGACCGGTTGCTAGTGAGAATGATTGAGCGTTTGATGAACTCCAACCATCCCCTAGCCACGGGCTTGAGGTCCTGCCTTCTCAGTTGAACCGGCTTCCCTCTTGAATCTCTCTTATATTGAGCGCCCTCTTCACAGATGTCTATGAGGACTTGGTCCAACCTTTGATCAAAGTTGACTCTTCTAGTGTAGGGGTGTGTATCTCCTTGCATCATGGGCAAGTTGAATGCCAACCTTACATTCTCCGGACTAAAACCTAAGCATTTCCCCTGAACCATTGTAAGCCAATTCTTTGGGTCCGGGTTCACACTTTGATCATGGTTCTTGGTGATCCATGCATTGGCATAGAACTCTTAAACCATTAAGATTTCGACTTGTTGAATGGGGTTGGTGAGAACTTCCCAACCTCTTCTTCGAATCTCATGTCGGATCTCCGGATATTCACCCTTTTTGAGTTTGAAAGGGACCTCGAGGATCACCTTCTTCTTAGCCACAACTTCATAGAAGTGGTCTTGGTGCACCCTTGAGATGAGTCTCTCCATCTCCCATGACTCGGAGGTGGAAGCTTTTGCCTTCCCTTTCCTCTTTCTAGAGGTTTCTCCGGCCTTAGGTGCCATAAATGGTTATGGAAAAACAAAAAGTAACGCTTTTACCACACCAAACTTAGAAGGTTTGCTCGTCCTTGAGCAAAAGAAGAAAGAAGAGAGTAGAAAAAGAAGAAATAGAGGAGATGGAGGGGGCTTAGTGTTTCGGCCAAGGGGGAGAAGTAGTGTGTATGTTGTGTGAAAATGAAGGAGTGAAGATGGGTTTATATGAGAGTGGAGAGGGAGTATGGTTCAGCCATTATGGGTGGGTTTGGGTGGGAAAGTGGTTTGAATTTGAATGGTGAGGTAGGTGGGGTTTTATGAAGGATGGATGTGAGTGGTGAAGAGAATGGTGGGATTTGATAGGTGAGGGTTTTTGGGAAAGAGGTATTGAGGTGATTGGTGAATGGGTGAAGAAAAGAGAGAGAGGTGCGGTAGGTGGGGATCCTATGGGGTCCACAGATCCTGGGGTGTCAAGGATATCTCATCCCTGCACCAAGTGGCGTGCAAAATGCCCCTTTCTGCCAATCCTGGCGTTAAACGCCAGGCTGGTGCCCATTTCTGGCGTTTAACACCATCTTCTTGCCCATTCCTGGTGTTAAACGCCAGTCTGGTGCCTATTTCTAGCGTTAAACGCCCAGAATGGTGCCAGACTGGGCATTTTAACGCCCATTCTGCTACCCTTACTGGCGTTTAAACGCCAGTAAGTGTCTCCTCCAGGGTGTTCTATTTTTCATTATATTTTTCAGTCTGTTTTTGATTTTTAAATTGTTTTTGTGAGTTTACATGATCATCAACCTACAGAAAACATAAAATAACAATGGAAAATAACATAGATAAGTAAAATTGGGTTGTATCCTAACAAGCACTTCTTTAATGTCAATAGCTTGACAGTGGGCTCTCATGGAGCCTCACAGATGTTTCGAGCAATGTTGGAACCTTCCAACACCAAACCTTAGAGTTTGAATGTGGGGGTTCAACACCAAGCTTAAAGTTTGGTTGTGGCCTCCCAACACCAAACTTAGAGTTTGACTGTGGGGGCTCTGTTTGTCTATGTATTGAGAGAAGCTCTTCATGCTTCCTCTCTATGGTTACAGAGGGATATCCTTGAGCTTTAAACACAAGGGAGTCTTCATTCACTTGAATGATCAATTCTCCTCTGTCAACATCAATTACAGCTTTTACTGTGGCTAGGAAGGGTCTGCCAAGGATGACGGATTCATCCATACACTTCCCAGTCTCTAGGATTATGAAATCAGTAGGGATGTAGTCGCCTTCAACCTTTACCAAGACATCCTCTACAAGTCCATAAGCCTGTTTCTTTGAATTGTCTGCCATCTCCAATGAGATTCTTGTAGCTTGTACCTCAATGATCCCTAGCTTCTCCATTACAGAGAGAGGCATGAGGTTTATGCTTGACCCTAGGTCACACAGAGCCTTTTCAAAGGTCATGGTGCCTATGGTACAACGTATTGAGAACTTTCCAGGATCTTGTGTCTTTAGAAGTAATTTCTGCCTAGTCAAGTCATCCAGTTCTTTGGTGAGCAAGGGGAGTTCATCCTCCCAAGTCTCATTACCAAATAACATGGCATTTAGCTTTATGATTGCTCCAAGGTACTTAGCAACTTGTTCTTCAGTAACATCTTCATCCTCTTCAGAGGAAGAATACTCATCAGAGCTCATGAATGGCAGGAGTAAATTCAATAGAATCTCTATGGTCTCTGTATGAGCCTCAAATTCCCATGGTTTCTCATCAGGGAATTCCATGGAGGCCAGTGGACGTCCATTGAGGTCTTCCTCGGTGGAGATCATTGCCTCTTCCTCCTTTCCAGGTTCGGCCATGTGAGACGTGTTTATGGCTTTGCACTCTCTCTTTGGATTATCTTCTGTATTGCTTGGGAGAGTACTAGGAGGGAGTTCAGTAACTTTCTTACTCAGCTGACCCACTTGTGCCTCCAAATTTCTAATGGAGGACCTTGTTTCAGTCATGAAACTTTGTGTGGTTTTAATTAGATTAGAGACTATAGTTGCTAAGTTAGAGTGGCTCTGCTTAGAATCCTCTGTCTGTTGCTGAGAAGATGATGGAAAAGGCTTGCTATTGCTAAACATGTTTCTTCCACCATTACTGTTGTTGAAACCTTGTTGAGGTCTCTATTGATCCTTCCATGAAAGATTTGGATGATTTCTCCATGAAGGATTATAGGTGTTTCCATAGGGTTCTCCCATGTAATTCACCTCTTCCATTGCTAGGTTCTTAGGATCATAAGCTTCTTCTTCAGGGGAAGCTTCCTTAGTACTACCTGGTGCAGCTTGCATTCCAGACAGACTTTGAGAAATTATATTGACTTGATGAGTTAATATTTTATTCTGAGCCAATATGGCATTCAGAGTATCAATCTCAAAAACTCCTTTCTTCTTATTTGTCCCATTATTCACAGGGTTCATTTCAGAAGTGTACATGAATTGGTTATTTGCAACCATCTCAATGAGTTCCTGAGCTTCTGCAGGCATCTTCTTCGGATGAAGAGATCCTCCAGCAGAGCGGTCTAATGACATCTTGGACAGTTCAGACAGACCATCATAGAAGATACCTATGATGCTCCATTCTGAAAGCATGTCAGAAGGACACCTTCTGATCAATTGCTTGTATCTTTCCCAAGCTTCATAGAGGGATTCTCCTTCCCTCTGTCTGAAGGTTTGGACTTCCACTCTAAGCTTGCTCAATTTTTGAGGTGGAGAGAACTTTGCCAAGAAGGCATTGACTAGCTTTTCCCAAGAGTTCAAGCTTTCTTTGGGTTGTGAATCCAACCATGTCCTAGCTTTGTCTCTTACAGAAAAAGGGAAGAGCATAAGTCTATAGACTTCAGGGTCAACCGCATTGGTCTTGACAGTGTCACAGATTTGCAAGAATTCAGCTAAGAACTGATGAGGACTCTTCCAATGGAAGTCTATAAAACTTGCAATTATGTTGCATTAGAGAAACTAATTGAGGCTTAAGCTCAAAGTTGTTTGCTCCAATGGCAGGGATTGAGATGCTTCTCCCATAAAAGTCGAGAGTAGGTACAGTAAAGTCACCAAGCACCTTCCTTGCATTGTTGGCATTGTTGTTATTTTCGGCTGCCATAGCTTCTTCTTCCTTAAAGAGCTCTGTTAGGCCCTCTATAGAGAGTTGTACTTTAGCTTCTCTTAGCTTTCGCTTCAAGGTTCTTTCAGGTTCAGGATCAGCCTCAACAAGAATGCTTTTGTCCTTGCTCCTGCTCATATGAAATAGAAGAGAACAAGAAAGTATGGAATCTTCTATGTTATAGTATAGAGATTCCTTGAAGTGTCAGAGGAAAAGAAGAAGAGAAGGAGAAAGTAGAAAGAGAAGAATTCGATCTTATCAAGAGGGATAGAGTTCGAATTGTTGATAGTGGAGGAGTGTTAGTCCTTAAATAGAAGGATGTGAGAAGAGGGGATTTTTGAAATTGAAGTAAAAGATTTTGAAATAATTAAAAGAAATTTTGAAAATTCGATTGATGATTTTCGAAAACTAAGATTGGGAAAGAAATTAAGTGATTTTTGAAAAGATTTTGAAATTAGAAATCAAAAAGATATGATTGAAAATTAATTTTGAAAAAGATGTGATTGAGAAGATATGATTGGAAATCAAATTAAAAAGAGAAAGTTTTAAAATTAAAGTTGATTACTTGACTAACAAGAAATTAAAAGATATGATTCTAAAATTTAAAATTTGATCCTTTCTTTATAGGAAAATAACAACTTGAAAATTTTGAAGTAAATCATTAATTGCAGCAAGGATTTTCAAAAATAGTAAAAAAATAAAAAAATGGAAAGAAATTGATTTTTAAGAGATATGATTGAAAAGATATGATTTGAAAAAGATTTGATTTTGAAAAATTATGAAGATTTGAAAAAAAAATTGGATTAAAAACAAAATCTTCCCTCTAGTGTCATATTGGCGTTATACGCCCAGAATGGCATCCATTCTGGCGTTTAATGCCCAAAATGCTACCTTTTTGGGCGTTAAACGCCCAGCCAGGTACCCTGGCTGGCGTTTAAACGCCAGTTTTCCTTTTTCACTGGGCATTTTGAACGCCCAGCTTTTTCTATTTAATTCCTCTGCTGAATGTTCTGTATCTTCAATTCTCTGTATTATTGACTTGAAAAGACACAATTTTGAAAATATTTTTGAATTTTTAATGATGAGAAACAATAAAAATACAACTAAGATCAAATAAACAATGCATGCAAGACACCATACTTAAGAATTGATACTAAGATACATAAAATATTTTTTATTTTTATGATTTTATAAATTTTTTTTTGTGATTTTTTGAAAATTATATGGAAAAGAGAATAAAGAGATTCAAAACTTTTAATAAGAATTCCAGGAATCATGCAATGTTAGTCTAAAGCTTCAGTCTAAAAAGATTAGACATGGCTAGCTAAGCTTCAGCAGGACATTACATTCAGCAGCTAAATTGATGAGAATCAATCAGCTTTTGTGATGATAAGAACATCACCTTGAAACTCTAGAATTCATTCTTAAAAATTCTGAAAAATAAAAAGAAAAGTACCTAATCTAAGCAACAAGATGAACCGTCAGTTGTCCAAACTCGAACAATCCCTGGCAACGGCGACAAAAACTTGGTGCACGAAATTGTGATCATCAACAATGGCGCCAAAGACTTGGAGATCTCAAACGTGAATCACACTTTGTCACAATTCCGCACAACTAACAAGCAAGTGCATTGGGTCGTCCAAGTAATACCTTACGTGAGTAAAGGTCGATCCCACGGAGACTGTCGGCTTGAAGCAAGTTATGGTCATCTTGTAAATCTCAGTTAGGCAGATTCAAATGGTTATAGAGGATTGATAATTAAAGATAAATAAAACATAAAATAAGGATAGAGATAGAGATACTTATGTAATTCATTGGTAGGAATTTCAGATAAGCGTATGAAGATGCTTTGTTCCTCCTGAACCTCTTCTTTCTTATTACCTTCTTCCAATCATTCATACTCCTTTCCATGGCAAGCTTTAGGTTGGCCATCACCGTTGTCAATGGCTACTTCCCGTCCTCTCAGTGAAAATGTTCTACGCACGCTGTCACTGCACGGCTAATCATCTGTCGGTTCTCGATCATGTTGGAGTAGGATCTATTGATCCTTTTGCGTCTGTCACACACCCAACACTCATGAGTTTGAAGCTCGTCACAGTCATCCCTTTCCAGATCCTACTCAGAATACCACAGACAAGGTTTAGACGTTCCGAATCTCAGGAATGGCCGCCAATAATTCTAGCCTATACCACGAAGGTTCTAATCTTAGATTAGAAACCCAAGAGATACACATTTAAGCTTGTTTGCATGTAGAACGGAAGTGGTTGTCAGTCACGCGTTCATAGGTGAGAATGAATAGACTTGTGGTTGTCAGTCACATAATCATCACATTCATCATATTCTTGGGTGCGAATGAATATCTTGGAGAAGAAATAGACTTGAGTTGAATAGAAAAACAATAGTACTTTGCATTAATTCATGAAGAACAGCAGAGCTCCACACCTTAATCTATGGTGTGTAGAAACTCCACCGTTGAAAATACATAAGAACAAGGTCTAGACATGGCCGTGAGGCCAGCCTCCAAAAGCGTCTAAGATAGTATAGGACTTATCAAAGATTTTTTTTCGAAATACAATAGTAAAAGGTCCTATTTATAGAGAACTAGTAGCCTAGGGTTTACAGAAATAAGTAATTAATACAGAAATCTTCTTCTGGGCCCACTTGGTGTGTTCTTGGGTTGAGAATTAAACGCCAGCTTTTGTGCCAGTTTGGGCGTTTAACTCCAGCTTTTGTGCCAGTTCTGGCGTTAAACGCCAAAATTCTTGAGCTGACTTGGAACGCCGGTTTAGGCCATCAAATCTTGGGAAATGTATGGACTATTATTAATGTTATTTTATAATTTCTCAAAAGAATTTCATTGCAAGCATAGTCTAAACCAACAATTAATCCTCAATCAAAGTTTAAAAGGTTTTCACAATGCAAATCAAAATAACCGGGAGTATTAATCCCGGGTCGTTCTCCATAGGAATTACAATGAAGTGCTCGATTATTGGCTATGAAGGTTCTTTTGGGGTTTTTGTAATAAGAGACAAGAAATGTAAAAAGAAAGAAAGGAAATGACAAGTAACTAAAAAAGGAAAGGAAATTCAAATGGTAAAAGGTCTTGGCAAGGGTTGATGGTTAGGGATTACTATCCTTGTTACTAACTACAGTATGATAATTGCAAGGATCAATCCGATTTAGTCATCCTCTAATAATTGAAAGAAAGTCAAATGAGTATCATCAATCCCAATCCATAAGTCCTAGACACTCACTAATTGAATTAGTGAAAGCTAGTGTCAATGGACTCCAATTATCATTCACTTGGACATTAGCATCTCAAGGTCACCCAAGTAACCAACCCAAGCCAAGAGGATCGGGGGAAAAATCTAACTCACAACTAGAAGGAATATTTCATCAAACACCTAGAATGCAATGAAAGCAAACATCATAAAATGCAAGAATTAATAAAAGCCATGACTAATATAAGCAAGAAATTAACAATAGCAACTAAGGTAAACATAAAAAGACATAGAAACATAAAATTGCATTAAAAGAGAATTGACATTGACAAGAGAGTTCATAAAGTAAATTGGCCAAATAAAGGAATTAGCAAGAAAAGTAGATAAACTAAAGTACTAGAAATAATAAAAGTAAAGAAAAACTAAATTGGAGTAAGAATAAAATCTAGATCTAAGAAGAAATTGAAATAAGAACCCTAAAACCTACTACTCTCTCTCTAGAATTCTACATCTATCTAAAACTAAAACTAAGCTAATGACTACTTCCTCCATTCCCCCCTTCAATCCTTGGGTTCTATAGCATCATAAATGAGTTGGATTTGGGCTTGGATGGCTCAGAAATTGCCCCTAACGTATTGCCTTTAATGAGGTAATGTGTCGCTTGTCACGCGTACGCATGGGTCACGCGTACGTGTCGCTTGGCAAATGACTTTGTCACGCGTACGCGTGACTGGAATCCTCCAAATGCTCATTTCTTCATGATTTCTCCACTTTGCATGCTTTTTCACTTCACTTTTCCAATCCAATCCTTGCCCTATAAACCTGAAATCACTCAACAAACATATCAAGGCATCAAATAGAATTAAAGTGAATTAAAATTAACAATTTTACGGCTTAAAAAGTATGTTTTCACTTTTAAGCACAAATTTAGGGAGAATTACAAAACCATGTTATTTTAGTGAATAAATGTGAGAAAAGTTGATAAAATCCTCTAAATTCAACACAAGATAAATCACAAAATCGGGGTTTATCAACCTCCCCACACTTAAACCAAGCATTTCCTCATGCTAAACCAAGAAAGAGACAAAGGGTATCAACATTTATTCAATGCAAGTACACGATCTATATGCAACCTATCTATATACATGCAACTACTTGGTCAAAATAAATCAACTTCCAAGAATACATATATGAACATAAGGCTAAAGCAATAACAATCAAATCAAATCCACAATTGAATTGAGTTATTGAAAAGAATTTACAAACTTGTAAGAAAAGAGATGATCATAGGTGAAAACATGTAATTGAGCAATCGAACCTTCACTAGATGTGTACCCGCTCTAGTCGCTCAAGTGTATAGGGTTGATTCAATCAATTCTCCTCTAATCATTCTTTTCAAGATTCATTTTTCATCTAACAATCAACAATTATTCAATGCATGCATACATTTGTCATGAGGACTTATCCATAGGTTGTAATGGGGCTAGGGTCAAGCGATGACTTGCATCATCTACCCTTTTTTCTTGTCTAAAAAGGACCATAAAAGAGCATAATCTCAATAAATCATTACAATTCATGAACTAAATGATAAATATTGTGGTGCATTGCTTTGAAATGGGTTTGTGCTGAATTTCAGGTGAAAAGAGTAACAAAAAGGGGAGAAAACAACAAAATAGAGCTGGGCTTGTGTAACCGGGCGTGCCACTTGGAGCAAATGCCATGAAAGTATATGGGCGTGGCATGCCAGGAGCCACGCGTGGCACGCCAGTTGTAATTTCCAGAAAGGGGTTCTCAAAGTTTTAACAAGGGCGTGGCACGCCAGAGTCCAAGCGTGGCACCCAGGCTGGGTGTGGCACGCCAACTCCGTTGAAGACTATGGGGCATGCCACTTGAGTTTGTGGGCGTGGAACGCTAGAAGAAAATAAGCCTAGGCATGCCACTTGGTATCGAAGGCGTGGCACGCCAACTCTAATCCAACACTTGGGCGTGCCACTAGAGGACCTTGGCGTGGCACGCCAAGCTTGATGGAGACACATCAATATGGGTGTGCCACTTGAAGATCAGGGTGTGGCACACTAGTACAACTTTCCAGAGGAGGAGGAAAAGGGCCAAACACTTGGGCATGCCACTTGGTATCGAAGGCGTGGCACGCCAGCTATCTTTCTCACTTGGGCGTGCCCCTTGAGTCTCAGGCGTGGCACGCCAATGCTCAACCTCTCATTGGGCGTGCCACTTGCTATCGAAGGCGTGGCACGCCAGCTATCATTTCCCACTTGGGTGTGGCACTTGAGTCTCAGGTGTGGTACGCTAGCCTCATCACTCAACAAGAAGAAGACTGGGCGTGCCACTTGAGCTTCAAGGCGTGGCACGCCAAGACTAGAAGGCCATGGGCGTGCCACTTGAGTTCTGGGTGTGGCACGCCAACAAAGGAACCAGGCACATACAAGGGGCGTGACATGCCAGACCCTGAGCGTGCCGCACTAGTTCAACTCTCAAGAGAAGGAATCAAGTACACATAAGGGGCGTGGCCCGCCAGACCCTGGGCATGCCACGCTAGTTCAAAGTTCCAGAAGGGAGAAGAAGAAGAATAAGCCTGGGCGTGCCACTTGGGCTCGAAGGCGTGGCACACCAGGTTAACCAAGGTTTAAAGAGACCCTGGGCGTGCCACTTGGGCTCGAAGGCATGGCACGCCAGGGAAGGAGGACAAAGAGCGTGCCACTTGGGGAGCTGGGCGTGGCGCGCCAAGCCAAATTCAGTGGCTAGGCGTGGCACGCCACTCAAGCACCAGCCACACGCCAAGCCTGGAGAAGTCATGAGTTTTCTTTCCCTCCAGCTGTAATTTTCTTTTCTCTTTTGTATTTTCTTAATTCTAGTGCTAGGAGTAGTATAAATAACCCCTGGAAGTACATAGAAGGGGTTGTGGAGTAGTAGTTTTGTTGAAGTATAGTTAGATTTACTTTTCACATCATCTCTTCCATCTCTTGTACTTTTCTCTTAAGCTATGAGTAGCTAAATTCCCTCTCATTGGGAGAGGGAGCTCTGTTGTACTTGATGGATTAATGAAAGTGAATTTCTTCTTCTCTTCATCTTTTCTTTAATTTTTTAGAAGGAATTTCGTTTTAATGCTAAGTGTTCAATCATCTTGGGAAAGAGGTTGAATGCAAAATAGGTTTCATGGGAGCCTTGGAAAAGGAAAAACGTAACCACGCTTAAAATCCCTTCTCACACTTGAGTAAATTTGGGTTTTGGTGATTGGATATGGTGACATATAATCCACCCACTACTTGGATCTATGAGGATGTGTGGTATAATTAGGGACCAAGCATATCTCTCTTCATGAGCAATTGGACCAAGGAATTGGCTGATTATCAAGATTTGAGAGATTGAATCACCAAGGGATTGGGGTTCAATCAATCATGATTGCAAAGAGGTCAATGAGTTGCATGATTGAAGATGAGATGAGTAGGATTTAATCCAAACAGAACGATATCTCCTGACCCTAATAAATTTTCCCTATTCTTACTTCCCATATTCTGTTATCTTCCATTCCTATTTACAATTCAGTCATTTATGTTTCTGCACTTTACATTCTTGCCATTTACTCATCTGTACTTTATTACTTTTCTTTACTTTGAGTCATTTACAATTCTGCTCGTTTAAAATTCTGCAATCACAACCTATATTGCTCAGCTAGACTAATTCACCCATTAATTAAAATTACTCAAATCTACCAATCTCTGTGGATATAATCCTACTCCACTGTAGGTTATTACTTGACAACAATTTTTAGTGCGCTTGCCAAAGAACGGATTCATGATTATATATGGGGAGTAATTTTCGGTCATCAAGTTTTATGGCGCCGTTGCCGGGGATTGGATTGAATTTGACAATGATTAAATTGATGGGTAGCTAGATTAAGCACTTTTAATTACCTTTTTAATTCTTTTAATTTCAGTTCCTTAATTTTCTCCTTCTTTTATTTTGATTATTTTAGCTATTCATTTTTCATATTTCCATTCTTTTCTTTTCTCTATTAACTGTTTGATTAATTGCACCAACCAAACTAACCACTAGTTTTAACAAGAAGTGATTCCTTCACTTGTCCTCTGCTTGGTATTTGTTGAATTTATGACGGGTAGAAGAGGAGAAACTTCATCCTCTTTCGATAGTGAACCTGAGAGCACTTTTCTTAGATTAAGGAGGGAAGCAAGAGGCAAAAGAATAGTTGGAGAGGAAGTAGTGGAGGAAGATCTGGGAGTTACTATGGAGGAAGAGGTGCATAACCATGTTGGAGAGGATGCTGGCAATCATGTTGGGCAAGAGAGGAGAGTTCTAGCCTCCTACATCAACCCAAATCCAGGAAACTGTGGCAGTAGCATTCTAAAGCCAACAATTCATGCTAACAACTTTGAGTTGAAGCCTCCACTCATCACACTTGTCCAGAATAATTGTTCATTTGGAGGGGGTGCCCAAGAGGACCCAAACCAACATCTTATTACATTCTTGAGGATCTGTAACACTGTAAAGTCAAATGGTGTACACCCTGACACCTACAAACTACTTTTGTTCCCTTTTTCTCTCAGAGATAAGGTAGCAAAATGGTTGGAAGCATTTCCCAAGGAGAGCTTGACGACTTAGGATGATGTTGTGAACAAGTTTTTAACAAGATTCTATCCTCCACAGAGAGTCAATAGATTGAGAGCTGAGGTGCAAACCCTCAGACAGCAAGATGGTGAAACCCTTTATGAGGCCTGGGAGAGATTTAAAGACTTGACAAGGAAATGCCCTCCGGATATGTTCAACGAGTGGGTGCAATTGCACATCTTCTATGAGGGACTGTTATATGAGTCAAATCAGGCAGTAGATCATTCTTCAGGGGGCTCACTCAACAAGAAAAAGACCATTGAAGAAGTCATAGATGTCATGGAGACTGTGGCCGAAAATTAGTACTTCTATGCTTCAGATAGAACTCAAAAGAGAGGAGTGATGGAGCCCAATTCTATGGATGCTTTGTTAGCCCAAAACAAAGTGATCACTGCACAATTAGCAGCCTTAACCAAGAAGATGGAGAAGAACCAAGTCTCAGCTGTTCAAGCCCAAGCCCCTTCACAAGAAGGAGATACACAAGAAGTTGAATATGAATAGGAGCAAGCTAACTATGTGAACAATCCCTCTAGGCCACCATATGATCCCAATGCCAAGATATACAACCCAGGTTGGAAGAACCACCCAAATTTTGGGTGAGGAAACCAACAAAACCACAACCAAGACCATAAACCATACCAATTTAACCAATACAACAACCACAACCCCAACCATCACTCAAGCAACAACAGACCCTATCACAACTCACAAAATACACCCTACCACAACTCACAAAATTCATCATACCACTCCACCCAATAACCACACAATAACCACCATAAAGATACATCATCCTCAACCATGCAACCATGTGAAATCAGCAGCAATTTTGGGAAACTGGAGGCTGCCATAGCACAATTGTCAGCACAACTGACAGGAACGGTCTCCACTATTCTAGAGAAACAAATGCGAGCTGAAAAAAAGATAGATGCAAACCAAGAGGAGTTCAGATCCAACATAAAGAACCAAGGGGCAGTATTTTCAAAACTAGAGGCACAAGTAGGGAGCTTGTCTAAATAAATACCCATGCCTACACATACATTTCCCAGTGATACCATGGCCAATCCAAGAGGGGAATGCAAAGCCATCACACAAAGGAGTGGAAAAGTTGTAGAAGAATCACTCCAAAGTCAAAGCAACTAAGGAGAAGAAGCTGCCAATGAACTTGAAACCAAGAATGAAGAAGAGACCCCTGCACTATCCACACCAAAGCAAGTCCTAAAACCTTATGTGCCAAAGGCACCCTATCCATAAAGGTTGAGGAAGGATGGGAAGGACAGCCAGTTTTCTAGATTCCTGGAAATCTTTAAGAAGTTCCAAATAAACATACCCTTTGCTGAGGCATTAGAGCAAATGCCACTCTATGCCAAGTTCTTGAAGGAACTCATGACAAGGAAAAGAAACTGGAGAGAGAAAGAAACCATAGTGCTCACAGAGGAATATAGTGCCATCATACAAAAGAAGCTTCCCCAAAAGATGAAAGACCCTGAGAGCTTCCAAATCCCTTGCATCATAGGGGATATCAACATTGAGAAAGCATTATGTGATCTGGGAGCTAGCATCAACCTCATGTCCTTGGCTATGATGAAAAGAATGAGGATTGAGGAGGCCAAACCAACAAGAATGGCACTTCAATTGGCTGATAGAACATTCAAGTTTTCTCATGGGGTAGTGGAAGATTTGTTGGTAAAAGTAGGAGAGTTCATCTTTCTAGCTAATTTTGTTGTACTGGATATGGAGGAAGAGGCTAACACATCTATCATCCTAGGAAGGTCATTCCTAGCTACTGCTAGAGCTATAATTGATGTCTAAAAAAGAGAGTTAGCCTTGAGATTGCATGAAGAGAAGATGGTCTTTAATGTCTTTAAAGCAATGAGTTATCCAAAGGAGTCCATAGGTGAATGCATGATGGTGGACACAATGGAAAAGATAGTTTAAGGAGTGTTGGAAGAAGAACAATGTGAAGAAGCTATGGAGCTAGAGTAACAAACATCAGGTGGATAATTACCACAAGAAACCATGGAAGATTCAATCATGTTGAACTACACAAGCAACAAGCAAATGGAGGCCCCAAAACTAGAGTTGAAAACCTTACCTCCTACCTTGAAGTATGCTTACCTGGGTGACAACAACACATACTCAGTAATCATCAATTCAAGCTTAAGTGAGGAACAAGAAGAGGAGCTTATCCATGTGCTAAAGCAACACAAGGATGCTATAGGATGGACACTTGCAGATTTAAAAGGGATTAGTCATTCAATGTGCATGCATAAAATCCTCCTTGAAGAGGATGCCAAGCCCTCAAAATAGCAACAAAGAAGGCTAAATCCAACAATGAATGAAGTAGTCCAGAAAGAGGTGTTGAAGTTGTGGCAAACAGGGGTGATTTACCCAATCTCAGACAGCCCTTGGGTGAGCCCAGTGCAAGTAGTCCCCAAGAAAAGAGGGATCACTGTTGTGCCAAATGAGAAGAATGAATTGATACCAACAACGACAGTGACTGCCTGGCGCATGTGCATAGATTATAGGAAGCTTAATGAAGCTACCAGGAAGGATCACTTTCCCCTGCCTTTCATGGACCAGATGCTAGAAATACTTGCGGGACATGAATATTATTGCTTCTAGGACGGTATTCTGGCTACAACCAAATAGTTGTAGACTCCAATGACCAAGAGAAAACCTCATTTACTTGTCCATATGGTGTCTTTGCTTATAGGAGAATGCCCTTTGGATTGTGCGATGCACCTGCAACATTCCAAAGGTGCATGCTCTCCATATTTTCAGACATGATTGAAAGATTTATTGAAGTGTTTATGGATGACTTCTCTGTATTTGGTGATTCATATTCTAAGTGCTTACACCACTTGGCCTTGGTGCTAAAGAGATGCCAAGAAACCAACCTTGTTTGGAATTGGGAGAAGTGCCATTTTATGGTCACAGAGGGGTGGTTCTTGGTCATAATATCTCAAAAAGAGGCATAGAGGTGGACAAGGCCAAGGTGGAGGTGATTGAAAAATTACCCCACCTTGGAATGTCAAAGCAATTTGAAGTTTTCTAGGACATGCTGGTTTTTATAGAAGGTTTAAGTAACTTGCTTGTCTCTAATGTACCTTTTATCTTTGATAGAGAATGCATGCTAGCCTTTGAAGAGCTTAAAAACAGACTTTCCTCTGCACCTATTATAGCGCCACCTTGCTGAGATTTACCTTTTGAGTTGATGTGTGATGCATTAGACTTTGCTGTTGATGCTGTTTTAGGACAGAGGAGAGATAAGTTGGTACATGTTATTTACTATGCTAGTAAAGTCCTTAATGAGAATCAAAGGAATTACACTACTATAAAGAAGGAAATTCTTGCCATAGTTTTTGCAATTGATAAGTTTAGATCATATCTTATTGGTTCTAAAGTCATTGTGTTTACTAGCCATGCAACTCTTAAATACTTGCTTACCAAACAAGAGTCCAAGCCTAGATTGATAAGGTGGATCTTGCTGCTTCAAGAATTCAACATTGAAATCAAAGATAGAAGTGGAGCAGAGAACAAGGTGGATGATCACCTATCAAGAATCCCACACGAAGAAGATGAAGCACACCAACTTGCAGTGAATGAGAGATTCCCTGATGAGCAGTTGATGATGATCCAAGAAGCCCCCTAGTTTGCAGACATAGCCAACTTCAAGGCTATTGGGGAATTACCAACCAACATCAACAAACACATGAGGAGAAAGCTACTCAAAGACGCTAAACACTACATTTGGGATGAGCCCTATTTGTTCAAAAAGTGTGCTGATGGGATTTTGAGAAGGTGCATTTCCCAGGAGGAAGGGCAAGAAGTCCTATGGCAGTGTCATGGATCTACATATGAAGGCCATTTTAGTGGAGAAAGAACTGCATCCAAGGTGCTGCAGTGTGGGTTATATAGGCTGACAATAGTCAAGGATGCAAAGGACTTGGTGACAAGATGCAATGAGTGTCAAAGAGCTGGTAATCTACCCAAGAAAAATGAGATGCCACAGAGGTTCATCATGGAGTCAGAAGTGTTCGATGTATGGGGAATTGATTTCATGCGGCCATTCCCATCCTCATACTCAAACAATTATATACTGGTAGCTGTGGATTATGTGTCAAAGTGGGTAGAGGCAATAGCTACACCAACTAATGATAACAAGGTGGTCATTAACTTCTTGACGAAGAGTATATTCAGCAGATATGGGGTTCCAAGAGCTCTTATAAATGATGGAGGGAGTCACTTCTGCAACAAGCAACTTGAGACAACCCTCCTCAAGTATGGTGTGAAGCACAAAGTGGCAACCCCATACCATCTACAAACCAATGGTCAAGCTGAAATCTCAAACAGAGAGCTCAAGAGAATCCTTGAAAAGACTGTTGGAAACTCAAGAAAAGATTGGTCCAAGAAGCTGGATGATGCATTGTGGGCCTATAGGACATCTTTCAAGATACCCATTGGCATGTCTCCATACCAATTGGTGTTTGGAAAAGCTTGTCACCTTCCAGTAGAACTTGAACATTGAGCATTTTGAGCTCTAAAAATGTTGAACTTTGATAGTCAAGCTGCTGGGGAAAGAAGGCTACTACAACTGAATGAGTTGGAAGAATTCAGAAATCAAGCTTATGAGAATGCTAAGATTTACAAGAAAAACACAAAGAAATGGCATGATCAAAAGCTAGCAAGAAGAGAGTTTGTGGAAGGCCAAAGAGTGCTACTATACAACTCAAAGCTCAAGTTCTTCCCAGCGAAGCTTAAGTCAAGATGGTCTAGCCCCTTTACAATTCTCAAGGTGTCTCCCTATGGTCATGTAGAGCTTATGGAAGACAAGACACAGAGGACTTTCACTGTCAATGGCCACAGGCTCAAGCACTACTTGGGAGACTCATTGGATGAGCAGAGGGTGAGCTATAACCTCAACTGACGTGGAAGGAACGTCAAGCTAGTGACGTTAAAGAAGCGCTAGTTGGGAGGCACCCCAACACTCATATCCTTTCAATTTCATGCTTTCTAAAAGTAGTTTATGATTGTTAAGTTAGGTAGCTTTAATTTCATTCTCTTAGTTGATAGTTCTTTAGTTTATTTTCTTTTGTTTACTAGAAGTGCAAGGTTGCATAGTCACTTAACTGAGGTTTATAGAATGGGCTCAGAAACTAGCTAAGAAGCTAAGTTTGGTGTGGCCACTAATCCACTTAATTTAGGCTTACAACTTATTGATTAAATTAACTTTGAAAGTAAGCCCAGAAATTAAGTTTTGTGTGGCCACCACCATATGAAAATCACACAGTAAGCCCAAGATGATTTGAGTTTGAAGCATTTAATAAATTGGTGGGTGCATAAAAGGTGATTTTAATGTGTACGAAGGGATTGGAAGAGAAGGAATGTGAAAGGAGTAAATTTATTCCACTTATAAAAATCCAATGATGAGACCAATTTATTAGATGCAATGAGATTAAGTTTGGTGTCCCAAGGGACACTCATCAATTGCAATTTTAATTGACTCATAATAGAGGGAATGTGAAGAATTTTTTTTTCATTACTGATGGGGTTTTCGGTTTTCAATTTCAGGAGAGGTGGGGCCCACTTGATTGAGAGTTCACTGGGCAAGGAGTCAAAGTGTACTTTCACCTTGGAACCCAACATTTGAAGGAAGCCAAAGGGGTGAGGATTGGCGCCTCTTCCCACGCTAGGCGCCACTCTCAAGTGGGAAAACATTTAATTGCTTTTTACTTTCCACCTTCCCCACCCTCCAGACTACACTTTCTTCTTATAAAAAGCCACTTACCCCTCCACTCCCCTCCACACTTCAAACCCAACTTCACACCCAAACCTCTGCACTTCATCTTCCTTTTGTTCCCTTACTTTCCTATTTTCTTCTATTTGATTAGGGACAATCAAGTCCTAAGTTTGGTGTTGTAGAGCAAACCCTTGCTTTTCTCTCCGTTCTTTATTTCTTCTTCAACTCTTCTTCAAGCTTTCAAACCTCTTTTCTCACCCCCAATGGCACCACTAAGAGCCTCATCGTCAAAGAAGAGAAAGACCAAGGAACTAACCTCTAGATCCTCAAGCTTCAATGAATACAAGTTCCTTTCATCATTCAACCAAAACCAATTTTATGGTTGGGTGAGTGAGAGGCAAATCATTGCGGAGGTGGGCTTCCAACTTGGAAGGAATGAGCATCTAGAAATCAATAGAGAGATCAACAACAGAGGATGGACACTCTTGTACAACCCACCAAGGAAGGTGGTGGAGAGCTTAGTCAGAGAATTTTATGCCAATGTAGTGCCACAACCTAGGCAACCTTATGGCTATCTGAGTTATGTTAGGGGGAAAGCTATTGACTATAGCCCCTCCACCATAGATAGGATGCTAATGGTGAAGCAAACAAACTCCACCCGGAGCTATGAAGAAAGGGTGAAGCAACAACATCCTGGCTTTGAAGAGATCCTGGCTGTATGTTAGGCATCACCGTTGTCAATGGCTACATCCTGTCCTCTCAGTGAAAATGGTCCAATGCACTGTCACAGCATGGCTAATCATCTATCGGTTCTCGATCATACTGGAATAGGATCCATTGATCCTTTTGCGTCTGTCGCTACGCCCAGCACTCGCAAGTTTGAAGCTCGTCACAGCCATCCCTTCCCAGATCCTACTCGGAATACCACAGACAAGGTTTAGACTTTCCAGATCTCAGGAATGGCCATCCATGGATTCTAACTTATACCACGAAGATTCTAATTAAGGAATCCAAGAGATACTCATTCAATCTAAGGTAGAACGGAAGTGGTTGTCAGTCACGTGTTCATAGGGAATGATGACGATTGTCACGATCATCACATTCATGTTGAAGTGTGAATGGATATCTTAGAAGTGGAATAAGTTGAATTGAATAGAAAAACAGTAGTACTTTGTATTAATTCATGGGGAACAGCAGAGCTCCACACCTTAATCTATGGTGTGTAGAAACTCTACCGTTGAGAATACATAAGTGATAAAGTTCAGGCATGGCCGAATGGCCAGCCCTCAAAACATGATCAAATGATCAAAAGATATTCCAAAGATGATCCGAAGATGTAAATACAATAGTAAAAAGTCCTATTTATACTAAACTAGCTACTAGAGTTTACAGAAGTAAGTAATTGATGCATAAATCCACTTCCGGGGCCCACTTGGTGTGTGCTTGGGCTGAGCTTGAAGTTTACACATGTAGAGGCTTCTTTTGGAGTTGAACGCCAAGTTGTAACATGTTTTTGGCGTTCAACTCTGGTTCGTGACGTGTTTCTGGCGTTTAACTCCAGACTGCAGCATAGAACTGGCGTTCAACGCCCTTTTGCGTCATCTAAACTCGGGAAAAGTATGGACTATTATATATTGCTGGAAAGCCCTGGATGTCTACTTTCCTGAGCCGTTGAGAGCGCGCCATTTGGAGTTCTGTAGCTCCAGAAAATCCACTTTGAGTGGAGGGAGGTTAGAATCCAACAGCATCAGTAGTCCTTCTTCAACCTCTGAATCTAATTTTTGCTCAAGTCCCTCAATTTCAGTCAGAAAATACCTGAAATCATAGAAAAACAGACAAACTCGTAGTAAAGTCCAGAAATGTGAATTTAACATAAAAACTAATAAAAACATCCCTAAAAGTAACTAGATCCTACTAAAAATAATGCCAAAAAGCGTATAAATTATCCGCTCATCAGTGTGCCACGCTAGTTCAAAGTTCCAGAAGGGAGAAGAGGAAGAATAAGCCTGGGTGTGCCACTTGGGCTCGAAGGCATTGCACACCAGGAAGGAGGACAAAGAGCGTGCCAATTAAGGAGCTGGGCGTGACGCGCCAAGCCAAATTCAGTGGCTAGGCATGGCATGCCACTCAGGCGCCAGCCAGACGCCAAGCCTGGAGAAGTCACGAGTTTTCTTTCCCTCCTGCTGTAATTTTCTTTTCTCTTTTGTATTTTCTTAATTCTAGTGCTAGGAATAGTATAAATAACCCTGGAAGTACTGAGAAGGGGTTGTTGAGTAGTAGTTTTTGTTGAAGTATAGTTAGATTTAGTTTTCACATCATCTCTTCCATCTATTGTACTTTTTTCTTAAGCTATGAGTAGCTAAATTCCCTCTCCTTGGGAGAGGGAGCTCTGTTGTACTTGATGGATTAATGATAGTGAATTTCTTCTTCTCTTCATCTTCTCTTTGATTTGCTAGAAGAAATTTCATTTTAATGCTAAGTGTTCAATCATCTTGGGAAAGAGTTTGAATTCAAAATGGGTTTCATGGGAGCCTTGGAAAAGGAAACATGAAACCATGCTTGAAATCCCTTCTCAAACTTGAGTAGATCTGGGTTTTGGTGATTGGATATGGTTACATATAATCCACCTACTACTTGGATCTATGAGGATGTGTGGTATAATCAGGGACCAAGCATATCTCTCTTCATGAGCAATTGGACCAAGGAATTCGCTGATTATTAAGATTTGAGAGATTGAATCACCAGGGGATTGGGGTTCAATCAATCATGATTGCCAAGAGATCAATGAGTTGCATGATTGAAGATGAGATGAGCTGGATTTAATTCAAAGAGAATAATATCTCCTGACCCCAATGAATTTTCCCTATTCTTACTTCCCACATTCCTTATAGCTTTGTTTACATTCTGTTATCCCCCATTCATATTCACAATTTAGTCATTTATGTTTCTGCACTTTACATTCTTGCCATTTACTCTTCTGCACTTTATTGCTTTTCTTTACTTTTGAGTAATTTACAATTCTGCTCGTTTAAAATTCTGTAATCACAACCTATATTGCTCAGCTTGACTAATTCGCCCATTGATTAAAATTGCTAAAATCTACCAATCTCTGTAGATACGATCCCAGTCCACTGTGGGTTATTACTTGACGACAATTTTTGGTGCGCTTGCCAAAGAACGGATTCATGATTTTATATGGGGAGTGAATTTCGGTCATCATCAAGGTAAGGATATATATGGCCAAGTGAGCTTGAAATTTGAATCTTTGACTAACTTAAGCTCCCACCTAACACATACAACAACCTATACGATTCTAATACAAATATAACTACCCATTTTTCACTTTTTCACACACTCATGCATACTCTTTTCTTTTCAATTCACAACCCATATGCATTGATTATTATTGGACTTTCCTTTGAGGCATTTTGTCCCCTTTTTATTACTTTCTTTTCCTTTTCTTTTTCTCCTTTTTTTCTTTTTATTTTTCTTTATCATCATTCTTTTTCTTTTTGCAATGAAATATATACAAAAGTATCAATGCATATGGTTTAAACATTTAACGCATGAGTATGTACCCAATTCCCAAGGTCTTCATTAAAAATACAAAAACACACTTTTATCCCAACCAATGTTCCCAAATTTCCCCACACTTGAATGATACACACCTCACTACCCTAAGCTAATCAAAGATCCAAATTGAGGACATTTATTATTTTCCACTTTAAGGCTAGTAATGTGCTAAAATTAAGAACAAAATGGGTTTAGCATAGGCTCAAAGTTGGCTAACAATGGTAGATAAAAGGTAAGGCTATTTGGGTAAGTGAGCTAATGAAATAAAGGCCTCAATCATATAAATTCATTCATACAGAAAATAATGGACATAAAGAATTAAAAAAAATCAAAGATTACAATCATAGAAAGAGAATAATACACACAAGAATGAAAATAGTGGTTATATGATGTAACCACACAATTAGGCCCAATACTCACATGCTCATGTGTTCTTAGCTCAAAAACATGTTCCATAATATATAATTCAAGCAAGTTCAATGAAAATTTTTACTCAAATTAATTGGGATGCCCTATGGATAAATTTCTTGGAAAATTTCATATTTTTACTAAGCTTATTATATATATACAAACCAAGAAAATGCAACTAAAATTTCTAAAAGACCTAAAAATAACAGAAAAAATTAAAATGCGAAAGTGTTAGGATTAGAAAAGCTACATCCAAAAAAGATGTGTCGAGTTGGCATTTATGGACCGACAAGTGAAATCACGAGCGAATAGGACAGGCATTCATCATATGCATCTTCTACCTATTTGTATGCTTTGCTTAATTTTTATTGTGCCTAAATGTCTCATACTACTTGTTAATTATTCTACATGCCGTATATGAACTTAAATTGTGATGTACTTGTTTGCATTACTTTGTGGTTTCTTCTGGTTTTGGGGAGGCTCGGTAGGCGGTGGTGATGAGATTGCGTGGAGGGTAGCTTGGTGAAGGCTGTGAGATACAGTGGTGTGATTGGTATTAGTTAGAAATCCCCCTAAGTTTAGATGACCCTAATTATGGTGTTTGGTTTTTTTTGTTAAGCTTGAATATTTATTGATGCAAAGTTCTAGGATTACCTTTGGTGTCCCGGAACCTTATATCTTATATATTGGGTATTATTACCATACTGATAACCTCCGGTTCTCATACCATATATTATTGTTGTTTTTCAGATGCAGGTCGCAACCCACCTTAGTGAGTTGGGGATGGTGACAAAGCGGAGGATCTTTTGTTATCTTGTATTTTGGTTTTTATGTTACAGCTCTCTCTCACTTTTTCTATTATACTATGTTGCCCTAGAGGCTTACTTTGAGAGATAAGTTGTATAAGCTGTTTTAACTCAAAAATCCTGTTATGTCTGTATATGACTAGTCTGCCTAAACTCCGCGGGCTGCGGCTAGTACTCTATGTTTATTATGCTTATATATATCTATCCTGATTATTATATTACATTTTATGTTCTATCTTGAACCTTCAGACCTTTAGTTATGTGTATGTATGCTTTGCGCTTTGTAATTCTGCAAATGCAATTTTAAACTTTATTCCTTCATCGGGCTCTTAGTGTTACTATTTCTTTCCATATTTATTAATGTATGAGCTTTAGAACTATAATCACGTCTTGTTATCCTTCGCTTTATGACTAGAGGTAATGCTTAGGTTAATGGGGTATTACATGTCGAGCATCAACTCACAGTGGGATATGCTCCTGAACAAAATGGACTATCTGAGAGGAAAAATAAAACTGTGATGGAGATGGCATGCTTGATCCTCAAGGAAATAATTTTGCCAAACATCGTTTAGGGAGAAGCTATTTATACAGTAGTATACCTACTAAATTATTGTCCTACTAAGGCAGTAGAAAATAAAACTCCAATTGAAGCATGGAGTGGACGAAAACCTTCCACAAAGCATCTAAGAGTCTTTAGATGCATATACTATGTCCACATTCCCACACAAAAAGAAGCAAGTTAGACAAGAAGACAGAAAAAGGAATCTTCCTTGGGTATAGCACATAATCAAAAAGATATCATGTGTATAATGATGAGCGGATATTTTATACACTTTTTGGCATAGTTTTCATATAGTTTTTAATAGGTTTTACTTAGTTTTCATTAAGTTTTTATAGGTTTTAGTGTTAAATTAATATTTTTGGATTCCAATTTGAGTTTCTGTGTTTTTAAACTATTTCAAGTATTTTTTGGCTGAATTTGTGGAGCTGGAGCAAAAGTCTGATCCAGAGACAGAGAAAGCACTGCAGATGCTGTCCAGATCTGACCTCCTTGCACTCGGAAGAGATTTTTGGGAGCTACAAGAGTCCAAATAGAGCGTTCTTAACGGCTATGAAAATCTGACTTCCAGAGCTTTCCCGCAATATATAATAGTCTATATGTTGTTTCGGAGTAGAAGGCCCAAATCTGGCGTCCAACGCCACCTTCCTACCTTTTTCTGGCGTCCAACGCCCAAGGAAGCAGAGCCCAATGTCCAAACGCCCAGAGATGACCCCCCAACTGGCGTTCCATACCCAGAGACCTCATAGCACGTGGATCTCATCAAATCTCAGCCCAAACACTCGCCAAGTGGGTCCCAGAAGTGGATTTTAGCACTAAAAAGACTGTTATACCCTTACTAGTCATTAGTTTAGTATTTAAGGGATTTAATTCATGTTATTCAGAACTTTTGATCATCACTTTTCACCATCATGCACATTTAACATTCTAATTTACCTCGATATGAGTTTATAAACCTCCTTGGTTGAGGGGAGAAACCTTGCTTAGTCCTATAAATTAATAAAAGCATTGCTGTTTGTTCTTCGATCTGTGTTTGATCCATCTCCAAGATGTATATCCTGATCTTTGTGGTGGTGGGCAGGATGATCTGACAAATTAGCTCTGTTCATCAAATTAAGATGAACGTGCCTGACAAACACCCGCATCTACTTGGGTTCGTGTGAGTACTTGGAATAAAAGCACGAGCCAACAACTATGGTTATACATCTCTCAGATGATTAATCCCCGACTTCGTTGGGGACTTTTCGAGACACCAGTTCAGCCGATTTCTGGGGAGATTAGGGTCTTCGTGGTATAGTCTAGATCCAAAAAAGCAGTGTTCTCTGATCAGGAAGATTTGACCTTGTCTGAGGTGTGTTGAGTAGGATTGCCAAGAGAATGATTTGCTAGAGCTTCACCCTCCGTTAGATTGAATGACCAAGGGCCTTGGCATTCATTCTGTAGTAGAGGAGATCAATGAACATGGGCAGTGGCGTTGATCACTTACAACCTGCCAGAGAGGAAGATCATTCACAAGCAAGGAAGATAGTAATACCAGAGTTCATTCAGAAGGACAAAGCAACTCCGACTCTCAACTCTATTCCCAGCATATAATTCCTATCCTTATTTCTACTTAATGTCCAAGCATTTATGACATATAATCATTCAAGATTCACATAATATAATCCAAGTCATTCAGATTACGCCTGACTAAGACCTGCAAGACAACCATTTCTTGCTTCAAGCCACAATCCTCGTGGGATCAACCCTAACTCGCTCAGGTATTACTTAGACGACCCAGTGCACTTGCTGGTACTGCTGTACGGAAGTGTGCGGTTTACATACATGCACCAAGATTTTGGCGCCGTTGCCGGGGATTGTAGAGTTTTGACAAACTGATGGATTGTCTTGCTCCCTAGATCAGGTAATTTTTATTTTTGTTAAGTCCTTGAATTAAAAAAAAAAATTTTTTAAAAAATCTTTTTCTTTTCTTAGTTCAATTTATGTTCTTGTTGAGTCTTTGATTTTTGCAAGAGTACTACTTTGATTAAGTGTCTTTTATTTTTATTTCTTCAAAATTTTTCGAAAATATTTAAAAGCTTTTCGAAAATAATTTTTATTTTATTTTTTTAATCATTGTTCTTTGTTTGAGTCTTTTGTGCTTTTTCTTGCTTGAATTTTCATTTTCTTCAAGTCTTTCTTTCTAAAAATTTTTCAAAAATAATTTTTCGTTGTTTAAATCTTGTTTCAATTTCTTAGTTTGGTGTTTTCTTGTTATTTTTCTTTATGTTTTTCAAAAATTTCTTCTTGGTTTTCTAAAAATTTTAGGTTTGGTGTTCCTTTTATATTCTTGTGTTCTTTAAAATTTCTTTGAGTCTTCTTCTTTGTGTTTTTGTTAACATTCAAAGTGTTCTTGAGTCTTGTATGTGTTTTGATCTTAAAATTTTTATGTTTGTTGTCCCATTGTATTTTCCCTCCAACTTTTTGAAAATTGGGTGCACCAGATCTAAAAATTTTACGTTTGGTGTCTTTTACTTGTTTTTCTCTCTCCTCACTAAATTCAAAAAAAAAAATATCTTTTGTATTTTTATTTTTCATTAATTTTCGAAAATTTCAAAATAAAAATTCAGATTTTCAATTTTAAATTTTTATCTTATCATATCTTAGCTGTCAAGTTTTCAAAAATCAAATCTTTTTCAAATTTTAAAATGATATCTTTTTCAAAATCAAATTTCAAAATCTTATCTTTTTCAAAATTCAAACTTTAATTTCAAATCTTTTCTTTTCATATCATCTATTTTATTTTAAATTAAATTCTTTTCTTAATTAATATCTTATCTTCTCTCTCTTACTTTTCAAAATCACCTAACTAACTTTCTTCTCACTTGATTTTTGAAAACTAACTCTCATCTTCTCTCTCTTCCTTTTCAAAACCACCTTACAAACTCTTCTCTTCCTTAATTTTCGAAAATAATATCATCTTCTCTCTCTCTTCTTTTTCAAAACTACCTAACTAAGTCTCTTCTCCCTTAATTTTCGAAAATTTCTCTCTCTTCTCTCTCTTCTATTTTCGGAAATTTAAAAATTAAATTTTAAATTCTTTTTAAATTAATTAACTTATTTTCAAAAATTAATTAAATAAATAAATAAAAACAAAAAAAATATTTTAATTCTTATTCAACTTTTCTATCTCTATCTCTTCTTCTACTCTTTTTATCTTCTTCTTTCTTCGTTCTTCTTTCTCAATCATGAACCCAAGTGGGAATGAAGAGTTCAAGAGAACTCTAGGATCTTATACAAATCCCACTGTTGACATCTATGAAAGAAGTATCACATACCTCACGTCAGAGCTAGTAGCTTTGAAGTGAACCCTCAACTTATTATCCTAGTGCAGCAAAACTACCAGTATTCTGGGCTTCCTCAAGAAGAACCTACAAAATTCCTAGCTGATTTCTTAAAAATTGCTAACACAGTACACAATGAGGGAGTAAACCAAGATGTCTATAGGTTATTGCTTTTTCCTTTTGCAGTAAAGGACCAAGCAAAAAGGTGGTTGGATAACCAGCCTAAAGCTAGTTTAAAAACTTGGAAACAGTTAGTGAATAAGTTTTTAAACCAATACTTCCCCCAAGAAAGATGACCCAGCTGAGACTGGACATCCAAGGCTTCAAACAAGGAGACAGTGAATTTCTTTATGTTGCTCGGGAGAGGTAAAGGAGGATATTAAGAAAATGCCCCACTGAAAAGTTTTCAGAATGGGTACAGTTAGACATCTTCTACTATGGCTTTCAGGCATGGCTAGAATGTCCCTGGACCAATCGGATGGTGGTTATATACACATGAGAAAGACCATTAAAGAAGCCTAAGATGTCATTGAGATAGTTGCCATTAATCAGTATCTGTACTCATCTCCTGAGACCTCTATAAAAGGAGAGGTTAAGGCAGTAGTTGCTGAATTTAACCCTCCGAAGCAGGATGGCACATTGACTCAGTAGCTGCAAGCCCTAGCCCAGCAAATGCTGGAACTGCAAGGGGCTCTGTAAGAAACTCAAGCTTCTAACAGAAATGTAGAAGCCCAGTTGAGTCAAACAAGGCAGTAGTTATCTAAGCAGATAACAGATGAATGCCAGGCCATTCGTCTAAGGAGTGGAAAAACCTTAAGCTCCCAACCTCAGTCCAATAAGAATGAAAAGCCCATAGAGGACAACCAGATCTCTGCACAAGGTGGTTCTAGGCGTTCAAATGCCCTGAGAAGTACCACTCTTGGAGTTGAACGCCAGGAAAGGGGAGAGACTGGGCATTCAAATGCTTAGAAAGGTATCCCCCTTGGCATTGAACGCCAGGAATGGGTAGGGACTGGGCGTTCAAACGCCCAGAGAGGTATTCCTCTTGGCATTGAATGCCAGGAATGGGCAGGGATTGGGCATTCAAATGCCCAGGGGCAGCAGCTTGGGCGTTGAACGCCCAAGCAATGGAAGTCAGTCATCCAATGACAATAACCCTGCTAAACAAGGTAGTAATCCCCCTTCCAATACACATGGAATTCGGCCTTCATCAACCAAGGTTGATGAATACAAGGCTAAGATGCCATTTCCTCAGAAACTCTATCAAGAAGAAAGGGATAAACAGTTTGCCCGCTTTGCGGAGTATCTCAGAATATTAGAGATAAAGATCCCTTTTGTAGAAGCTCTTGAACAGATACCTTCTTATGCAAAGTTCATGAAGGACATTCTAAGTCATAAGAAGGATTGGAGAGAGACACAAACAGTCCTCCTCACTGAGGAATGCAGTGCAATCATTCAGAACAGCTTACTAGAAAAGCTTAAAGATCCTGGAAACTTTATGATACCCTGCATTCTAGGTGATGCTTGTACAAGGACAGCTCTATGTGACCTTGGAGCTAGCATCAACCTAATACCTGCTTCACTAATACAGAAGCTTAGTTTGACTAATGAAGTCAAACCAACTCGCATGTGCCTTCAACCTGCTGATGGTTCTACTAAGATACCATCAGCAGTAGTTGAAGACATGATTGTCAAGGTTGGACCCTTTGCCTTTTCCACTGACTTTGTGGTATTGGACATGGAGGGGCACAAGAGTGCATCCCTTATCCTAGGAAGACCTTTTTTAGTTACAGGACGGACCCTCATTGATGTTAAAAAAAGGGAAGTAACCCTAAGAGTCAATGAGGAAAAGTTCGTCCTGAATGCTGTCAAAGCTATGCAGCATCCAGACATTCCTGAGGAATGCATGAGCATTAACTTCATTGATTCCCTGGTGGAAGAAGTCAATATGGCTGAAAGCTTCAAGGAAGGGCTAGAAGATATCCTTGATGATACTCAGCCTGATTCAGAGGAACCTATGGAAACCTCTGAGGAAAAGGAGAAGCCTGCTAAGCCTGAGCTTAAACCATTACCCCTCCCTGAAATATGCATTTTTGGGAGAGGGAGATACTTATCCTATAATCATAAGCTCTACGTTAGAGCCACAGGAAGAAGGAGAACTAATTCAAGTGCTTAAAACACATAGGACCGTCCTTGGGTGGATTATAAGTGACCTCAAGGGCATTAGCCCAACACGATGCATACATAAAATCCTGCTGAAGGATAATGCCAAACCAGTGGTACAACCACAGAGGCGTTTGAATCCAATTATGAAGGAAGTAGTACAGAAGGAGGTCACTAAAATCTATGAGGCTGGGATTATTAATCCCATTTCTGACAACCCATGGGTGAGCCCTATCCAGGTTGTTCCTAAGAAGGGAGGAATGACAGTGGTTCACAATGAAAAGAATGAGCTGATCCCAAAAAGGACAGTTACAGGGTGGCGCATGTGCATTGATTATAGAAAACTCAATGACACCACCAGGAAAGATCACTTTCCTTTACCCTTCATTGATCAAATGCTGGAAAGACTAGTAGGTCATGCTTTTTATTGCTTCCTGGATGGATATTCTGGGTACAATCAAATAGCAGTAAATCCAAAGGATCAAGAGAAGATGACATTCACATGTCCTTCAGGTGTGTTTGTCTATAGACGAATGCCATTCGGCCTGTGCAATGCACCTGCCATCTTTCAGAGATGTATGTTGTTCATCTTCTCTAACATGGTAGAGAAGTTCCTTGAAGAATTCATGGATGACTTCTCTGTTTATGGAGACTCATTTGACTCCTGCCTTAATCATCTGACCCTGGTCCTGAAAAGATGCCAAGAAATAAACCTAGTTCTAAACTGGGAGAAATGCCATTTCATGGTAACTGAAGGTATTATTTTTGGACATCGGATCTCAAATAAGGGGATAGAGGTGGATCAAACTAAGGTGGAAGTGATCGAATGCTTGCCTCCACCTACTAGTGTTAAGGTAATGAGAAGCTTCCTAGGACATGTAGGCTTCTACAGGCGGTTCAAAAAAATTTTTCAAAAATTGCCAAACCCCTGTGTAATCTCTTAGCCACTGATGTTCCATTCGTCTTTGACCAAGAATGCCTGCATGCCTTTGAAACTCTGAAGGCCAAGCTTGTCACTGCTCCTATCATCTCTGCACCCAACTGGGACTTGCCATTTGAGCTCATGTCTGATGCAAGTGATCATGCAATTGGCGCAGTCCTAGGTCAGAGACATGACAAGCTTCTGCACGTCATTTACTATGCTAGTCACGTATTAAATGATGTGCAAAAAAATGACACTACTACAAAAAAGGAGCTACTTGTAGTGGTTTATGCCGTTGACAAGTTCAGATCCTACCTAGTAGGATCTAAGGTCATTATTTATACTAACCATGCTGCTCTGAAATATCTACTCACTAAGCAGGATTCTAAACCTAGACTTATAAGATTGGTATTACTCCTACAAGAGTTTGATATAGAAATTAGAGACAGAAAAGGGACAAAAAATCAGGTGGCTAATCACTTATCCCGGATTGAGCCAGTAGCAGGGACTTCTTCTCCCTTTACTGACTTATCCGAATCCTTTCCAGATGAGCAACTATATGCCATCCGGACAGTACTTTGGTTTCCAGACATTGCAAACTATAGGGCTACATGGTTCATTCCCAAGGAGTTTACCAGGCAGCAAGCCGGGAAACTCATGCATGATGCAAAATATTACCTATAGGATGAGCCATATCTCTCTAAGAAATGCTCGGATAGAATAATTGGATGCTGTGTGTCTGAAGAAGAGGCATAGAGAATTCTATGGCATTGCCATAGCTCTGACTATGGAGGACACTTTGGAGGTAAGCAGACAGCCACTAAGGTACTCCAAAGTGGCTTTTACTGGCGTACTCTCTTTAAAGATTCTAGAGAGTTCGTCCGTAACTATGATAGTTGCCAGAGGGCTGGCAATCTTTGTCATGGTCACAACATGCCTCAACAAGGAATCCTAGAGATTGAGTTATTTGACGTATGGGACATAGATTTCATGGGACCATTCTTGCCTTCATACTCAAACATCTACATCCTTGTGGCGGTAGATTATGTGTCTAAATGGGTTGAAGCCATAGCAACACCCACTAATGACACTAGAGTTGTAATGAAGTTCCTCCAACAGAACATTTTCAATAGATTTGGTGTCCCTAGGACACTAATCAGTGATGGAGGAACTCATTTCTTCAACAGACAACTGGATTATGTCTTAAGCCGATACGGAGTTCGCCATAAAGTAGTAACATCGTATCATCCCCAAACTAATGGGTAAGCTGAAGTCTCGAATAGAAAACTAAAGCAAAGCCTAGAGAGGACAGTAAGTTCCTCTAGAAAGGATTGGGCCAGAAAGCTTGATGATGTCCTGTCGGCATACAAAACAAATTTCAAAACCCCCTTAGAACTTCACCATATCAGTTAGTATATGGGAAGTCCTGTCATTTGCCAGTGGAACTAGAACACAAAGCCTATTGGGCTACTAGATTCCTCAACCTTGATGCTAAAGCAGCAGGGGAGAAACGGCTGCTTCAACTAAATGAGTTGGATGAATTCCACTTAGAAGCATTTGAAAATGAAAAAATCTATAAGGAAAAGGCAAAGTGGTGGCACGACAGGAAGCTAGCCTCCAGAGTCTTTGAACCAGGACAGAAAGTCCTGCTCTTCAACTCAAGACTCAAACTATTCCCTGGGAAACTTAAATCTCGTTGGATAGGACCGTTTGTGGCTACCAAGGTATCACCTTATGGACACATAGAACTTGAAGGTAAAGAAACCAGGTTCAATGTCAATGGACAAAGGGTTAAGCATTACCTTGAAGGAGATATAGAGCCAGGAGACTCAACACTGCTACTAAGTTAAGTACAGTGAAGTCCAGCTAAAGACATTAAAGAAGCGCTTGTTGGTAAGCAACCCAATAATCACTCATGCTTTATTGAATTTCTAGTTGTTTCTATTTTAATAAATTTTATTTTTAATTAGTTTTTAATTATATTTTAAGTTATTTTTCGTGTTATTGATCTTGTACAGTGCTTAAACAGAGACAGAATGATGTAGAATAGCAAACAAAATACCCTGGAGTAAAGAGCCTTCTGGCATTTAAATGCTAGAAAGGGTAGGGTGATGAGCGTTTAAACGCCCATGGAGGCAGCAGGCCTGGCATTAAACGCCAGCTAGAAGGCGCTGGCTGGGCGTTTAACGCCCTGAAGGGAGCATTAGCCTAGCATTAAATGCCCAGCCAAGGCCCCTGGCTGGGCGTTTAACGCCCCACAAGGAGGACTACTCTGGCGTTAAACGCCAGAATGCGGGCGTTTAAATGCCAGCATGGCAGCAGGGAGGTAACTTCAATTTTTCAATCTTATCTTGATTCAATTCATCTTCATCCAATTAAATTTCAAAAATTCTTTAATTTTTAAATTAAATCTTATTCAAATATTTTGTTTTCAATTTAATTTTCAAATTAAAACATTTTTTTAAAAATTTTTTTAAATCCTTTCAAAATGGTATAACTTTTACAATTTACTTTCAAACTAGTTTCAAAATCTTTTCTTATCTTATTCATATCTTTTTTTTAAAAAAATTCAAATCCTTTTCATGTTCCATATCTTGTCTTTAATGTCTTTTCTATCTTTTCAAAATCTTATCTTTTTTTTCTAAATTTAATAACTTAAATTTTAATCTTTTTCAAAAATCTTTATCTATTATTTATGCATATTTTTCGAAAATCCCTCCCCCCTTCTATATATATATGTGTGCCATGCCCTCTCTCCCTCACTTACCACCTCTCATTTGAATTCTCTCTTCTATTTCTTCTTTTACTCCGTGTTCTAGTTTACTTCCTTTCTTACCCTTTTGCTCGAGGACGAGCAAATTTTTAAGTTTGGTGTGGCAGCAGCCCTGCTCTCTCATCAAGAATTCAATCCCATGGCTCCAAGAAGTGGCAAGAACGCCCCAAAGAATAAGAAAGAAGACAACTCAACAGTTATTTTTAAACCTGTTCGATTATTCACCAAGCAACATGAAGAACATTATAACAAGGTAACGAGTAAAAGGCCAGTAATCCCTGAAGTAAGATTCGACCTTAGAAAAGAAGAATACCCATAGATCCAAGAATAGATTCGAAGGAGAGGTTGGGAGATTCTATGTGATCCTGAGTTAAATGTTAGATACAACATGGTCCGGGAATTTTATGCAAATCTGTGGATGACAGATAAGCAAAAGTAGGATGGAACATCCATCCATAATTTTTGTACCATGGTCAGAGGGAAGATCATATACTTTCATCTAGACACGGTGAGAAGGTCTTCAAACTACCTCTGCAAAGGGATGACCGTGAGTCGTACAACAGGAGGGTTGTAGCCAACCGAAAGCTGAATCAAGTCCTATAGGACATATGCCTACCTGGAACCCAATGGATTGAAAATACCAAAGGGGAGCCCTGCCAGCTGAAAAGGGCAAACCTCAAGCCTGTTGCTAGAGGATAGCTAGACTTCATTGGGCGTTCTATACTCCCCACAAGTAACCGCTCTGAAGTCAATATTGATAGAGCAGTAATGATTCACTGCATCATGATGGGGAATGAGGTGGAAGTCAACCAAATAATCCCTCGTGAGATTTATAAGCTATTGGTGCACGAAATTGTGATCTCAGGCAACGGCGCCAGAAACTCTGTACGCACGTCTTAATAAATCGTTTTTCATTCACAACTTCGATACAACTAACCAGCAAGTGCACTGGGTAGTCCAAGTAATAAACCTTACGTGAGTAAGGGTCGATCCCACGGAGATTGTTGGTATGAAGCAAGCTATGGTCACCTTGTAAATCTCAGTCAGGCGGATATCAAAAGGTTATGGAGTTTTCGAAATTAAATAATAAGTAAACAAAAAATAAGGATAGAAACACTTATGTAATTCATTGGTGAGAATTTCAGATAAGCGTATAGAGATGCTTTCGTTCCTCTGAATCTCTGCTTTCCCGCTGTCTTCATCCAATCAGTCTTACTCCTTTCTACGGCTGGCTTTATGTAAGGACATCACCGTTGTCAATGGCTACTTTTAATCCTCTCTGGAAAATGGTCCGATGCACTGTCACTGCATGGCTAATCGTCTAGAGGCATCACCCTTGTCAATGGCTGCATCCTATCCTCTTGTGAAAATGGTCCAAATGCTCTGTCACAGCACGGCTAATCATCTGAGGTTCTCGATCATACTGGAATAGGATTCACCCTCCTTTTGCATCTGTCACTACGCCCAGCACTCGCGAGTTTGACGTTCGTCACAGTCATTCAATCCCAGAGTCCTACTCGGAATACCACAGACAAGGTTTAGACTTTTCGGACTCTCATGACTGCCGCCATCAATCTAGCTTATACCACGAAGATTCTGATTAAGAGATCCAAGAGATACTCATTCAATCTAAGGTAGAACAGAAGTGGTTGTCAGGCACGCGTTCATAGGGAATGATGATGATTGTCACGTTCATCACATTCAGGTTGAAGTGTGAATGAATATCTTAGAAGCGGAATAAGTTGAATTGAATAGAAAAACAGTAGTACTTTGCATTAATCTTTGAGGAACAGCAGAGCTCCACACCTTAATCTATGGAGTGCAGAAACTCTACCGTATGAAAATACATAAGTGATAATGGTTCAAGCATGGCCCAATGGCCAGCCCCCATGAAAATCTAAGATAGCATAAAACTGATCAAAGATGATCTCTAATACAATAGTAAAAAGTCCTATTTATAATAAACTAGTTACTAGGGTTTACAGAAGTAAGTAATTGATGCATAAATCCACTTCCGGGGCCCACTTGGTGTGTGCTTGGGCTGAGCTTGAATGTTACACGTGTAGAGGTCAATCTTGGAGTTTAACGCCAGTTTGTAACGTATTTCTGGCGTTCAACTCTGGCTTGTGACGTGTTTCTAGCGTTTAACTCCAGACAGAAGCATAGAACTGGCGTTCAACGCTCTTTTACGTCATCTAAACTCAGCCAAAGTATGGACTATTATATATTTCTGGAAATCCCTAGATGTCTACTTTCCAACGCAATTGGAAGCGCCCCATTTTAAGTTCTGTAGCTCCAGAAAATCCACTTTGAGTGCAGGGAGGTCAGAATCCAACAGCATCAGCAGTTCTTCTTCAACCTCTGAATCTGATTTTTGCTCAAGTCCCTCAATTTCAGCCAGAAAATACCTGAAATCATAGAAAAACACACAAACTCATAGTAAAGTCCAGAAATGTGAATTTAACATAAAAACTAATGAAAACATCCCTAAAAGTAACTAGATTCTACTAAAAATATACTAAAAACAATGCCAAAAAGCGTATAAATTATCCGCTCATCACAACACCAAACTTAAATTGTTGCTTGTCCCCAAGAAACTGAAAATCAAATAGGATAAAAAGAAGAGAATATACTATAAATTCCAAACTATCAATGAAACATAGCTCCAATTAAATGAGCGGGACTTGTAGCTTTTTGCCTCTTGAATAGTTTTGGCATCTCACTTTATCCATTGAAGTTCAGAATGATTGGCATCTATAGGAACTCAGAGTTCAGATAGTGTTATTGATTATCCTAGTTCAGTATGATGATTTTTGAACACAGCTATTTTATGAGTCTTGGCCGTGGCCCTAAGCACTTTGTTTTCCAGTATTACCACCGGATACATAAATGCCACAGACACATAACTGGGTGAACCTTTTTAGATTGTGACTCAGCTTTGCTAAAGTCCCCAATTAGAGGTGTCCAGGGTTCTTAAGAACACTCTGTTTTTGCTTTGGACCTTGACTTTAACCGCTCAGTCTTAAGTTTTCACTTGACACCTTCACGCCACAAGCACATGGTTAGGGACAACTTGGTTTAGCCGCTTAGGCCAGGATTTTATTCCTTTAGGCCCTCCTATCCACTGATGCTCAAAGCCTTGGGATCCTTTTTATTTACCCTTACCTTTTGGTTTTAAGGGTTATTGGCTTTTTGCTCTTGCCTCTTGGTTTTAAGAGCTTTTGGCTTTTTCTGCTTGCTTTTTCTCTTTTTTTCGCTAATTTTTTCTGCAAGCTTTGTTCTTTGCTGCTTTTTCTTGCTTCAAGAATCATTTTTATGATTTTTTAGATTATCAAATAACATGTCTCCTTATCATCATTCTTTCAAGAGCCAACATATTTAACATTCTTAAACAACAACTTCAAAAGACATATGCACTGTTTAAGCATTCATTCAGAAAACAAGAAGCATTGTCACCACATCAACATAATTAAACTAAGTTCAAGGATAAATTTGAAACTCATGTACTTCTTGTTCTTTTGAATTAAAACAGTTTTCATTTAAGAGAGGTGATGGATTCATAGGACATTCATAACTTTAAGACAAAGTTACTAAATACTAATGATCATGTAATGAAGACACAAACATGGATAAGCACTTAACATAGAGAAAACGAAAAACAGAGAATGTAAGAACAAGGAATGAGTCCACCTTAGTGATGGTGGCGTTTCCTTCTTGAGGAGCCAATGATGTCCTTGAGCTCTTCTATGTCTCTTCCTTGTCTTTGTTGCTTCTCCCTCATTGCTTTTTGATCTTCTCTTATTTCATGAAGGATGATGGAGTGCTCTTGATGTTCCACCCTTAGTTGTCCCATGTTGGAGCTTAATTCTCCTAGGGAGGTGTTGATTTGCTCCCAATAGTTTTGTGGAGGAAAATGCATTTGAGGCATCTTCGGGATCTCATGGTGATGAGCTTCATGCGTCTCTTGAGATTCATGAATGGGCTCTCTTGCTTGCTCCAACCTTTTCTTAGTGATGGGCTTCTCTTCCTCAATGGGAATGTCTCTTTCTATAAAATCTCCAGCTGAGTAACATAGATGGCAAATAAGATGAGGAAAAGCTAGCCTTGCCCCAGGAGAGGGCTTTTCGGCTATTTTGTAGAATTCAAGGGAGATGACTTCATGAACTTCTACTTCCTCTCCAATCATGATGCTATGAATCATGATGGCCCGATCCACAGTAACTTCAGATCGGTTGCTAGTGGGGATGATGGAGCGTTGGATGAACTCCAACCATCCTCTAGCCACAGGCTTGAGTCTAGTCTTCTTAATTGAACCGGCTTGCCTTTGGAGTCAATCTTCCATTGAGCTCCTTCCACACATATGTCCATGAGGACTTGGTCCAACCTTTGATTAAAGTTGACCCTTCTAGTGTAGAGGCGTGCATCTCCTTGCATCATAGGCAAGTTAAACGCCAACCTCACATTTTTCGGACTAAAATCTAAGTATTTCCCCCGAACCATTGTAATATAATTCTTTGGGTTTGGGTTCATACTTTGATCATGGTTCCTAGTGATCCATGCATTGGCATAAAACTCTTGAACCATTAGGATGCCGACCTGTTGGATGGGGTTTGTTAGAACTTCCCAACCTCTTCTTTGGATTTCATGTCGGATCTCTGGATACTCATTCACCTTGAGCTTGAAAGGGACCTCGGGGATCACCTTCTTCTTGACCACAACATCATAGAAGTGGTCTTGATGAGCATTGGAGATGAATCTTTCCATCTCCCATAACTCGGAGGTGGAAGCTTTTGTCTACCCTTTTCCTTTTCTAGAGGATTCTCCGGTCTTGGGTGCCATCAATGGTAATGGAAAAACAAAAAGCTTATGCTTTTACCACACCAAAATTAGAATATTGCTCGCCCTCGAGCAAGAGAAGAAAGAATAGATGAAGAAGAAGAAGAAAATATGGAGGAGAAGGGGGAGGGGTGTATTCGGTCAAGAAGGGGAGGAGAGGGTTGTGTTGTGTGAAAATGAAGAAGAATGGAGGGCTTTATATAGGGAAGGGAGGGGGGTAAGGTTCGGCCATAAGGGTGGGTTTTGGGTGGAAAATTGATTTTGAATTTTGAAGGTAGGTGGAGTTTATGAGGTAGGTTTATGGGGAAGAGTGGATGATGTGAGTGGTGAAGTGGTGATAGGGAAGAGAGATTGAGGTGATTGGTAAAGAGTTTTGGGGAAGAGTGTTATGGGATTGTGTGAAAGAGGGGTGAGAAGAAGTGAGTGGAGGTAGGTGGGGATCCTGTGGGGTCCATAGATCCTGAGGTGTTCAAGGATTTACAACCTTGCACCAAATTAGGCATGCAAAATGCCCTTGCTTGCAACTCTAGGCGTTCAGCGCCAGATTGGTGCTTGTTCTGGGCGTTGAACGCCCAATTGTTGCCCATTTCTGGCGTTGAACGCCAGAACCATGCTTGTTCGGGGCGTTCAGTGCCAGCTCTTCTCCAGGGTGCAATTCTGGCGTTCAAACGCCCAAATGCTGCCCATTTTGGGCATTCAGCGCTAGAACCATGCTCTGTTCTGGCGTTGAACGCCAGCCAGATACTTTTTACTGGCGTTTAAACGCCAGTAAGGTCTTCCTCCAGGGTGTGATTTTTCTTCTGCTGTTTTTGATTCTGTTTTCAATTTTTATATTTATTTTGTGACTCCACATGATCATGAACCTAATAAAACATGAAAGAACAAGAAAAATAAAATTAGATAAATAAAAATTGGGTTGCCTCCCAACAAGTGCTTCTTTAATGTTAATAGCTTGACAGTGGGCTCTCATGGAGCCTCACAGATGTTCAGAGCATTGTTGAGACTTCCCAACACCAAACTTAGAGTTTGGATATGGGAGTTCAACATCAAACTTAGAGTTTGGTTGTGGCCTCCCAATACCAAACTTAGAGTTTGACTGTGGGGCTCTAGTTGACTCTATTTTGAGAGAAGCTTACTGTGCCTCTTTTTCATGTTTACAGAAGGATGTCCTTGAGTTTTAAACTCAAGGGAGTCCTCATTCAATTGAAGGACTAGTTCACCTCTGTTAACATCAATCACAGCTCTTGCTGTGGCTAGGAAGGGTCTTCCAAGAATGATGGATTCATCCTCATCCTTCCCAGTATCTAGGACTATGAAATCAGCAGGGATGTAAAGGCCTTCAACCTTTACTAACACGTCCTCTACTTGTCCATAAGCCTATTTTCTTGAATTGTCTGCCATCTCTAATGAGATTTTAGCAGCTTGCACCCCAAAGATTCCTAGTTTCTCTATTACAGAGAGGGGCATGAGGTTTATCCCTGACCCAAGGTCACATAGAGCCTTCTCAAAGGTCATGGTGCCTATGGTACAAGGTATCAGGAACTTTCCAGGATCCTGTTTCTTCTGAGGCAATCTCAGTTGATCCAATGCATTTTGTTCATTGGTGAACAAGGGAGGTTCATCTTCCCAAGTCTCAATACCAAATAATTTGCCATTCAGCTTCATGATTGCACCAAGGTACTTGGTAACTTGCTCTTCAGTAACATCCTCATTCTCTTCAGAAGATGAATACTCATCAGAGCTCATGAAGGGCATAAGAAGGTTCAATGGAATCTCTATGGTCTCTAGATGAGTCTCAGATTTCTTTGGTTCCTCAAAGGGAAACTCCTTATTGATCACTGGACATCCCAGGAGGTCTTCCTCACTGGAATTTACGTCCTCCCCTTCCTCTCCAGGTTCGGCCGTGTTGACTATGTCAATGGCCTTGCACTCTCCTTTTGGATTTTCTTCTGTATTGCTTGGGAGAGTACTAGGAGGGATTTCAGTGATCCTTTTACTTAGCTGGCCCACTTGTGCCTCCAAATTTCTAATGGAGGACCTTGTTTCATTCATGAAACTTACAGTGGCCTTAGATAGATCAGAGACTATGTTTGCTAAATTAGAGGTATTTTGTTCAGAGTTCTCTGTCTGTTGCTGAGTGGATGATGGAAAAGGTTTACTATTGTTAAACCTATTTCTTCCACCATTATTAAAGCCTTGTTGAGGCTTTTGTTGATCCTTCCATGAGAGATTTGGGTGATTTCTCCATGAAGGATTATAGGTGTTTCCATAAGGTTCACCCATGTAATTCACCTCTGCTATTGCAGGGTTTTCAAGATCATAAGCTTCTTCTTCAGAAGATGTCTCTTGAGTACTGTTGGATGCAGCTTGCATTCCATTCAGACTCTGAGAAATCATATTGACTAGCTAAGTCAATATTTTATTCTGAGCCAATATGGCATTCAGAGTATCAATTTCAAGAACTCCCTTCTTCATAGGCGTCCGATTACTCACAGGATTCCTCTCAGAAGTGTACATGAACTGGTTATTAGCAACCATGTCAATAAGTTCTTGAGCTTCTGCAGGCATTTTCTTTAGGTGAATGGATCCACCTGCAGAGGTATCCAATGACATTTTAGCTAATTCAGACAGACCATCATAGAATATGTCCAGGATGGTCCATTCTGAAAGCATGTCAGAAGGATACTTTTTGGTCAGTTCTTTGTATCTCTCCCAAGCTTCATAGAGGGATTCACCTTCTTTCTGTCTGAATGTCTGAACATCCACTCTAAGCTTACTCAGCTTTTGAGGAGGAAAGAACTTAGCTAAGAAAGCCTTGACCAGCTTATCCCAAGAGTTCAGGCTATCCTTAGGTTGAGAGTCCAACCATATTCTAGCTCTTTCTCTCACAGCAAAAGGGAAAAGCATGAGCCTGTAGACTTCAGGATCTACTCCATTAGTCTTAACAGTATCATAGATCTGCAAGAATTCAGTTAAGAATTGAAAAGGATCTTCAGATGGAAGTCCATGAAACTTGCAGTTCTACTGCATCAGAGAAACTAATTGAGGTTTCAGCTCAAAATTGTTTGCTCCAATGGCAGGAACGGAGATGCTTCTTCCATGTAAATTGGAATTAGGTGCAGTAAAGTCACCAAGCATCCTCCTTGCATTATTATTATTTTCGGTTGCCATCTCCTCTTCCTGTTCGAAAATTTCTGAAAGGTGCTTGCTGGATTGTTGTAATTTAGCTTCTCTTAGTTTCCTCTTCAGAGTCCTTTCAGGTTCTGGATCTGCTTCAACAAGAATATTCTTGTCCTTGCTCCTGCTCATATGAAAAAGAGGGACAGAAAAATAATAATAATAGGGGTCCTTTTTACCACAGTATAGAGGTCCCTGTGTCAGTAGAAGAAAAGAAGAAGAAAAAATTCGAACACAGATGGTAGAGGGGGTTCAAATTTGGGTTAGATGAAGTGTTAGTAGATGAATAAATAAATAGAAGGAGATAAGAAAGAGAGAGAATTTTTTAAAATAATTTTTGAAAAAGAGTTAGTGATTTTCGAAAATAGTTTTTGAAAAAGGTTAGTAATTTTCGAGAATTAAAATCAAAAATTAAAAAGAAATTTTGAAAAAGAGGGAAGATATTTTCGAAAATTAGAGAGAGAGAGTTAGCTAGGTAGTTTTGAAAAAGATAAGAAACAAACAAAAAGTTAGTTAGTTAGTTGAAACAAATTTGAAAATCAATTTTGAAAAGATAAGAAGATAAGAAGTTAGAAAGGATATTTTAAAATCAAATTTTGAAACAGATAAGATAAAGAGATATTTTTGAAAAGATATGGTTGAAATTAGTTTTGAAAAAGATTTGATTTTTTTAAAATCACAATTAATGACTTGATTCCCAAGAAATCACAAAATATGATTCTAGAACTTAAAGTTTGAATCTTTCTTAACAAGTAAGTAACAAACTTGAAATTTTTGAATCAAAACATTAATTGATGATGTTATTTTCGAAAATTAGGAGATAAAGATAAGAAAAAGATTTTTGAAAAAAATTTTTAAAATTTTCGAAAATAAATAAGAAAATTGAAAAAGATTTGATTTTTGAAAAAGATTTTGAAAAAGATAAGATTTTTAAATTGAAAATTTGAATTAACTCATAAAAACAACTAGATTTTAAAAAGTTTTGAAAAAGTCAACTCAAATTTTCGAAATTTATGAGTGAAAAAGGGAAAGATATTTTTTTTTATTTTTGAATTTTTAATGATGAGAGGGAAAAACATGAAAAAGATTCAATGCATGAAAATTTTGGATCAAAGTATGTGATGAATGCAAGAACACTATGAATGTCAAGATGAACACCAAGAACACTTTGAATGTCAAGATGAACATCAAGAAAATATTTTTGAAAAATTTTTAATGCAAAGAAAACATGCAAGACACCAAACTTAAAAATTTTTCATGTTTAGACACTATGAATGCAAGAATGCATATGAAAAACAAGAAAAGACAGAAAACATGAAAACATCAAGATCAAACAAGAAGACTTACCAAGAACAACTTGAAGATCATGAAGAACACTATGAATGCATGAATTTTTCAAAAAATGCAAGATGAATATGCAATTGACACCAAACTTTCAACTTGACTCAAGACTCAAACAAGAAACATGAAATATTTTTTATTTTTATGAATTTTTTTATTTTTTTGGATTTTTGTATATTTTTTTTGAAAAAACATATAGGAAAAAGAAAATAAGGATTTCAAAATTTTTTTATATGAATTCCAGGAATCATGTATTCTTAGTCTAAAGCTCCAATCCGAGGGTTAGGCATGGCTTAATAGCCAGCCAAGCTTTAGTATGTAACTCAGACATGCCACGGCTGACATCCCAATTAACTTGCCTCTATGCTGATGGTTGGAAGCCCCTATCCAAAAGAATTAGACATGGCTTTACAGCCAGCCAGGCTTCAACATGCTTCATGAAACTCTAGAATTCATTCTTAAAAATTCTGAAGAAAAATATATTTTTGAAAACATTTATTTTAAATTTTTTTTTTCAAAAACAGATGAGAAATTTTTGAAAGGTTTTTGAAAAATTTTTTTGAAAATAAAACAAAAAGAAAATTACCTAATCTGAGTAACAAGATGAACCGTCAGTTGTCTAAACTCGAACAATCCCTGGCAACGGCGCCAAAAACTTGGTGCACGAAATTGTGATCTCAGGCAACGGTGCCAGAAACTCTGTACGCACATCTTAATAAATCGTTTTTCATTCACAACTTCGATACAACTAACCAGCAAGTGCACTGGGTCATCCAAGTAATAAACCTTACGTGAGTAAGGGTCGATCCCACGGAGATTGTTGGTATGAAGCAAGCTATGGTCACCTTGTAAATCTCAGTCAGGCGGATATCAAAAGGTTATGGAGTTTTCGAAATTAAATAATAAGTAAACATAAAATAAGGATAGAAACACTTATGTAATTCATTGGTGAAAATTTCAGATAAGCGTATAGAGATGCTTTCGTTCCTCTGAATCTCTGCTTTCCCACTATCTTCATCCAATCAGTCTTACTCCTTTCTACGGCTGGCTTTATGTAAGGACATCACCGTTGTCAATGGCTACTTTTAATCCACTCTGGAAAATGGTCCGATGCGCTGTCACTGCATGGCTAATCGTCTGGAGGCATCACCCTTGTCAATGGCTACATCCTATCCTCTTGTGAAAATGGTCCACATGCTCTGTCACAGCTCATCTGAGGTTCTCGATCATACTGGAATAGGATTAACCCTCCTTTTGCGTCTGTCACTACGCCCAGCACTCGTGAGTTTGACGTTCGTCACAGTCATTCAATCCCAGAGTCCTACTCGGAATACCACAGACAAGGTTTAGACTTTCCGGACTCTCATGAATGCCGCCATCAATCTAGCTTATACCACGAAGATTCTGATTAAGAGATCCAAGAGATACTCATTCAATCTAAGGTAGAACGGAAGTGGTTGTCAGGCACGCGTTCATAGGGAATGATGATGATTGTCACGTTCATCACATTCAGGTTGAAGTGCGAATGAATATTTTAAAAGCGGAATAAGTTGAATTGAATAGAAAAACAGTAGTACTTTGCATTAATCTTTGAGGAACAGCAGAGCTCCACACCTTAATCTATGGAGTACAGAAACTCTACCATATGAAAATACATAAGTGATAATGGTTCAGGCATGGCCGAATGGCCAGCCCCCATGAATGTCTAAGATAGCATAAAACTGATCAAAGATGATCTCTAATACAATAGTAAAAAGTCCTATTTATAATAAACTAGTTACTAGGGTTTACAGAAGTAAGTAATTGATGCATAAATCCACTTCCGGGGCCCACTTGGTGTGTGCTTGGGCTGAGCTTGAATGTTACACGTGTAGAGGTCAATCCTGAACGCCAGTTTGTAACATATTTTTGGCGTTCAACTCTGGCTTGTGACGTGTTTCTGGCGTTTAACTCCAGACAATACCGTAGAACTGGCGTTCAACGCCCTTTTACATCTTCTAAACTCGGCCAAAGTATGGACTATTATATATTGCTGGAAAGCCCTGGATGTCTACTTTCCAACGCAATTGGAAACGCACCATTTTGAGTTCTGTAGCTCCAGAAAAGCCACTTTGAGTGCAGGGAGGTCAGAATCCAACAGCATCAGCAGTCCTTCTTCAACCTCTGAATCTGATTTTTGCTCAAGTCCCTCAATTTCAGCCAGAAAATATCTGAAATCACAGAAAAACACACAAACTCATAGTAAAGTCCAGAAATGTGAATTTAACATAAAAACTAATGAAAACATCCCTAAAAGTAACTAGATTCTACTAAAAACATACTAAAAACAATGCCGAAAAGCGTATAAATTATCTGCTCATCAGCTATCAAACAAAGATTCCACTAAGGCCATGCTGTCTTATCCAAATCTCATCTTCCACCTATGCCAAGATGCTACGGTTCTAATCCAAGTGGATAATTTTATTCCTGTGAAAAATCCAATCACCAAGCAGATGATGGAGAGCTTCAAGATAGAAGATGATAACCTAAAGAAGAAGGAACCCAAATAGTCCCAAGAGATCCCTCTAATGGAATACTGGGAACAGCTGAAGGCATCTATAATTCACCTACAGAGAGATCAGACTAGCATGATTTACAAACTGATCAAAGAGCAGAAGAAGCAAGGGCGTGAGCTTGAGGAGCTGAAGCACTAGAAGCTCTCTCCTGAAAAGCCCAGGGCCCCCCAAGCTGAAGAACCATGCGCCCCTCAAGATGAAGAGCCTTGCGCCCTACAGCCTGAAGAAACCAACATCCCCCAAGCTGAAGGTTGTTAAGTTTCAACTTTGTGGTTATTCTAATTCCTGTTTTTCTGTCTCATATATTTCCATCCTAATTTAGAGTTTTATGCTCACTAGTAATAATTAAGTTTTATTTTTAGTTTAATTTTTTTATGTCTTTTAACTTTTAGGATTTTGTAAGCATTAATAATAATTAATTTATTTTTGTTTTTCCAATTAGCTATAAATTATTCCTCTTATCATCATTAAACATGAATAAAATAGTAGATTTTTTTAGAAGAAATAAATTAAAGATGCATAGATTTTTTTGAGCTTTCCAATAAGGAATAGTTACATTAATTTGATTGGGTTACATTGCTTTAGTTTTCTGAATGAAGGAATAAATAGTGCATATTTGAAGTTGAATTTTATGATGCTGTCTCTTGAAAGAATAAGGAAAAAGAAAAAAATATTATTGATAATCTAAAAAATCTAAAAATTGATTCTTGAAGCAAGAAGAAGCAGCAAAAAGCAAAAGAAAAAGTATGTTGCAAAAGAAAAAAAAACAAAAAAAAAAAAATATATATATATATATATATATATATATATATATATATATATATAGAAAGAAAATGGAGAAAAAAGAAAGAAAAAAAGAAAAAAAAGCAGAAAAATCCATTACTGCCCAAAAATGCAAGAAAAGGAGGGCAGATTGAAAAAGCCAGTAACCCTTTAAACCAAAAGGCAAGGGTAAAAGGACCCAAGGCTTTGAGCATCAGTGGATAGGAGGGCCCAAAGGAATAAAATCCTAGCCTAAGCGGCTAAACTAAGCTGTCCCTAGCCATGTGCTTGTGGCGTGAAGGTGTCAAGTGAAAAGCTTGAGACTGAGCGGTTAAAGTCGTGGTCCAAAGCAAAAAGAGTGTGTTTAAGAACTCTGGACACCTCTATCTGGGGACTCTAGAAAAGCTGAGTCATAATCTGAAAAGGTTCACCCAGTTAAAGTGTCTGTGGCATTATCGTATCTGGTGGTAATACTGAAAAGCAAGGTGCTTAGGGTCACGGCCAAGACTCTGAAAGCTGTGTTTAAGAATCAAAAAGAGCTGAACTAGCAGAATCAATAATATCATCTGAATTCTGAGTTCCTAAAGATGCCAGCCATTCTGACCTTCAATGGATAGTGAGATGCCAAGACTATTCAAAAATAAAAAGCTACTAAGTCCCGCTCATCTAATTGACTGAGCTTCATTGGAAACTCAAAAATTTATTCCATCCTAATCTTCTTTTCATCCTATTTTATTTTTAGTTGCTTAAGAACAAGCAACAGTTTAAGTTTGGTATTGTGATGAGCAGATATTTTATACACTTTTTGGCATAGTTTTCATATAGTTTTTAATAGGTTTTTCTTAGTTTTCATTAAGTTTTTACAGGTTTTAGTGTTAAATTCACATTTTTTTATTCCACTTTGAGTTTGTGTGTTTTTGCACCATTTCAGGTGTTTTCTGGCTGAATTTGAGGAGCTGGAGCAGAAGTCTGATCCAGAGATAGAGAAAGCACTACAGATGTTGTCCAGATCTAACCTCTTTGCACTCGGAACAGATTTTCTGGAGCTACAAAAGTTCAAATGGAATGTTCTCAACGGCTATAGAATGCTGACTTCCAGAGCTTTCTACCAATTTATAATAGTCTATACATTGTTTCGGAATAGAAGGCCCAAAACTGGCATCCAACGCCAGCTTCCTGCCCTTTTTTGGCACCCAGCGCCCAAGGAAGCAGAGCTCAATGTCCAAACGCCCAGAGATGACCCCCCAGCTGGTGTTCCATTTCCAAAGACCTCATAGCACGTGGATCTCATTAAATCTCAGCCCAAACACTCACCAAGTGAGCCCCAGAAGTGGATTTTAGCACTAAAAATACTATTGTACCCTTACTAGTCATTAGTTTAGTGCTTAAGGGATTTAATTCATGTTATTCAGAACTTTTGATCATCACTTTTCACCATCATACATGTTTATCATTGTAATTTACCTTAGTATTCATTTCTAAACCTCCTAGGATTAGGGGAGGAGCCCTGCTGAGTCCTATAAATTAATAAAAGTATTACTGTTTCTTCCTCGATCTGTGTTTGATCCATCTCTAAGATGTATATCCTGATCTTCATCGTCATGAGCAGGATAATCTGAAAAATTAGCTCTATTCATCACATTAAGATGAACGTGCCTGACAAACACCCGCGTTTACTTGGGTTCGTGTGAGTACCTGGAAGAAAAGCACGAGCCAACAGTTATGGTTATACATCTCTCAGACGGTTAATTGGTGCGCAAAAATCATGACGGTTCATTCCTTGGTAACGGCGCTAAAAACTTAATACGCACGTTCATAATCTTAGTTCTTTGTCATAACTTCACACAACTAACCAGCAAGTGTACTGGGTCGTCCAAGTAATAAACCTTACGTGAGTAAGGGTCGATCCCACGGAGATTATCGGCTTGAAGCAAGCTATGGTCATCTTGCAAATCTCATTCAGGCAGATTCATATGGTTATGGATCTTTGATAATTAAAATATAATTAAAATATAAATAAAATGTAAATTAAAGATAGAGATACTTATGTAATTCATTGGTGAGAGTTTCAGATAAGCGTATGAAGATGCTTGTTCCTCCTGAACCTCTGCTTTCCTATTGTCTTCATCCAATCATTCATACTCCTCTCTATGGCAAGCTGTATGTTAGGCGTCACCGTTGTCAATGGCTACATCCTGTCCTCTCAGTGAAAATGGTCCAATGCGCTGTCATTGCATGGCTAATCATCTGTCGGTTCTCGATTATACTGGAATAGGATCCATTGATCCTTTTGCGTCTGTCACTATGCCCAGCACTCGCGAGTTTGAAGCTCGTCACAGCCATCCCTTCCCAGATCCTACTCAGAATACCACAAACAAGGTTTAGACTTTCCGGATCTCAAGAATGGCCGTCCATGGATTCTAACTTATACCACGAAGACTCTGATTAAGGAATCCCAGAGATATTCATTTAATCTAAGGTAGAACGGAAGTGGTTGTCAGACACGCGTTCATAGGTTGGGAATGATGATGACTGTCACGATCATCACATTCATATTGAAGTGCGAATGAATATCTTAGAATTGGAATAATCTTGAATTGAATAGAAAAACAATAGTACTTTGTATTAATTCATGAGGAACAGCAGAGCTCCACACCTTAATCTATGGTGTGTAGAAACTCTACCGTTGAAAATACATAAGAACAAGGTCCAGGCATGGCTGAGTGGCTAGCCCCCATAAAGGTCTAAGATAGCATAAAACTAATCAAAGATGTCTAATACAATAGTAAAAGGTCCTATTTATATCAGACTAGTTACTAGGGTTTACAAAAATGAGTAAATGATGTAGAAATCCACTTCTGGGGCCCACTTGGTGTGTGCTTGGGCTGAGCATTGAGCTTTACACGTGTAGAGGCTTCTCTTGGAGTTGAACGCCAGTTTGTAACTTGTTTTTGGCGTTTAACTCCACTTTGCAACATGTCTCTGGCGTTTAACTCCATAATGCAACATGGAACTGGCGTTGAACGCTAGTTTATGTCCTCTAAACTCGGGCAAAGTATGGATTATTATATATTGCTGGAAAGCCCTGGATGTCTACTTTCTAACGCAATTAAAACCGCGCCATTCGAAGTTCTGTAGCTCCATAAAATCCACTTTGAGTGCAAGGAGGTCAGAATCCAACAGCATCTGTAGTCCTTCTTCAACCTCTGAATCTGGTTTTTGCTCAAGTCCCTCAATTTCAGTCAGAAAATACCTGAAATCACCGAAAAACACACAAACTCATAGTAAAGTCCAGAAATGTGATTTTTTTTTAAAAACTAATAAAAATATACTAAAAACTAACTAAATCATACTAAAAACTATGTAAAAATAATGCCAAAAAGCGTATAAATTATCCGCTCATCACAACACCAAACTTAAATTGTCGCTTGTCCCCAAGCAACTAAAAATCAAATAGGATAAAAAGAAGAGAATATACTATTAATTCCAAAATATCAATGAAACTTAGCTCCAATCAGATGAGCGGGACTTGCAGCTTTTTGCCTCTTGAATAGTTTTGGCATCTCACTTTATCCTTTGAAGTTCAGAATGATTGGCATCTATAGGAACTTAGAATTCAGATAGTGTTATTGATTCTCCTAGTTTAGTATGTTGATTCTTGAACACAGCTACTTTATGAGTCTTGGCCGTGGCCCTAAGCACTTTGTTTTCTAGTATTACCACCGGATACATAAATGCCACAGACACATAACTGGGTGAACCTTTTTCAGATTGTGACTCATCTTTGCTAGAGTCCCCAATTAGAGGTATCCAGGGTTCTTAAGCACACTCTTCTTTTTTCTTTGGACCTTGACTTTAACCGCTCAGTCTCAAGTTTTCACTTGACACCTTCACGCCATAAGCACATGGTTAGGGATAGCTTGGTTTAGCCGCTTAGGCCAGGATTTTATTCCTTTAGGCCCTCCTATCCACTGATGCTCAATTGTTCTTCCATATTTATGTTAGCCATCCTTGTCTCTTGTAGTCTATCCTTGAATTCGGCTAACTGCTTTGTTAGAAAGTCCAGTTGTTGATTGAATTTAGCAGCTTGTTTTACAGGACTGAGTTCAGCAGTTACTGTTTTAACCTCTTCTTTCATGGAAGGGTCACTGCTTAGGTACAGATGCTGATTTCTGGCAATTATATCAATGAGCTCTTGAGCTTCTTCAATTGTCTTTCTCATGTGGATAGATCCACCAGCTGAGTAGTCTAGAGAGATTTGAGCTCTTTCTGTAAGCCCATAATAGAGGATGTCTAACTGAACCCACTCTGAAAACATTTCAGAGGGGCATTTTCGTAGCATCTCTCTGTATCTCTCCCAGGCATCATAAAGAGATTCATTATCCCCTTATTTAAAGCCTTGGATGTCCAGCCTTAGCTGTGTCATCCGTTTTGGAGGAAAGTATTGGTTCAGGAATTTTTCTGTCAGCTGTTTCCATGTCCTTATGCTAGCCTTAGGTTGGTTATTTAACCACCTTTTAGCTTGGTCTTTTACAGCAAATGGAAATAGTAATAATCTGTAGACATCCTGATCTACTTCCTTATCATGTACTGTGTCAGCAATCTGTAAAAATTGTGCCAGAAACTCTGTAGGTTCTTCTTGTGGAGGACCGGAATACTGGCAACTTTGCTGCACCATGATAATGAGCTGAGGATTCAACTCAAAGCTACTAACTCCAATGGAGGGTATGCAGATACTACTCCCATATGAAGCAGTAGAGGGGTTAGCATATGACCCCAGAGTCCTCCTGGACTGTTCATTTCCGCTTAGGTCCATTATGGAGAAAGGGAGATGATGTAAAATAGAAGAAAATATTTTTATTTATTTAATTATTTATTTATTTCGAAAACAAAATAAATTAAAATAAAATAAATAAAAATAGGTGAAGATTTTCGAAAATAAATGAGGAGAGAGAAAGTGGTTAGGAAGTTTTGAAAAGGATATGATGATTTTTGAAAAAGGTTTTAAATTTTGAAATAAAAATCTGAATTTTAAAGGTAAATTTCGAAAATTTGCTTTAAAATAGAGAGAAAATATATTTTTGGATTTAAAGAGGAGAGAGAAAAACAATAAGATAGTACAAGATTTAAAATTTTTAGATCTAATGCTCCTTGTTTTCGAAAATTTTGGAGGGAAAACACCAAGGAACACCAAACTTAAAAATTTTAAGATCAAGACACAAGGAAACTCAAGAACACTTTGAAGACTCACAAGAACACAAGAACACGAAGAAAGAACACCAAACCTAAAATTTTTAGAAAACCAAAATAAAATTTTCGAAAAACAAAGAAAAATCAACAAGAAAACACCAAACTTAAAGTTTGGCACAAGATTTATTCAATGAAAAATTATTTTTGAAAAAGATTTTAAAAACAGGCTAGCCAATTACTAAGAACATAAGCGCCACGCTCTAGCTAATTGAGCTATAAGTTTAAAGTGTTTTAACAAGGTATAAATAATAAAAGACTCTAAACAAAAAAGAAAAATTTTTCCTAATCTAAGCAACAAAATAAACCGTCAGTTGTCCAAACTCAAACAATCCCCGACAACGGCGCCAAAAACTAGGTGCACGAAATTGTAAATCACACTTTTTACAACTCGTACCACTAAACAGCAAGTGCACTGGGTCGTCCAAGTAATACCTTACGTGAGTAAGGGTCGATCCCACGGAGATTGTTGGCTTGAAGCAATCTATGGTTATCTTGTAACTCTTAGTCAGGAAAACAATAAAATAATTCACTTATCAAGTTTGATTGCAAGGAATAAAATGGCAGAACACAAATTATACTTGTATGCAATGATGGAGAATATGTTGGAGTTTTGGAGATGCTTTGTATTCTGAAATTCTGCTTTCCTCTTTTTTCTGATTCACGCACGCACGTCCTCCTATGGCAAGCTGTGTGTTGGTGGATCACTGTTGTCAATGGCTACCATCCATCCTTCCAGTGAAAAGGGTCCAGATGCGCTGTCACCGCACGGCTAATCATCTGCAGGTTCTCAATCGTACCGGAATAGGATTTACTATCCTTTTGCGTCTGTCACTACGCCCAGCACTCGCGAGTTTGAAGCTCGTCACAGTCATTCAATCCCTGAATCCTACTCGGAATACCACAGACAAGGTTTAGACTTTCCGGATTCTCTTGAATGCTGCCATCAATCTAGCTTATACCACAAAGATTCTGATTAAGAAATCTAAGAGATATTCATGCATTCTACGGTGGAACGTAAGTGGTTGTCAGGCACGCGTTCGTGGAGGAATGATGATGATTGTCACGTTCATCACATTCATATTGAAGTGCGAATGGATATCTTAGATAGGAACACGCATGTTTGAATGGAAAACAGAAATACTTGCATTAATTCATCGAGACACAGCAGAGCTCCTCACCGCCAACAATGGAGTTTAGAGACTCATGCCGTCAAAAGGTACAAAGTTCAGATCTAAAATGTCATGAGATACAAGATAAGTCTCTAAAAGTTGTTTAAATACTAGACTAGTAAACTAGGTTTACAGAAAATGAGTAAACTAAGATGGATAGTGCAGAAATCCACTTCTGGGGCCCACTTGGTGTGTGCTGGGGCTGAGACTTAAGCTAATCACGTGCATAGGGCTGTTTTGGGCGTTCAACGCCAGCTTTGGATCCTTTTCTGGCGTTGAACTCCAACTTGTAACTTGTTTCTGGCGCTGGACGCCAGACTGCAAAATGGAACTGGCGTTCAACGCCAGTTTACGTCATCTATCCTTCAGCAAAGTATAGACTATTATATATTGCTGGAAAGCCCTGGATGTCTACTTTTCAACACAATTGGAAGCGCGCCATTTGGAGTCCTGTAGCGCCAGAAAATTCATTCCGAGTGCAGAGAGGTCAGAATCCAACAGCATCAGCAGTCCTTTTTCAGCCTGAATCAGATTTCTGCTCAGCTCCCTCAATTTCAGCCAGAAAATACCTGAAATTACAGAAAAACACACAAACTCATAGTAAAGTCTAGAAATATGAATTTTGCCTAGAAACTACTAAAAATAAACTAAAAACTAACTAAAACACACTAAAAACTATATGAAATTAACCCCAAAAAGTGTATAAAATATCCGCTCATCACAACACCAAACTTAAACTGTTGCTTGTCCTCAAGCAACTAGATAAATAAAATAGAATACAAATATTTTAAGAAGCAATAATATCTCAGTGTTTTTGAGTGAAGCTCAGATTCTAATTAGATGAGCGGGACTAGTAGCTTTTTGCTTCTGAACAGTTTTGGCATCTCACTTTATCCATTGAAGCTCAGAGTGATTGGCATCTATAGGAACTCAGAATTCAGATAGTGATATTGATTCTCCTAGTTCAGTATGTTGATTCTTGAACACAGCTACTTTATGAGTCTTGGCCGTGGCCCTAAGCACTTTATTTTCCAGTATTACCATCGGATACATAAATGCCACAGACACATAATTGGGTGAACCTTTTCAGATTGTGACTCAGCTTTGCTAAAGTCCCCAATTAGAGGTGTCCAGGGTTCTTAAGCACACTCTTCTTTTTGCTTTGGACCTTGACTTTAACCGCTCAGTCTCAAGTTTTCACTTGACACCTTCACGCCACAGGCACATGGTTAGGGACAGCTTGGTTTAGCCGCTTAGGCCAGGATTTTATTCCTTTAGGCCCTCCTATCCACTGATGCTCAAAGCCTTGGGGTCCTTTTTATTACCCTTGTCTTTTGGTTTTAAGGGCTATTGGCTTTTTGCTCTTGCCTTTTGGTTTTAAGAGCTTTAGCTTTTTCTGCTTGCTTTTTCTTTTTCTTTCTCTATTTTTTTTTTCTGCAAGCTTTTGTATTCACTGCCTTTTCTTGCTTCAAGAATCATTTTTATGATTTTTCAGATTATCAATAACATGTCTCATGTTCATTATTCTTTCAAGAGCCAACATATTTAACAGTCTTAAACATCAAATTCAAAAGACATATGCACTGTTCAAGCATTCATTCAGAAGACAGAAAGCATTGCCACCACATGTAAGTAATTAGAATTTATCTTATTAAAAACTCGAAAAATATTGCCTCTTATTCTAAAGAAATTCTTCTATTTTATTCATGTTTAATGATGATGATAAAATTAAATTATAGCTTAATTGGAGATAAAATCAAAAATATAGATACTAATTACTACTATATGACTCCTAAGGTAAAACTAAAATAAAAACAGTTATCACAGAGTTAAGGCTAAGATTGGAATTTAACAACCTTTGTTCTGGGAAGTGGATGTTCCTCTAATCTGCGGAGTGCTTGGTCCTTCAAGAGATAATTTCTGGCGCTTCAATTCCCTTAAATCACGCCCTTGCTCCTCCTGTTCTTTAAGCAAATAGCAAAGAATGCTACTTTGTTCCTTCTGTTCTTTCTTTGTTTGTTCCATAGCGTCTTGCATCTTGGTAATAGATGTTTCAAGATACTCCCAGTTTTCAGATTGAGGGATTTCTGGGAGAAATTCTTGTGTTCTCTTCTTGATGGGGTCATCCTGTGCTTGTTGTTTTTCCATTGATGCTTTGGTGATTGGTCGCTCAACTGAGATATACTCAGTTATTCCCATCCTTACTCCAGCGTCCTTGCAGAGCATAGAAATCAAGCTTGGATAAGCCAACCTGGCATCTTTGGAATTTTTGTTTGCAATTTTGTAAAATTCAGTTGAAATCAGTTGATGAACTTCCACTTCTTTTCCCATCATGATGCAATGGATCATTACTGCTCTTCTAATAGTGACTTCAGAACGGTTGCTAGTGGGCAGCAGAGAATGCCCAATGAAGTCCAGCCATCCTCTGGCGACTGGTTTGAGATCTTCTCTTTTGAGTTGATTTGGGACACCCTTCGTGCTGGTGGTCCACCTGGCTCCAGGGATACATATATCCTCTAGAATCTTATCCAGGCCCTTGTCTGTTCTCATCATTCTCCTATTGAAGGAGTCTGGATCATCTTTCAGCTGAGGTAGCTTTAAGATCTCCCTGATCTTGTCAGGGTGGGTATGAACAATCTTTCCTCTGACCAAGGTCCGATAGTCATAGAGAGCAGATCCAGATAGTCTTTGCTTGTCTGTTTGCCACATATTAGCATAGAACTCCTGGACCATATTCCTTCCCACTTTTGTTTCAGGATTAGCTAGGATCTCCCAGTTCCTGATTCTAATTTGCTCCTGGATCTGCGGATATTCGTCTTCTTTCAGATCGAATCTAACTTCCGGGATCACTGATCTTAGACCCATTATTTTGTAATAATGGTCTGAATGTTCTTTAGTGAAGAACTTCCCTTGATTCCAAAGTGGTTTTGGAACACTCTCTTTCTTGCCTCTTGGAGTGGGTTGTTTTTCTTTAGGAGCCATGATCTTAGTGGGTATGGTTTAGTGATCACGGATAAACACACCAAACTTAGAGGTTTGCTTGTCCTCAAGCAAAAGAAAAGAAAGGAGAGGGATAGAAGGAGAGCTAGTGTAGGATGGTGGATGAGAGGAAGGAGGCCGAATAGGTTTTTAAAAGGGAGGGGGGTTTTCGAAAATAGGGAGAAAGATAAGATAGAAGATATGATTTTAAAAAAAATAAGTATGATAAGAAAAGATATAATTTAAAATTGAAAAGATATGAAAGATATTTGAAAAAGATAAAATTGGATTTTTGAAAAAGATAATATGGAGATTTGAAAAAGATATTGATTAGTTGAAAAGATTTTTGAATGAAAAGAGATAGATTTGTTTTAAAAATTTTGAAAAAGAGTTGAATTGGATTGAAAAAAAGGATTTGTGCTTATGGATTAAGATACATTTAATATTTTTAAAGAAGGGTTTTTAAAAATTAGGGATTTTAGAAATCAGGGTTTGTAACATGTTTATGCAAGAAATCATGAATTGAAACATGAAAATTAAGATTAAAATAAAAAATATGAAGAAAAAACGAATTTACCTCCTCCCCACCATCCTGGCGTTTGAACGCCCAAACGCTGCATGTTTTGGGCGTTCAACGCCCAACTGCTGCTTCTCCTGGGTGTTCAACGCCCAGCTGTTGCTTCTTTCTAGCGTTGAACGCTAGGAACTCCTTTGTCACTAGGCGTTTTTCTGAACGCCCAGGATGCTGTAAATCTGGCGTTAAATGCCCAGAAGGAGCTTCTTTTTGGCGTTCAACGCCCAGAAGATGCTTCTTTCTGGCGTTTAACGCCCAGATGGCTATCCTTACTGGCGTTCAACGCCCAGTGGATGCTTCTTTTGGGCGTTGAACGCCCAAAACAGACTATTACTGGCGTTTTCTTGCCAGTGAGCTCTTTTTCTCTGTTTTGTGTGCAGAATCCTTCTGTAACCCTATGAACTTATACAATTGACTCTTTACCTTAGTATCAGTGAACTTTATATAAACAAATAAAATCAAGAATAGGGAAAAATGCTTAGAGGAAGTGATGCCCCATGGCTGGGTTGCCTCCCAGCAAGCGCTTCAAGATAGTGCTTGATTATCTGTCTATTAACAATGAACTTCTTATCAGAATCAATATCTTGAAGCTCCACATAACCATATGGTGATACACTTGTAATCACATATGGTCCCCTCCACTGGGACTTCAGTTTCCCGGGGAATAGCCTGAGCCTAGAGTTAAACAACAGAACCTTTTGTCCTAGTTCAAAGATTCTAGATGACAGCTTTCTGTCATGCCACTTTTTTTATTTCTCTTTATAAAGCTTGGCATTTTCGAAAGCAGTGAATCTAAATTCCTCTAGCTTATTTAGCTGGAGCAATCATTTTTCTCCAGCTAATTTGGCATCAAAGTTTAGGAATCTGGTTGCCCAGTAGGCTTTATGTTCCAGTTCCACGGGCAGGTGGCATGCCTTATGATGAGTATTTTGGTGAAAAATGAATTTCTCCCAAAACACACAAATCTAACCGGCAAGTGCACCGGGTCGCATCAAGTAATAAAAACTCACGGGAGTGAGGTCGATCCCACAGGGATTGAAGGATTGAGCAATTTTTAGTTTAGTGGTTAATTTAGTCAAGCGAATCAAGATTTGGTTGAGTGTTTTGTGATTTGTGGAAATTAAATTTGCATGGAAGTAAAGAGAACAGGGAATTAAAATGCTGAATCTTAAAGAACAAGAAATTAAATAGCAGAAACTTAGAATGCAAGAAATGTAAATTGCAGAATCTTAAAGTGCAAGAAATGTAAACGGCTGGAATTGTAAAGGGAATTGGGGATTGGATTTGCAGAATTTAAACAAGGAAAAGTAAATTGCATCAAACAAAAGAGTAAAAGAAGGTTTGGGTTGAATCGGATCTTGAAGCAGTAAAGTAAATGAACATTAAAAGCAAGAAACAAAATGTAAATTAGGAATTCAGATCTCAGGGCCCAGAGACTAGAAAACCAAGTCTAGATCTCAATGCCTTCCTAGACCCGACAAGAACAATTGCAAGGGAATTGTAAATTGCAAGAAAAGTAGATGAAGAGCAATTAACAGAAATTAAAGTCACTCAATCAGTAAATAAAACAGAGAGGTCCAAGGATGAGATTGAAACAGAATTTCTTCAATTCATCAACCCAAGATCCAAGACAATTGTAATAGAAATTGAAAGCAATAAAACTAAGAGGAAGAGAAGTGAATTCTCCTTCCCCAGGACTAAGAAATTAAAGATCACTCAATATCCAAAGCTCTCCGAAAACTATTATGAAAATTCCAAAGGAAAGCTCCCCGAAGAACCTGAATTCTATCCTATTTATACACTTTCTTCAAATGATCTTCAAGCCTTGAGTTGGGCCTTTGCTCTTGGTGGAATTGGGTTGAAAGAGGCCTTGGTTATTTGCTCTTGGAGTTTGGAGAAGAACCAAAGTGAACCAAATGAACCGGGTTGGAGTTTTGCAAAAGTTGGACCAAAAGTTGGAGCAAAAGTTAGGGTCTAACTTTTGGTCCAACTTTTCATATCAGCTAACATAATTTGCTGATACTCACGTTGGTGCAAAAGTTAGGGGTCTAACTTTTGCACCAACGTTAGCCTTCCTTGGTGTACTTGTGGCGCCAACGTTAGCCTCAAAGTTAGGGGCTAACGTTGGCGCAAACTTTTGCTCCTCCCCTTGTAGTTTTCATGTGCCAACGTTAGCCTCCAAGTTAGGGGCTAACGTTGGCGCAAACTTTTGGTGCCCAGGGGTGATTTTCATCATGCCAACGTTAGCCTCCAAGTTAGGGGCTAACGTTGGCGCAAACTTTTGGTGCCCAGGGGTGATTTTCATGTGCCAACGTTAGCCTTAAAGTTAGGGGCTAACGTTGGCGCAAACTTTTGGTACCCAGGGAGTGATTTTCAAGTTCCAACGTTAGCCCAAAAGTTAGGGGCTAACGTTGGGGCTAACTTTTCACCCAAAAGTTTGTGCAAAAGTTTGAGGCTAACTTTAGGTCCAGCTTTTTGCTTCCTGGTTCAATTTCACTTATTCCATTGTCTTCTCTTTACTCCTAGCTATTCCTTCTTGCTTCAACCTTTCTCCAAGCTTTCTTCACCTATCATTAATCAACCAAACACATCAAAGCTATGCTTAAAATCATGAGATATTCATTCTTTCATAATATGTGACAATTATAGTATAAAACCTCATGAAATAGCATGAATTCATACATGGTTGATTAAATCAAAGGAAACATGAAAATCTACCTAATTAGCTTGCTTGTAGCTCAAGAAAGTGCATAATTCTAATGAAAACAAAAGAAAAAGACTAGTTAAAATAGGCTAAGATGACTTGTCATCACAACACCAAACTTAAAGCTTGCTTGTCCCCAAGCAAGAAAAGATTTATTGAGAAGAAAGAATGAAATGGAAGAGGATGTTCATGCTAGCAGAGTATTGTTGATAGTTCATGGGATTTTGTGTGGATATGTAAATTCTCACTTCTTATTGACTCCTAGGCATAGAAAGTCTCCTTCAAGCTTTAAGTAACATACTGCTATGACCTCTCATTATTCCTTTATCCTTGGCTATTACTTTGTTTATAAGCTTTATTTGAGTGTCATGTGTAGCAAGTTCATTTCCTTTTCTTTATACTTGACACATTATTCACCATAGACACTTGGCTCACATTCCTTCTTAAAACATTGATGCCCAGCACCTCTTTGGGTTACTAAATGCCTTGTAGTTAGGTTGCTCTTGATAGTGGACTTTCAGCTGATGATCCCGGATTAGTTAACTCAAGTCACCGAGTGTTGATGCACTCCAAAGAACTTAGTAATCCAAGCAGATCCTAATACAAAGACACCACAGGCATATATTCTAAGGTTCAAGCTATTGGTGTCCAGCTTTGTTTCTTTTTGTTTTTCTTTGGTTCTGTCACTTCTTTTTTTTTTTTCTTTCTAACCAAGGATTTTTATTTGATTGAGATTCATAGACAGTAGGCCACTCTATACTTAGAAGGAGATATCCTGGCTCTTTATTCACTAAAAGTGAGCTATTATACAATCACACACATACCACCATTTACTTTTATTCTACTTCTATCTAACAGAGACTATCTTACTTCACATTCAAACATTTCTTTTATTGAATTAAAGATACAGGGGACAAAGCATGCTTTTTGTTAAGTGAATGTAAACACACAAGCACACACTTAGGCTAGCTTACTTATTTTAAATTGAAACAGAAATGATGTACAAACTACTACACTAACAGTTACTGTTAAGATTGGCATATTCACACTTCCAATTTAGAGCAATTCAATGCTGATGGAGTTAAGTGACAATACAACCTCTTGGTGCCTTCTTCTTCTTTCTCTCAGCTAATGGTGTGTAGTCCTCCCAAGAGAGTGATTGAATTCCTGCAGTGTTAATGGAAGTTGCTTGTTTCTCAAGCCCTTAGATGACTGGTTAGTGTGCAAGACTTTCTTGTAGGCATTTGAACTTACTTTGGTGTGTGAACACCAAACTTAGTCCCTTGCCATGTTTCTTATGCATAACCATATGTGAAAGCCTAAGTCTTTGCTAAAGGTAATAAAACTAAAAACTAGAAACAGACAATGATTAAATGATTTATCAGATTGCTTGGAGCTAGTAACCCTTTGTGCAGAAGGTGAGAATGTGCTTTTAAGTGAGATTTTGGTGGAACACCAAACTTAGAATCCTTTATTCTCCCTTAAATTGTTTTGGTGTGAAACACCAAACTTAGCTCCTTGCAATACATACCAATCATTTAACCTTTTTATTGAAATAGTTATGAAAAGAAAACTACCTCAGGTTGGGTTGCCTCCCAACAAGCGCTCTTTTAATGTCACTAGCTTGACATTGGGGCTTTCTTTCATGGTGGTTGATGGTTATAGTGCCTCAACTTGTCCCCTCTGATTGTGAGCTTCTTCTTTGTTCCTTGGTGTTCTATCTCAGCATGTTCTAGTGAGAGTATTTTGCTCACAGTATAGTAATCATCAATCTGTTGGCTTGCTCCCAGTTGTTGATAGACTAACTGCACTTTGTCACCTTTGGAGAGCCCTTCTGTTGGAATTTTTTTGTTCTTCCAACCCTTTTTGATTCTGTTTTCATTCTTCTTCCTTCTTCTTATTGATCCTTTCTGCTTGCAAGTGGGCTTCATTTTGGGATTCTTCTTCTTGATAACTAACACATCAATGCTTTCATGAATCTCTTCATTGCTCTGTACAAGTTCTTTTTCTTCTTCCCATGCTGCATTATCTTCTTCTTGCTTTGGGATGTTGCTGTGAATCACCTTGTCAATTTCCATATAGTCTTTCTTCTCATTACCAAACTGTGCTTCTGGTAACACCTTCAGAGTGACACTCTTATCATGCATTCTGAGAGTTAATTATCCTTCCTCTATGTCTATGATAGCTCTAGCAGTGGCCAAGAATAGCCTTCCCAGAATAATAGAGTCACCATCATCCCCTTCTGAATCTAGAACCACAAAATCTGCAGGGTATATGAAATTGTCCACCTTGACCAGAAGGTTTTCAATCATACCCCTGGGTATACTGTTGACTTATCTACTAGCTCTAGAGATATCTGTACTGGTTTAACTTCCTCTATATGCAGTTTTTTCACCAAGGAGGATGGTATTAAGTTAATACTTGCTCCGAGATCGCACATTGCTTTAGTGATGGTCAATTCCCCAATGGTGCAAGGCAACAGGAAGCTCCCTGGGTCCTCAAGCTTGGGAGGAAGCCCTTTTTGAATCAAGGCCCTGCATTCCTCAGTAATCATTATGGTTTCTTTCTCATCCCAGCTTCATTTCTTGTTGACAAGCTCCTTCAAGAATTTGGCATACAGAGGCATTTGCTCAAGTACTTCAGCCAAGGGGATATTGATTTCCAGCTTCTTAAAAATCTCAAGGAATTTGTGAAAATGCTGGTCTTTAACCTCTTTGTTGAACCTCTGGGGATATGGCAGTGGAGGTGTGATGCTCTTTCCTATTTGCTGCTGTCCCTGAGCCACTTTCTTTGAGCTATGTAGCCGGTTGTCCTTCTCTTTAAGTTTCTCAGTGCTTTTGTTTGGCATCACAACTTGCTCCTTAGCTTCATCGTCCTTTGCTTGCTTCTCATCCTCTGTTGGTTCTTTGAAGCTCTCTGCTTGTTTCTTTGTAGTGTCATTGTTGCTTATCAATGTTCTCCCACTCCTTAATTGTATTGCCTTGCACTCCTCCTTGGGATTTGGGATTGTGTCACTGGGCAGTGAGTTTGAAGGTCTCTCAACAGATACTTGCTTGGAGAGTTGCCCAATCTGCCTCTCTAGGCTCTTTAGTGATGCTTCATGGTTTTTGTTTGTTATTTCCTGGTGTTTCATCATTTTCTCTATCAAGGTCTCTAAGTTGGTGAGTCTTTGAGGTTCAGGTGGTGCTTGTGGTGGGTTGTGAGATGTGGGTGGTGGATGATAGGCATTTTGGTTGGTGGGTTGGTTATTGGATTGGTACTGGTTGAGATTAGGGTAGTTGTTTTGAGGTTTTCTGTATGTGTTTTGGTTAGTCTGCTGATGGTTGTAGTTTTGGTTGTTTCTTGGGTTGTTTTGATTTGAGTTCCTCTGCCATGGGTGTTGGTTTTGGTTGTGAGTGTCTCCCCATCTGAGGTTGGGGTGATTTTTCCATGAGGGATTGTAGGTATCACCATAGAATTCATTTGGATTTGAATGCATGTACTGGACTTGTTCCTGTTGTTGCTCCTTTTGGATTTCTTCATTTTGCCCCCATGTGGCTGATGGTTGGCTGGTGTTAACTGCTGCAACTTGGAGGCCATCAATCCTCTTGATCATTTGCTCAAATTGTTGTTGAATTTGCTGCTGCATTAATTTGTTTTGAGCCAGGATTGAATCCACTCCTTCTAGTTCCATTACTCCTCTCCTTTGTGATGGTTGGCGGCCTCTTTGATGAGCAAAGAAATATTGGTTGTTGGCCACCATATCAATGAGTTCTTGAGCCTCCTCTGCAGTTTTCATGAGTTGCAAGGAACCTCCAGCTGAATGATCCAAGGCTTCCTGGGATTTCAGTGTTAAGCCTTCAAAGAAGTTCTGCAGCTTCTCCCACTCATTAAACATGGCAGGGGGACATTTCCTGATTAGAGCCTTGTACCTCTCCCATGCCTCATAGATGGGTTCAGCCTCCATTTGTGTAAATGTTTGTACCTCAGCCTTCAACCTTATAATCCTCTGAGGTGGGTAAAACTTGGCAAGAAACTTGGTTACCAAATCATCCCAGTTGTTGATGCTGTCCCTTGGAAAAGATTCCAACCATTGAGTGGCTTTGTCCCTGAGAGAAAATGGGAATAGCATCAGCTTGTAACTGTCAGGAGGCACACCATTAGTTTTGACAGTGTTGCATATCCTCAAGAAAGTGGATAAGTGTTGGTGTGGGTCTTCAAGTGGTCCTCCACCAAAAGAGCAATTGTTCTGAACCAAAGTGATGAGTTGTGGCTTGAGTTCAAAATTGTTAGCATTGACATTTGGGGCCAAGATGCTGCTCCCACAATGTCTAGGATTTGCAAAGGTATAGGAAGCCAGAACTCTCCTCTGGGGTGGGTTGTCATTGTTGTTGTCTGCTCCACCTGGTGGATTGGTTGAATGTTCCTCCATCTCTTGGAATTCTTCGTCTGATTCCTCTTCTCCAACAATATTTTTCCCTCTTTCAGCTCTTCTTAACCTCCTGAGAGTTCTTTCGTCTTGTTCATGAAAATTGGGTATGGTTCTTCTTGTACCTGACATACAAGCAGAGCATGAGAAATGCACAAAACCAGTGACACTTCAATCTACTTCAAGATTAAAGTGTTAGTTAGTTTAAGCAAAAAATCAAACAGTTAGTGGGTTAATCAAAATTAAAGAAAAAGTGCTTGATCTAGATTACCACCTCACTTAATCATTGTCAATCTAATCAATCCCCGGCAACGGCGCCAAAAACTTGATGAGTATTTTGGTGAAAAATGAATTTCTCCCAAAACACACAAATCTAACCGGCAAGTGCACCGGGTCGCATCAAGTAATAAAAACTCACGGGAGTGAGGTCGATCCCACAGGGATTGAAGGATTGAGCAATTTTTAGTTTAGTGGTTAATTTAGTCAAGCGAATCAAGATTTGGTCGAGTGTTTTGTGATTTGCAGAAATTAAATTTGCATGGAAGTAAAGAGAACAGGGAATTAAAATGCTGAATCTTAAAGAACAAGAAATTAAATAGCAGAAACTTAGAATGCAAGAAATGTAAATTGCGGAATCTTAAAGTGCAAGAAATGTAAACGGCTGGAATTGTAAAGGGAATTGGGGATTGGATTTGCAGAATTTAAACAAGGAAAAGTAAATTGCATCAAACAAAAGAGTAAAAGAAGGTTTGGGTTGAATTGGATCTTGAAGCAGTAAAGTAAATGAACATTAAAAGCAAGAAACAAAATGTAAATTAGGAATTCAGATCTCAGGGCCCAGAGACTAGAAAACCAAGTCTAGATCTCAATGCCTTCCTAGATCCAACAAGAACAATTGCAAGGGAATTGTAAATTGCAAGAAAAGTAGATGAAGAGCAATTAACAGAAATTAAAGTCACACAATCAGTAAATAAAACAGAGAGATCCAAGGATGAGATTGAAACAGAATTTCTTCAATTCTTCAACCCAAGATCCAAGACAATTGTAATAGAAATTGAAAGCAATAAAACTAAGAGGAAGAGAAGTGAATTCTCCTTCCCCAGGACTAAGAAATTAAAGATCACTCAATATCCAAAGCTCTCCGAAAACTATTATGAAAATTCCAAAGGAAAGCTCCCCGAAGAACTTGAATTCTATCCTATTTATACACTTTCTTCAAATGATCTTCAAGCCTTGAGTTGGGCCTTTGCTCTTGGTGGAATTGGGTTGAAAGAGGCCTTAGTTGATTGCTCTTGGAGTTTGGAGAAGAACCAAAGTGAACCAAATGAACCGGGTTGGAGTTTTGCAAAAGTTGGACCAAAAGTTGGAGCAAAAGTTAGGGTCTAACTTTTGGTCCAACTTTTCATATCAGCTAACATAATTTGCTGATACTCACGTTGGTCCAAAAGTTAGGGGTCTAACTTTTGCACCAACGTTAGCCTTCCTTGGTGTACTTGTGGCGCCAACGTTAGCCTCAAAGTTAGGGGCTAACGTTGGCGCAAACTTTTGCTCCTCCCCTTGTAGTTTTCATGTGCCAACGTTAGCCTCCAAGTTAGGGGCTAACGTTGGCGCAAACTTTTGGTGCCCAGGGGTGATTTTCATCATGCCAATGTTAGCCTCCAAGTTAGGGGCTAACGTTGGCGCAAACTTTTGGTGCCCAGGGGTGATTTTCATGTGCCAATGTTAGCCTCAAAGTTAGGGGCTAACGTTGGCGCAAACTTTTGGTACCCAGGGAGTGATTTTCAAGTTCCAACGTTAGCCCAAAAGTTAGGGTCTAACGTTAGGGCTAACTTTTCACCCAAAAGTTTGTGCAAAAGTTTGAGGCTAACTTTAGGTCCAGCTTTTTGCTTCCTGGTTCAATTTCACTTATTTCATTGTCTTCTCTTTACTCCTAGCTATTCCTTCTTGCTTCAACCTTTCTCCAAGCTTTCTTCACCTATCATTAATCAACCAAACACATCAAAGCTATGCTTAAAATCATGAGATATTCATTCTTTCATAATATGTGACAATTATAGTATAAAACCTCATGAAATAGCATGAATTCATACATGGTTGATTAAATCAAAGGAAACATGAAAATCTACCTAATTGGCTTGCTTGTAGCTCAAGAAAGTGCATAATTCTAATGAAAACAAAAGAAAAAGACTAGTTAAAATAGGCTAAGATGACTTGTCATCACCTTACCATACACAAGTTGGTATGGAGAGGTCCCTATAGGAGTCTTGAATGCTGTTCTATAAGCCCACAGAGCATCATCCAAGCTTCGTGCCCAATCCTTTCTACGGGTACTTACAGTCCATTCCAGGATTCTTTTTAGTTCTCTGTTAGAGACTTCAGCTTGCCCATTTGTCTGTGGATGATATGGAGTCGCCACCTTGTGGCGAATCCCATACCAGACCATGGCAGAGTAAAGCTGTTTGTTGCAGAAGTGAGTGCCCCCATCACTGATTAGTACTCTGGGAACACCAAACCTGCTGAATATATGTTTCTGGAGGAACTTCAGCACTGTTTTAGTATCATTGGTGGGTGTGGCAATGGCCTCAACCCATTTTGATACATAGTCAACTGCCACCAGAATATAAGTGTTTGAGTATGATGGTGGGAAAGGCCCTATGAAATCAATACCCCATACATCAAACAACTCAATCTCCAAGATTCCTTGTTGAGGCATGGCGTAACTGTGAGGCAAATTACTAGCTCTCTGGCAACTGTCACAGTTATGTATAAACTCTCGGGAATCTCTGTAGAGTGTAGGCCAGTAGAAGCCACATTGGAGGACCTTGGTGGCTGTTCGCTCACGTCCGAAATGACCTCCATATTGTGACCCATGGCAATGCCATAAGATCCTTTGTGCTTCTTCTTTAGGCACACACCTACGGATTATGCCATCTGCACATCTCTTAAAGAGATAGGGTTCATCCCACAAGTAGTACTTTGCATCAGTAATTAATTTTTTCTTTTGTTGCCTGCTGTACTCCTTGGGAATGAACGTTACAACTTTGTAGTTTGCAATATCTGCAAACCATGGTGTTTCCTGAATGGCAAACAAATGCTCATCAGGAAAGGTCTCAGGGATTTCAAGAGAGGGGAATGACATCCCTTCTATTGGCTCTATCCGGGACAGATGGTCAGCCACTTGGTTCTCTGTCCCTTTTCTGTCTCTTATTTCTATATCAAACTCTTGCAGAAGCAACACCCATCTTATAAGTCTGGGTTTTGAATCCTGCTTTGTGAGTAGATATTTAAGAGCAGCATGATCTGTGTACACAATCACTTTTGATCCTACTAAGTATGATCTAAACTTGTCAATGGTATAAACCACTGCAAGCAATTCTTTTTCTGTGGTTGTGTAATTTTTCTGGGCATCATTCAAAACATGGCTAGCATAATAAATGACATGCAGAAGCTTGTCATGCCTCTGCCCCAGTACTGCACCAATGGCGTGATCACTGGCATCACACATTAGCTCAAATGGTAATGTCCAGTCTGGTGCAGAAATAACTGGTGCTATGACCAGCTTGGCTTTCAGCATTTCAAACGCCTGCAGACACTCTGTGTCAAACACAAATGGCGTGTCAGCAGCTAGCAGATTGCTAAGAGGTTTTACGATTTTTGAAAAATCCTTTATAAACCTCCTATAGAATCCTGCATGCCCCAGAAAGCTTCTAATTACCTTAACATTGGTAGGTGGTGGTAATTTTTCAATTACCTCTATTTTTGCTTGATCCACTTCTATTCCCTTGTTTGAAATTTTATGCCCAAGGACAATCCCTTCAGTCACCATAAAGTGACATTTTTCCCAGTTTAAAACCAGGTTGGTCTCTTGGCATCTTTTCAGAACTAGTTTCAGGTGATCAAGACAGGAGCAGAATGAGTCTCCATATACTGAGAAGTCATCCATGAAGACTTTCAGAAATTTTTCCACCATATCAGAGAAAATAGAGAGCATGCATCTCTGAAAGGTTGCAGGCGCATTACACAGCCCAAATGGCATCCTTCTATAAGCAAACACTCCAGCTGGACTTGTGAATGCTGTTTTCTCTTGATCCTGGGGATCTACTGCAATCTTGTTATAGCCTGAGTAGCTATCCAAAAAGCAGTAATAATCATGACCAGCCAGTCTTTCTAGCATCTGGTCTATGAATGGTAAAGGAAAATGATTCTTTTTGGTGGCTGTATTGAGCCTTTCTGGTGGCTATATTGAGCCTTCTGTAACTGTTCTTGTAGGAACCAGTTCATTCTTTTCATTATGAACCACTGTCATGCCTCCCTTTTTAGGGACAACTTGGACAGGGCTCACCCAGGGGCTGTCAGAAATAGGATAAATAATCCCAGCCTCCAGTAATTTGGTGACCTCTTTCTGCACCACTTCCTTCATGGCTGGATTTAGCCGCCTCTGTGGTTGAACCACTGGTTTAGCATCATCCTCCAATAAGATTTTGTGCATGCATCTAGCTGGGCTTATGCCCTTAAGGTCACCTATGGACCACCCAAGAGCTGTCTTGTGTGTCCTTAGCACTTGAATAAGTGCTTCCTCTTCTTGTGGACTTAAAGCAGAGCTTATGATCACTGGAAAAGTGTCACCTTCTCCCAGAAATGCATATTTCAGGGATGGTGGTAATGGTTTGAGCTCAGGTTTAGGAGGTTTTTCCTCTTCCAGAGGAAATTTCAGAGGCTCTTTCATTTCCTCTGAATCCTCCAAATCAGGCTGAACATCTTTAAAGATGTCTTCCAACTCTGATTCGAGACTCACAGCCATGTTGATCTCTTCTACCAAAGAGTCAATAAGATCAACTTTCATGTAGTCTTTTGATGTGTCTGGATGCTGCATGGCTTTGATAACATTCAACTTAAACTCATCATCATTGACTCTCAGGGTTATTTCCCCCTGTTGGACATCAATGAGAGTTCGTCCAGTTGCTAGGAAGGGTCTTCCTAGAATGAGAGTAGCACTCTTGTGCTCCTCCATTTCCAGAACTACAAAGTCAGTGGGAAAGGCAAATGGCCCAACTCTGACAATCATGTCTTCAATCAGGCCTGATGGGTATTTAATGGAGCCATCCGCAAGTTGGAGACATATCCGGGTTGGTTTAACTTCTTCAGTTAAACCAAGCTTTCTGATAGTGGATGCAGGTATTAGGTTGATGCTTGCCCCAAGATCACATAAAGCTGTCTTGGTGCAATTACCTTCTAATGTGCATGGTATCAGAAAACTCCCAGGGTCTTTAAGATTTTTAGGAAAGCTTTTCAGAATGACTGCACTGCATTCTTCAGTGAGGAGAACTCTTTCAGTTTCTCTCCAATCTTTCTTATGACTCAAGATCTCTTTCATGAACTTGGCATAAGAAGGTATTTGCTCAATTGCCTCTGCAAATGGAATCTTTATTTCAAGAGTCCTGAGATAATCTGCAAAGCGAGCAAATTGCTTATCCTGCTCCTCTTGGCGGAGTTTTTGAGGATAAGGTATCTTGGCTTTATATTCCTCAACCTTAGTTGCTGTAAGTTTATTTCCTACAAAAGTGGTTGAAGAAGCCTTTTTAGATGGGTTGTCATCAGCACTTGTGTGTGTCTGATCTCTCACTGGAAATTGAGTGCCAGAGTTAGAAGCTGGAGTGACGTTAGACGCCAGCTCCTCATCTGTTCCTGGCGTCTGAACGCCAGAACTGTGCTTCTTTTGGGCGTTCAACGCCAGATCCTTGCTTGTTTCTGGCGTTGAACGCCAGTCCTGAGCATGGTCTGGGCATTCAGCGCCAGCCTTCCACCCAATTTCTGGCGTTTTAGCGCAGGAATTATTTTTCCCTGGGCTCTTACTATCCTCAGGTGGATTTTGGGTGGTTTGCTCATTTCTTGGCTTCTTGCTGCCTTGAGGTGGGGTATTTAATGTCTTTCCACTTCTTAATTGAACTGCTTGGCATTCTTCTGTTATTTATTTTGACAGCTGCTGCTTTGTTTGCTTCAATTGTTCTTCCATATTTATGTTAGCCATCCTTGTCTTTTGTAGTCTATCCTTGAATTCGGCTAACTGCTTTGTTAGAAAGTCCAGTTGCTGATTGAATTCTCCAGCTTGTTTTACAGGACTGAGTTCAGCAATTACTGTTTAAACCTCTTCTTTCATGGAAGGGTCACTGCTTAGGTACAGATGCTGATTTCTGGAAACTGTATCAATGAGCTCTTGAGCTTCTTCAATTGTCTTTCTCATGTGGATAGATCCACCAGCTGAGTAGTCTAGAGAGATTTGAGCTCTTTCTGTAAGCCCATAATAGAAGATGTCTAACTGAACCCACTCTGAAAACATTTCAGAGGGGCATTTTCGTAGCATCTCTCTATATCTCTCCCAGGCATCATAAAGAGATTCATTATCCCCTTGTTTAAAGCCTTGGATGTCCAGCCTTAGCTGTGTCATCCGTTTTGGAGGAAAGTATTGGTTCAAGAATTTTTCTGTCAGCTGTTTCCATGTCCTTATGCTAGCCTTAGGTTGGTTATTTAACCACCTTTTAGCTTGGTCTTTTACAGCAAATGGAAACAGTAATAATCTGTAAACATCCTGATCTACTTCCTTATCATGTACTGTGTCAACAATCTGTAAAAAATGTGCCAGAAACTCTGTAGGTTCTTCTTGTGGAAGACCGAAATACTGGCAACTTTGCTGCACCATGATAATGAGCTGAGGATTCAACTCAAAGCTACTGACTCCAATGGAGGGTATGCAGATACTACTCCCATATGAAGCAGTAGAGGGGTTAGCATATGACCCCAGAGTCCTCCTGGACTGTTCATTTCCGCTTAGGTCCATGATGGAGAAAGGGAGATGATGTAAAATAGAAGAAAAATTTTTTATTTATTTAATTATTTATTTATTTCAAAAACAAAATAAATTAAAATAAAATAAATAAAAATAGGTGAAGATTTTCGAAAAAAATGAGGAGAGTGAAAGTGGTTAGGAAGTTTTGAAAAGGATATGATGATTTTTGAAAAAGGTTTTAAATTTTGAAATAAAAATCTGAATTTTAAAGGTAAATTTCAAAAATTTGCTTTAAAATAGAGAGAAAAGATATTTTTGGATTTAAAGAGGAGATAGAAAAACAATAAGATAGTACAAGATTTAAAATTTTTAGATCTAATGCTCTTTGTTTTCGAAAATTTTGGAGGGAAAACACCAAGGAACACCAAACTTAAAAATTTTAAGATCAAGACAATAGGAAACTCAAGAACACTTTGAAGACTCACAAGAACACAAGAACATGAAGAAAGAACACCAAACTTAAAATTTTTAGAAAACCAAACTAAAATTTTCGAAAAACAAAGAAAAATCAACAAGAAAACACCAAACTTAAAGTTTGGCACAAGATTTATTCAAAGAAAAATTATTTTTGAAAAAGATTTTAAAAACAGGCTAGCCAATTACTAAGAACATAAGCACCACGCTCTAGCTAATTGAGCTATAAGTTTAAAGTGTTTTAACAAGGTATAAATAATAAAAGACTCTAAACTAAAAAGAAAAATTTTTCCTAATCTAAGCAACAAAATAAACCGTCAGTTGTCCAAACTCAAACAATCCCCGGCAACGGCGCCAAAAATTGGTGCACGAAATTGTAAATCACACTTTTTACAACTCGTACCACTAACCAGCAAGTGCACTGGGTCATCCAAGTAATACCTTACGTGAGTAAGGGTCGATCCCACGGAGATTGTTGGCTTGAAGTAATCTATGGTTATCTTGTAACTCTTAGTCAGGAAAACAATAAAATAATTCACTTATCAAGTTTGATTGCAAGGAATAAAAGGGCAAAACACAAATTATACTTGTATGCAATGATGGAGAATATGTTGGAGTTTTGGAGATGCTTTGTCTTCTGAAATTCTGCTTTCCTCTGTTTCTTGATTCACGCACGGACGTCCTCCTATGGCAAGCTGTGTGTTGGTGGATCATTGTTGTCAATGGCTACCATCCATCCTTCCAGTGAAAAGGGTCCAGATGCGCTGTCACCGCACGGCTAATCATCTGCAGGTTCTCAATCGTACCGGAATAAGATTTACTATCCTTTTGCGTCTGTCACTATGCCCAGCACTCGCGAGTTTGAAGCTCGTCACAGTCATTCAATCCCTAAATCCTACTCGGAATACCATAGACAAGGTTTAGACTTTCCGGATTCTCTTGAATGCTTCCATCAATCTAGCTTATACCACAAAGATTCTAATTAAGAGATCTAAGAGATATTCATTCATTCTATGGTGGAACGTAAGTGGTTGTCAGGCACGCGTTCGTGGATGAATGATGATGATTGCCATGTTCATCACATTCATATTGAAGTGCAAATGGATATCTTAGATAGGAACACGCATGTTTGAATAGAAAACAGAAATACTTGCGTTAATTCATCGAGACACAGCAGAGCTCCTCACCCCCAACAATGGAGTTTAGAGACTCATGCCATCAAAAGGTACAAAGTTCAGATCTAAAATGTCATGAGATACAAGATAAGTCTCTAAAAGTTGTTTAAATACTAGACTAGTAAACTAGGTTTACAGAAAATGAGTAAACTAAGATGGATAGTGCAGAAATCCACTTCTGGAGCCCACTTGGTGTGTGCTGGGGCTGAGACTTAAGCTAATCACGTGCATAGGGCTTTTTTGGGCGTTCAACGCCAGCTTTGGATCCTTTTCTGGCGTTGAACTCCAACTTGTAACTTGTTTCTAGCGCTGGACGCCAGACTGCAACATGGAACTGGCGTTGAACGCCAGTTTACGTCATTTATCCTTTAGCAATGTATAGATTATTATATATTGCTGGAAAGCCCTGGATGTCTACTTTCCAACGCAATTGGAAGCGCGCAATTTGAAGTCATGTAGCTCCAGAAAATCCATTCTGAGTGCAGGAAGGTCAGAATCCAACAGCATCAGCAGTCCTTTCTCAGCCTGAATCAGATTTCTGCTCAGCTCCCTCAATTGCAGCCAGAAAATACTTAAAATTACAGAAAAACATACAAACTCATAGTAAAGTCCAGAAATATGAATTTTGCCTAGAAACTACTGAAAATAAACTAAAAACTAACTAAAACACACTAAAAACTATATGAAATTAACCCCAAAAAGCGTATAAAATATCTGCTCATCAATAGCCAAACCTAAATCATGTTAAAGCACTGTTACAATTGAGTTGGGTTAAAATATTTCACAAACTTGCAAGACAATTTAAACAATTAAGCAGAGATATATGGTGATGAGCTATTGAACCCTCACTAGATTTTTGTGTTTACTCTCTAGTCACTCAGTGTTTGGGGTTAATCACTCTATTCTTTTCTATTCCTACTTTCTAAAACTTTGTTCTTCATCTAACCAATCAACAAATATTGAATACAAACATACAAAAATCATGAGGTCTTTCTCAAGGTTGTAATGGGGCCAAGGTAAGGGTAAGGGTATATATAAGGCTAAGTAAGCTAACAAAGTGAATCCTTGATTAGTTTAAGATCTCACCTAACATCTACTTTATATAATTTAAAATGCTTTACCTAGCTACCCAAATTTTTTTCACTTTTGTATTACATGCTCGTATATTAATTTTACTTTGATTTTCACCTTATGTGCATTAATTTCTTCACTAAGCTTATTATTGGGGTAATATGTCCCCTTATTTACTTATTTAACTAAAAGTATTTTTTTTTTGAAATATAAATAGAACATATATCAATGCACAAGGTAATTTAATTTTAACTTGTGTCACATGAGCATGCTCCCAAAAATTCTTATTATTTTATTGAATTAATCCTTTCCTATCAACTCATGTTCCCATGTTTTCCCATACTTAGTGGATACACAATTTCTATCTTAAGCTAACCAAGGATTCAAGTTAGGATTTTTAATTTGATTTTCTGCTTAAGGCTAGTAATGTGGTTATAGAACAAGAGGGGATTAAAAGCTCAAGGGGGCTAACAAAGGTGATGTAAAGGGTAAGCTTATTTGGGATAAGTGAGGTAAAATTTTAAATGATAGCCTCAGTCATCTCTTGGTATGTATCTATATTCTATATTGGACATATAGATTAAAACAAAGTAAAGATTACAGGCATAGAAAAGAAGTGCAAAACACACAGAAATAAAATTTATGGTTAAATAATGTAACCATATAATTAAGCTCAAAAACTCACAGGCTGTGAGTTCGTTGGCTCAAAAACCATATATCAGTTATGTATGTCATGCAAGTAGAAATCAAGGGTTCCCATTATTCTCAATGTGAATCTTAGGGTGGCTCTTAAAATCTTAGTGTTCTTCCTTGAAAAATGTTGTGTAAATTAACCAATCATTTATTGCTATACATATACAGTGTGTGGATTGTTGTGATTCTGTTATACTAAAGTTTTTAGTTTACTCTTTTTTTATTTCCAAGTAATCCAAGTTACAGTATGTTAAAAGGGTAAACTAAACTAATTAATCCATATATTCTATATCACAACTTAATAACTAAAATTGCAACTAGACTAAACTAAATATATAAATCAAAGTGCAAAATGCAGAAATACAATAAAAATACAGCAAAAGAAAAATGTGCAAGTACTGAAAGATAAAAAATAAAAATACAGAAAAATAAGCAAAATAGGATAAAAAGTAAGTCTGAAAAGTGGTTCACCAAAATAAAGTACGCTAGAGATGGCGACCTCCCCACACTTAAATAATAGCATCGTCCTCGATGCTCACTCAAGCTGGGTATGAGAAGTGTCATCTCCAGAAGGATGTGCAGCAGGTGGCTCAGTGGTGATCTGAGGTTCTGTAGTCTGGATAAGTATCGGAGGAGCTGCCTACTGAAGCGAAGGCTCTGTCTGCAGAGGAATCTCCAGGTCTGCGGCCTAAATCTGGTGGGGCTCCTCATGGTGTGGTGCAGCCTGCTCAGGTCTTCTCTGCTCAACCTCTTTCTGTGTAGCCTCCTCATGATCGTCTGCCTCCGCATCAGATGGCTCAGAAGCGGTGTCAGGCTCGGAGGGGATGTCACTGTCGGATCGGATCATCAACATTAGGTGCTCATAGCGTCGCTTGTTGCGATGCTCCATACGATCCAGGTGTGCGAAGAGGCGGTGCACCAGATGATAAATGGGCTTAGGAGCAGGTGGAGGAGCAATGGATGGAGTTGGTGCAGCAGTGGATGTAGAAGGGACAGCAGAGGATGTGACTGCCTCAGCAGAGTCAATAAGGAAAGGCAGCCTATAACCCAAGGCTTGGAACTTCCTTCTATGAGGGATGATCTTCTTGCAGTCTGCAGCAGTTGGCTTCTCATCAGTAAGTTCCCAAGGCACGTCAGCTCGACGGCCTAGTTGGGTGATCAGATAAGAGAAAGGAAGAGTGCCTCTGACATGGACCCTGGCCATATAATACCTGATGAAACATGGAAGATACAGGTCCTTACCCTCCATGACACACCAGAGGAGGGTGATCATAGCAGCGGGCACCTCCGTCTCATGAGTGCTCGGCATCACGTAGTTACTCTGGATTTGCTACCAAAGCCGAGCCTCATCATTCAAATATATCAGCTTGATTCCCTTAGGCATCACTGTATTCTTTCCCATGACCCATGGGGTAGTAGGATCAAGGGCTATTCTCTGCTTGACTGCATCCCAGTCAAATCTCATGAATTTCATATCCTCTTCAGCCTTTTGGTAATTGTCAAGCTGATCTGACTTGGGCTAAAGCTGGAGGATATCCTCAATAGCTTCCTCAGAGACTAAAATTTGTTTCCCTCTGAGGTGCACTGCATCTAGGGATGTCTTGAAATAGTTACAGTAAAATTCTCTAACCCATGATGCATTGACCTTTGTCAAGTTCCTTTCCATGAAGAACTAGCCTCTTTGCTTTATCTGTTCGGAAGTGTACTGGGTGAGTTCTTCAGGAATTTTTAGAGTTCTTTCCAGGTAGAGCTTCCTGGAAGTGGCAAACACTGGATACTTTAGCTTACAGTATCTGTTTGCAAACTTGACTTGATCTTTGACAGTGAGGAGCTGGTCGGCCTTTTCCTGCGGGGTAAAGTTCCTTTCCCGCCAGGAATCGTCGTGAAGGATATCCAGGATAGAGGTAGAAGATTCTCCTCTTTTCTGTTTGCCTGTAATTGCCTTGCCTTTCCCTTACTTTTGGGATCAGACATCCTGAAAAGCAGAAGTAGCAGGATATAATTGAAGAACGAAAGCAGGAAAACAAGTAGGCAAGTAGGGTTTTGTTAATGTAAGCAGAAAGGCAAAAGAGAAATAGAAGCATGAAATGAGTTAAATATATGTACATTTTGGATTGAATTCAAGTTAAAAGTCTGAGAGTAAAAATCACAATCCAAAATATAATAGAAGTGGAATTCAAGTTAATTAGAAAAAAATAGTAATCATTCCTTGAGTTAGAAAGTTAAAGTAGTTAGGTAAAAACCAAAACGAGAAGTTAGAAAGCTAAACTGGTTAGGAGTTAAAAAGGAAGTTAAAGTGAGTGGCATGAGAATGGTTTTCCTAGTTACCAAGAAATTCACGAATTTGAAGAACAAGCAATTCATATTCAAGCAAGGATTGTAGTTTAATCATCAATAAGAATGAAATCATCAATAAGCAATTTATTAATCAGGGAACCAAAAGGAATAAGAATGTTGGCCCGTGCATTCATGAATTGGTTGGGTTGTAGCCAAGTAATGCAAAATATTGAATTTCCAAACCAATATATGAATGGGGGTAGATTAAACCATAAATTTACAGAAAATTGGGCAGCATTCCGGCTAAAATTAGATGTTCCCATGTAGTAAACAACAGGAAAAATAAGTTCATATGAAATTAAATAGTGCTGAAAAGAGTAACAAATAGCAAGAACATTAAAGAACAGTTTAACAGCAACATCAAATATGAACAACATATGAACAGAATCATCACAGCAAATTCAGAATTGCGAAATAGATAAAAATAGGTAGCAGAAACGGTGCAATTATCAGGGCTAAATCCACTAACAACATCCTAGCTACCTAACCACCTAAAATCCACTACAACATGCATCTCTAACTATCCTATTTTGAATAAAAATTGAAAAACTAACTAACTAATCGAAAAGAGCAATTGCAGTATGGTGGAACCTGGTGCGCAGAGGAATAAATGTATGGATCAGAGAGATGGTGGGAATGTGGTGGTGGTATTGGTGATGCGGCGGCGATGGGTGGCGGCGCGGCGGTGGTCCGTGGTGGCAGCAGAGGCGGTGTGGTTGGTTTGGGTTTAAGGGAAGGGGGAGAAGTGGTGAGGGGGTGAGGGTTGTGTTGTGGTGGTTGGTGGGTGTTGGCTGGAGGTCTGGGAGTTGGCGACAGCGGTGGACGGCTTGGGACGGGGCGGTGGCAGTGGGGGTGGGGTCGTGGAGGGAGGAGGGAAGGGGGGAAGAAGGGAAAAGGAGAGAAGGGGGTGGCTCCGGCAAGGGTGGGTCGGCGGTCTGGGTACGGCACGGCGGTCGGAGCTGGCTGGCGAGGAGTGGTAGTGGTTGGGGGATCGGAGTGGGGGGGTTGCAGAGGGGAGGGGGTTGGGGACACGAATAGGGTAGGGTTTCGCATGGGTTGGGGTAAGTGAATTTGAATCCACGCGAATGTGTGGAGCACACGATCGCGTGAATTGGGTGAAAAGAGAAGTGACACGGCCGCGTCGTTGACACGATCGCGTGACTTAGGTAAAAGGTAACGGACGCGTACGCGTGAAGCATGCGAATGCGTCGCTGAGAATTGTGCTAAACGCACAGTTCCAGCGTCGTTTTGGCGGAACTCTCTATTTCCAAAAGGGTCCATAAAATCCGCGCGACGCGTACGCGTTGCTCACGCTTTCATGTAGGATGTATGTCGTGCAGGTGACGCGTTCGCATCAGGGACGCAAACGCGAGGGCCAATTTATGCTAAAGGCACATCAGCCGCACAATTCTAGCCCAACTTTCTAGGCGTTGATTTTTTTTACGCCGATTTCCATTCGACGCCCACGCGTGGCCTGCGCGGTCGCGTGGGGTGATTTTTTTTTATGCAATTATGCAGAATGCAATATGCAGTGCTAATGTACATGCCATGAATAATTCCAGGTTCAATGAAAATAAAATAAAATAAAAACAAACAACATGAAATAAAATTGAAAAAGGAACGATCATACCGTGGTGGGTTGCCTCCCACCTAGCACTTTTAGTTAAAGTCCTTAAGTTGGACATTTGGTGAGCTTCCTGCTATGGTGGCTTGTGCTTGAATTCATCCAAAAATCTCCACCAGTGTTTGGAATGCCAATAGCCTCCGGGGTCCCAAACTAGGCATGTAAAGCCCTTGAGCAGCTTCAAATAGATTCTCAGGCTCCCGGGGTGTTGAATGTCAGAATAGATTCCAGGATCCCAAACTTTACTTTTATATCCGCCTTTGTCTCGATCTATATTTTTCCAGCGGGGTGGTTTGGAAGTTGCATTCTCACCAAGATGACCAAACATTTTCCGAGACCCATTCAATCGAACTCGAAACCAATCCTTACACTTCAAATTGAAGCGTGGACCCTTATTGAATCTTGCATACCGGCCTTGAGCACAAACCATTTTCTTTTTACTCTTAAAGCCACAAAGAGCTCTAAGCTGGCCATCTGTTTCAAGCAAACCATATTCAAGTTGAAAAGTAAAGATAAAAGCTAAGGATTTTACCCACTTAAAGTTTGTATTGGGCGGTAATGGCCTTGGGATAGGTGTTTCCAGTGGTTTTGCAGGCTCTACTCCCTTGTATTCTTCTGTGGATTCTTCCACTTCTTTGCAATTTTCTTCAGCTGCAACCACATTGATGAGCGGATAATTTATACACTTTTTGGCATTGTTTTTACATAGTTTTCAGGATGGTTTAGTTAGTTTTTAATATATTTTGATTAGTTTTTAAATAAAAATCACATTTATGGACTTTACTATGAGTTTGTGTGTTTTTCTATGATTTCAGGTAATTTCTGGCTGAAATTGAGGGACTTGAGCAAAAATCAGATTCAGAGGCTAAAGAAGGACTGCAGATGCTGTTGGATTCTGACCTCCCTGCACTCAAAGTGGATTTTCTGGAGCTACAGCAGTCCAAATGGTGCGCTCTCAATTGCGTTGGAAAGTAGACATCCAGGGAGTTCTAGAAATATATAATAGTCCATACTTTGCCTGAGTTTAAACGACGCAAACTGGCGTTCAATGCCAACCTTCTGCCCTATTCTGGAGTTAAACGCCAGAAATAGGTTGCAAAGTAGAGTTAAACGCCAGAAACAGGTTACAAACTGGTGTTTAACTCCAAGAAAGACCTCTACACGTGAAAGCTTCAATGCTCAGCCCAAGCACACACCAAGTGGGCCCGGGAGTAGATTTCTGCATCATTTACTCATTTCTGTAACCCTAGAAACTAGTTTAGTATAAATAGTAGAACTTTTTACTATCATGTTAGAAATCCGATCTTTGATTAGTCTTATGCTATCTTAGACCTTTATGGGGGCTGGCCATTTGGCCATGCCTGGACCTTGTTCTTATGTATTTTCAACGGCAGAGTTTCTACACACCATAGATTAAGGTCTGCAGCTCTGTTGTTCCTCATGAATTAATGCAAAGTACTATTATTTTTCTATTCAATTCACGCCTATTTCTTCTCTAAGATATTCATTCGTGCATAAGAACATGATGAATGTGATGATTATGTGACGCTCATCACCATTCTCACTTATGAACGCGTGCCTTACAACCACTTCCGTTCTACATGCAAACAAGCTTGAATATGTCTCTCTTAGCCTCCTGATCGTGAGATCAGAGTCTTCATGGTATAGGCTAGAATTATTGGCTACCATTTTTGAGATCCAGAATGTCTAAACTTTGTCTGTGGTATTCCGAGTAGGATCTGGGAAGGGATGGCTGTGACAAGCTTCAAACTCGTGAGTGCTGGGCATAGTGACAAACGCAAAAGGATTACTGAATCCTATTCCAGTATGATCGAGAACCGACAGATGATTAGCCGTGCGGTGACAGCGCATCTTGGACCATTTTCACTGAGAGGACGGGATGTAGCCATTGACAACGGTGATGCCCTACATAAAGCTTGCCATAGAAAGGAGTATGAAGGATTGGATGAAAGCAGTAGGAAAGTAGAGATTCAAAAGGAACTAAGCATGTCCATACGTTTATCTGAAATTCTCACCAATGAATTACATAAGTATCTTTATCATATTTATATTTTAATTATTAAAACTCTATAACCAGTTGAATCCGCCTGACTGAGATTTGCAAGATGACCATAGCTTGTTTCGAGCCGAAAATCTCCGTGGGATCGACCCTTACTCACGTAAGGTTTATTACTTGGACGACCCAATGCACTTGCTGGTTAGGTGTGCGAAGTTGTGACAAAGAACTAAGATTATGAATGCGCGTATTAAGTTTTTAGCTCCGTTACCAAGGAATGAACGATCACGATTTCGTGCACCATGTTTTTGGCGCCGTTGCTGGGGATAGTTCGAGTTTGGACAACTGACGGTTCATCTTGTTGCTCAGATTAGGTAAATTTTATTTTAATTTTAAGCTTTTTGTTTTTATTATTTTTATTTTTATTTTCCAAAAAATTTTCCAAAAAAAAAATTTCAAAAAATAAATTATTCTATGGCTTTAGACTTTTTAAGAATGAATTCTAGAGTTTCTTCATGATTTGTTGAAGCCTGGCTGGTTGTCAAGCCATGTCTAAATTTTTGGACTAAGGCTTCCACCTATCATGGAAAGAGCCCTTGGACTCTCATCTAATCAGCTGTTATATGCTTGATTTGTATCTGTTGAAGCTTGGCTGGCCATTGGCCATGTCTAGTGTTTTGGACCAGAGCTTTCACTGAAAGCTTGGCTGGCTAGTAAGCCATGTCTAATTCCTAGACCGGAGCTTTAGACTAACATTGTATGATTCCTGGAATTCTCATTAAAAAAATTTTGAAATCCTTATTTTTCTTTTCCAATTAATTTTTGAAAAATACCAAAAATTTTAATAAAATCATAAAAAAACCAAAAATAATTTTGTGTTTCTTGTTTGAATATAGTGTCAATTCTTAAGTTTGGTGTCAATTGCATCTTTTTAATTTTTCATTAAAATTTTCGAAAACTCATGCATGAAACTGTTCTTCATGATCTTCAAGTTGTTCTTGATGATCTTCCTTGTTTGATCTTTGCATCTTTATGCTTTGTGTCTTTTCTTGTTTTTCATATGCATTTTCAATTTGTTAGTGTATAAAGTTTGAAAATTTCTAAGTTTGGTGTCTTGCATGTTTTTCTTTTCTTAAGAATTTTCAAAAATAAGTTCTTGGTGTTCATCTTGACATTCAAAGTGTTCTTGATGTTCATCTTGACACTCAAAGTGTTCTTGCATGCATTATGTGTTTTGATTCATAATTTTTATGTTTTGAGTCTTTTTATTGTTTTTCTCTTTCATCATTAAAAATTCAAAAATTAAAAATATATCTTTTCCTTATTCTTCTCATAAATTTCGAATATTTGAGTTGACTTTTTCAAAAAAATTTCAAAATTTAGTTGTTTCTTATGAGTCAAATCAAATTTTCAATTTAAAAATTCTATCTTTTTCAAATATTTTTCAAAAATCAAATCTTTTTCATTTTTTTATGATTATCGAAAATTTTAAAATGACTTTCAAAATCTTTTTCTTAATTTCATTTCATAATTTCAAAATCTTTACTAACAATTAATGTGATTGATTCAAAAATTTTAGTTTGTTACTTGCCTAATAAGAAAGGTTCAATCTTTAAATTTTAAAATCATATCTTTTTGTTTCTTGTTAGTCAAGTAATGAACTTTAATTTCAAAAAATCAAATCTTTTTAATTTCCAATTCAAATCTTTTTCAAAATGATTTTCAATCATATCTTTTTCAATGTCAATAACATCTTTTTCAAAATCAATTTCAAAATCTTTTCTAACCTCTTATCTTTTCAAAATTGATTTTCAAATCTTTTTCAATTAATCTTATCTTTTTGTTTAATTCTTATCTTTTTCAAAACTACCTAACTAATTTCATCTCTTCAATTTTCAAAAACTACTAACCCCTTTTTCAAAATTCTTTTTAATTAACTAATTGTTTTAAATTTTGATTTTAATTTTTTTCTCTTAATTTTTGAATTCTAACCAAAATTCAAAATAAAAACAAAAATATTTTTCTTTTCTTTTCAATTATTTTCGAAAATTCTACTCTCTCACCTCCTTCTAATTATTTATTTATCTATTAACACTTCTCTTCTTCTTAAAAATTCGAACCCTCTCCCTCTTTCTGTGTTCGAATTTCTTTTCTTCTTCTACTAACATAAAGGAATCTCTATACTGTGACATAGAGGATTCCTCTTCTTTTCTGTTTTCTTCTTTTTCATATGAGCAGGAACAAGGATAAGAACATTCTTGTTGAAGCTGATCCGGAACCTAAAAGGACTCTGAAGAGGAAGCTAAGGGAAGCTAAAGCACAACTCTCTAGAGAAAATCTGACAGAAATTTTCGAAAAAGAAGGAGACATGGAAGATGCTTGGTGACTTTACTGCACCAAAGTCCAATTTACATGGAAGAAGCATCTCAATCCCTGCCATTGGAGCAAACAATTTTGAGCTAAAGCCTCAATTAGTTTCTCTGATGCAACAGAACTGCAAGTTTCATGGACTTCCATCAGAAGATCCTTTTCAGTTCTTAACTGAATTCTTGCATATCTGTGATACTGTTAAGACCAATGGGGTTGACCCCGAGGTCTACAGGCTTATGCTTTTCCCGTTTGCTGTAAGAGACAGAACTAGAATATGGTTGTACTCTCAACCTAAAGATAGCATGAACTCTTGGGATAAGCTGGTCACGGCTTTTTTAGCCAAGTTCTTTCCTCCTCAAAAGCTTAGCAAGCTTAGAGTGGATGTTCAAACCTTCAGACAAAAAGAAGGTGAATCCCTCTATGAAGCTTGGGAGAGATACAAGCAACTGACCAAAAAGTGTCCTTCTGACATGCTTTCAGAATGGACCATCCTGGATATATTCTATGATGGTCTATCTGAATTATCAAAGATGTCATTGGACCATTCTGCAGGTGGATCCATTCACCTAAAGAAAACGCCTGCAGAAGCTCAGGAACTCATTGACATGGTTGCAAATAACCAATTCATGTACACTTCTGAAAGGAATCCTGTGAGTAATGGGACGCCTCAGAGGAAGGGGGTTCTTGAAATTGATACTCTGAATGCCATATTGGCTCAGAATAAAATATTGACTCAGCAAGTTAATATGATTTCTCAGAGTCTGAATGGATTACAAGCTGCATCCAACAGTACTCAAGAGGCATCTTCTGAAGAAGAGGCTTATGATCCTGAGAACCCTGCAATAGCAGAGGTGAATTACATGTGGAAACCCTATGGAAATACCTATAATCCCTCATAGAGAAATCATCCAAATTTCTCATGGAAGGATCAACAAAAGCCTCAACAAGGCTTTAATAATGGTGGAAGAAACAGGTTTAGCAATAGCAAGCCTTTTCCATTATCCACTCAGCAACAGACAGAGAATTCTGAGCAAAATCCATCTAGCTTAGCAAATATAGTCTCTGATCTATCTAAGGCCACTTTAAGTTTCATGAATAAAACAAGGTCCTCCATTAGAAATTTGGAGGCACAGGTGGGCCAGCTGAGTAAAAGAGTCACTGAAACCCCTCCTAGTACTCTCCCAAGCAATACAAAAGAGAATCCAAAAAGAGAGTGCAAGGCCATTACCTTACTTGGTGTGGCCGAACCCAGAGAGGAGGAGGAGGACGTGAATCCTAGTGAAGAAGACCTCCTGGAACGCTCAGTGACCAATAAGGAGTTTCCCTTTGAGGAACCAAAGGAATCTGAGCCTCATCTAGAGACCATAGAGATTTTATTAAACCTCCTTTTGCCCTTCATGAGCTCTAATGAGTATTCATCCTCTGAAGAGGATGAAAACATTATTGAAGAGTAAGTTGCTAAATACCTTGGTGCAATCATGAAGCTGAATGCCAAATTATTTGGTTATGAGACTTGGGAAGATAAACCTCCCTTGCTCACTAATGAATTGAATAAATTGGATAGGCATAAATTATCTCAAAAGAAACAGGATCCTGGTAAATTCCTAATTCCCTGTAGCACAGGCACCATGACCTTTGAGAAGGCTCTGTGTGACCTGGGGTTAGGAATAAACTTAATGCCACTTTCTGTAATGGAGAAACTAGGAATCTTTGAGGTACAGGCTGCCAATTTCTCATTAGAGATGGCAGACAAATCCATGAAAACAAGCTTATGGACTAGTAGAGGATGTGCTAGTAAAGGTTGAAGGCCTTTACATCCCTACTGATTTCATAATCCTAGACACTGGGAAGGATGAGGATGAATCCATCATCCTTGGAAGACCCTTCCTAGCCACAGCAAAAGTTGTGATTGATGTGGACAGAGGAGAGTTGGTCCTTCAACTGAATGAGGACAACCTTCTGTTTAAAACTCAAAGATCTCCTTCTGTAACCTTGGAGAGTAAGCATGAAGAGCTTCTCTCACTGTAGAGTCAACCAAAGCCCCCACAGTCAAACTCTAAGTTTGGTGTTGGAAGGCCACAACCAAACTCTAAGTTTGGTGTTGAACCCCACATTCAAACTCTAAGTTTGGTGTTGAGAGGTCCCAACAATGCTCTGAACATCTGTGAGGCTCCATGAGAGCTCACTGTCAAGCTATTGACATTAAAGAAGTGCTTGTTGGGAGGCAACCAAATGTTATTTAATTATATATATTTATTTTCTATTGTTATTTTATGATTTTTTTAGGTTGATGATCATGTGGAGTCACAAAAACTACTGAAAAATCAAAAACAGAATAAAAAACAACAGTAAAAATAGCTCACCCTAGAGGAAGAACTTACTGGCATTTAAACGCCAGTAAGAAGCATCAAACTGGTGTTTAACGCCAGAAAGAAGCATCAAACTGGCGTTAAACGCCAGAAACAAGCACCAGACTGGCGTTTAACGCAAGAACAGAGCATGGAAGTGGCATTAAACGTCAGAAACAGGCTACATTTGGGCATTTAACGCCAAAAATAGGCAGCAGTCTGGCGTTAAACGCCAGTATTGCATACAAAGGGCGTTTTGCATGCCTAATTGGAGCAGGGATGCTAAGTCCTTGACCCCACTGGATCTGTGGACCCCAAAGGATCCCCACAGGATCTGTGGACCCCACAGGATCCCCACCTACCCTAACTTTCTCTCTTCACACCTTTTCATAACCCTCTTCCCCAAATACCCTTCACCAATCACCTCAATCACTCTTCCCCATCACCTCTTAGCCACTCACATCCCTCCATTCTTCCCCATAAATCCCACCTACTTCCAAAATTCAAACTCTTTTCCCTCCCAAACCCGACCCTAATGGCCGAACCCTAAACCTCCCCCCACTCCTATATAAACCCTTTATTCCTTCTTCTTTTTCACCCAACACAACCCTTTCTTCTTCCCCTTGGCCGAATATACACATCTCCCTTCTCCTCCATTTTTCATCCTCTTCTCCTTCTTTCTTTCTTCTTTTGCTCGGGGACGAGCAAACATTTTAAGTTTGGTGTGGTAAAAGCATTGCTTTTTGTTTTTCCATAACCTTTAATGGAACCTAAGGCCAGAGAAACCTAAAGAAAGAGGAAAGGGAAGGCAATTGCTTCCACCTCTGAGTCATGGGAGATGGAGAGATTCATCTCAAAGGTCCATCAAGACCACTTCTATAAAGTTGTGGCAAAGAAGAAAGTGATCCCTGAGGTTCCTTTCAAGCTCAAAAAGAGCGAATATCCGGAGATCCGAGAGAGATTAGAAGAAGAGGATGGGAAGTTCTCTCTAATCCTATTCAACAAGTCGGGATCTTAATGGTTCAAGAGTTCTATGCAAACGCATGGATCACTAGGAACCATGATCAAAGTGTGAACCCGAATCCAAAGAATTGGCTTACAAAGGTTCGGGGAAATTGCTTAGATTTCAGTCTGGAAAATGTAAGGTTGGCGTTCAACTTGCCAATGATGCAAGAAAACACACGCCCCTACACTAGAAGGGTCAACTTTGATCAAAGGTTGGACCAAGTCCTCTTGGACATATGTATGGAAGGAGCTCAATGGAAAGTTGACTCAAGAGGCATGCCAGTTCAATTGAGAAGACTGGACCTTAAGCCTGTAGCTAGAGGATGGTTGGAGTTTATTCAACACTCAATCATTCCTAATAGCAACTGGTCTGAAGTTACTATAGACCGGGCAATCATGATCCATAGTATCATGATTGGGGAGGAAGTGGAAGTTCATGAGGTTATACCTCAAGAACTCTATAAGGTGGCTGACAAGTCTTCCACTTTGGCAAGGTTAGCCTTTCCTCACCTCATTTGTCACCTCTGCAATTCAGCTGGAATTGACATAGAGGGAGACATCCTCATTGAAGAGGACAAGCCCATCACTAAGAAAAGGATGGAGCAAACAAGAGATCATGGGCCTCAACAAGAGCATGAGGAAATTCTTCACCATGAAATCCCTGAGATGCCTCAGGGGATGCACTTTCCTCCACAAAACTATTTTGATGTGGTGACAATACTTTCTGTTCTCTGAATGAATGCTTGAACAGTGCATATGTCTTTTGAATTTGTTGTTTATAAATGTTAAATATGTTGGCTCTTGAAAGAATAATGAAAAAGGAGACATGTTATCTGATAATCTGAAAAATCATAAAAATGATTCTTGAAGCAAGAAAAAGCAGTGAATACAAAAGCTTGCAAAAAAAAAAAGAAAAGAAAGATGACGAAAAAAAAGAAAAAAAAGAGAGAAAGAAAAAGAAAAAGCAAGCAGAAAAAGCCAAAAGCTCTTTAAACCAAAAGGCAAGAGCAAAAAGCCAATAGCCCTTAAAACCAAAAGGCAAGGGTAAAAAGGATCCAAGGCTTTGAGCATTAATGGATAGGAGGGCCTAAAGGAATAAAATCCTGGCCTAAGCGACTAAACCAGGCTGTCCCTAACCATGTGCTTGTGGCGTGAAGGTGTCAAGTGAAAACTTGAGACTGAGCGGTTAAAGTCGAGGTCCAAAGTAAAAAGAAGAGTGTGCTTAAGAACCCTGGACACCTCTAATTGGGGACTCTAGCAAAGCTGAGTCACAACTGAAAAGGTTCACCCAATTATGTGTCTGTGGCATTTATGTATCCGGTGGTAATACTGGAAAACAAAGTGCTTAGGGCCACGGCCAAGACTCATAAAGTAGCTGTGTTCAAGAATCAACATACTGAACTAGGAAAATCAATAACACTATCTAAAATCTAAGTTCCTATAGATGCCAATCATTCTGAACTTCAATGGATAAAGTGAGATGCCAAAACTATTCAAGAGGCAAAATGCTACTAGTCCCGCTCATCTAATTGGAGCTAAGTTTCATTGATATTTTGGAATTTATAGTATATTCTCTTCTTTTTATCCTATTTGATTTTCAGTTGTTTGGGGACAAGCAACAATTTAAGTTTGGTGTTCTGATGAGCGGATAATTTATACGCTTTTTGGCATTGATTTTACATAGTTTTCAGTATGATTTAGTTAGATTTTAATATATTTTTATTAGTTTTTAAATAAAAATCACATTTCTGGACTTTACTATGAGTTTGTATGTTTTTTCTGTGATTTCAGGTAATTTCTGGCTGAAATTGAGGGACTTGAGCAAAAATCATATTCAGTGGCTGAAGAAGGACAGCAGATGCTGTTGGATTCTGACCTCCCTGCACTCAAAGTGGCTTTTCTGGAGCTACAGAAGTCCAAATGGTGCGCTCTCAACTGTGTTGGAAAGTACACATCCAGGGTTTTCGAGAAATATATAATAGTCCATACTTTGCTCGAGTTTAGATGACACAAACTGGCATTCAACACCAACCTTCTGCCCTATTCCAGAAAACAGGTTACAAACTGGCGTTTAACTCCATGAAAGACCTCTACACGTGAAAGCTTCAATGCTCAGCCCAAGCACACACCAAGTTGGCCCAGAAGTAGATTTCTGCATCATTTACTTATTTTTGTAACCCTAGTAACTAGTTTAGTATAAATAGAACTTTTTACTATCATGTTAGAAATCCGATCTTTGATTAGTCTTATGCTATCTTAGACCTTTATGGGAGCTGGCCATTCGGCCATGCCTGGACCTTGTTCTTATGTATTTTCAACGGTAGAGTTTCTACACACCATAGATTAAGGTGTGGAGCTCTGCTGTTCCTCATGAATTAATGCAAAGTACTATTATTTTTCTATTCAATTCACGCCAATTTCTTCTCTAAGATATTCATTCGCACACAAGAACATGATGAATGTGACGCTCATCACCATTTACACTTATGAACGTGTGCCTGACAACCACTTCCATTCTATATGCCTACAAGCTTGAATGTGTATCTCTTAGCCTCCTGATCGTGAGATCAGAGTCTTCGTGGTATAGGATAGAATTATTGGCAGCCATTCTTGAGATCTGAAAAGTCTAAACCTTGTCTGTAGTATTCCGAGTAGGATCTGGGAAGGGATGGCTGTGACGAGCTTCAAACTCGCGAGTGCTGGGCGTAGTGACAGACGCAAAAGGATTACTGAATCCTATTCCAGTATGATCGAGAACCGACAGATGATTAGCCATGCGGTGACAACGCATCTTGGACCATTTTCACTGAGAGGATGGGATGTAGCCATTGACAATGGTGCTGCCCTACATAAAGCTTGCCATAGAAAGGAGTATGAAGGATTGGATGAAAGCAGTAGGAAAGCAGAGATTCAGAAGGAACTAAGCATCTCCATACGCTTATCTGAAATTCTCACCAATGAATTACATAAGTATCTCTATCCTATTTATATTTTAATTATATTTTAATTATTAAAACTCTATAACCAGTTGAATCCTCCTGACTGAGATTTGCAAGATGACCATAGCTTGTTTCAAGCCGACAATCTCTGTGGGATCGACCCTTACTCACGTAAGATTTATTACTTGGACGACCCAGTGCACTTGCTGGTTAGTTGTTCGAAGTTGTGACAAAGAACTAAGATTATGAATGCGCGTATTAAGTTTTTAGCGCCGTTACCAAGGAATGAACGATCACAATTTTTCATACCACACATCTTGATCAAAGTCTTCGATATCTTCCTCATCACTCGAGTCATAATTTGGAGGTTGAGAAAAGTCTACCTCCGCATCATCTTCGTATTCACTTGGGGAAGATTCTTCCATCTCAAAGAGTTCACTTGCGGATGTAAGTTCATTACTAGGAGAACTTGACTTGTGATTATCATCATCAAGGAAACCTGCTTGTTGAGTTGTTCCTTCTAGTTCTTCATAAGATACCTCCTTAGCATCAGTTGCAAAATTCTTGACGGAATTCTCTTCAATTCTGGATTCCCATGGAGGTTCAGCATGTCCTAAGTCTTCAACCAATTATTTTTCTTTGATAATTACAGCTTCCTCCACTTGTTCCAGTACAAAGTCATGCTCCTTACTATCCAGTGGGGTTTCTAGTACCTCCTTCATGCTGCGTTCTTCATTAGATTGCCCACATGAAGCCATGGGGATTCCTTGAGTGTCCAAACGTCGGGAAGGTAGTCTATTTATCGCTTGATTCAATTGGTGAAGTGTGTCATGAAATCTTTCAAATGTCTCCTTGAGTTGCTCCCTTGATTCTTGGGGTGATGGATATGGACATGGTGTATAGGAAAGTGGTGGTTCTTGGGAGTAAATGGGTTAGAATTGGGGTGGATATGGATTAGGGTCGTACGAAGGTGAATGGTGGTAGAGGGCTTATGAGTGTGGTGGTTTAAAGTTGTGTTGAAGAGGTGGTTCATAGGCATATGATGGGGTCCACCATATCTATTATCTCGGTATGCACCTTGGAATGGCTCTTGACTATAGTAATTTGGTGGGTGTTGGTTGGCACGAAAGGGTCCATCATAACTATTGTCTTGACATGCATTGTGGAATGGTTATGGTCCATGGTATCTTGGAGGGTGTTGTTGCCTAAAGGGTTGATCAGATCCTCGTGGCTCCTTCTATCTCTGGTTGTTCTGACCTTGATGCATGTTCCTGTTATAGCTTCCATTCCTTTCAACAGCATTTGAACCAAACTCAAAGTGACGGGGGTGAAAACTCATAGTAACTAATAAAAATTAAAAACAAAAATAAAAACAAATAAACAAGCAAAAGAAAATATTTACAATAACCAATATTAAGGCAAACGTTTGCAATTCCCCGGCAACGGTGCCATTTTGACGATCGGTTTTTCTATCGGTAAAGAAATTTTATAAAAAATTAATCGCGTTGCAAGTATAGTTTCTAAACCAAGCAATAATCCTTTCATACAAAAACTTGTTTGTCACTTAAGCAAACCCAATAAAAATAAATAACCGAAGTATTCAAACCTCAAGTCGTCTTCTCAAGGAATTGCAGGGAGGTATGATTTATTATTGGTTATGTAAAAAGATATATTTTTGGGTTTTTGAAAATAAGGGGCAAGTAATTTAAATGAAAAGGAAAATAAATTGATAATAATAAAAATCTCTTGGCAAGGTATGAGAAATTGAAGTCTTATCCTAGTTATCCTTATCAGGTGTGGAGAGAATTGGATTCTGCTCCCACTTTTAATTAACCCTTGCTAAACAAAGGAAAGTCAAGTGGACAAATTTATTTGATCCCCAGGTCCTAGTCAACTCCTATGGAAAGACTAGAGTTATTGGAGTACAAATTAACCAGCAAAGAATTCCAATTTCAATCAACAGCTGAGTTTGACAACTCAAGTGTTATAAATTACTTAACCAAAGCCAAAAGGGGAAAATATCTTAAATTAAATTAAAAGCATTCATAAATAGATTAAAACAATCATAAACTGAAATACCTCAAATTGCATTAAACAGAATATTCAAATCTTAACATGAAAAATTCATAAGCCAAATTAGGAACATTAACAAGTAAAAGCATTGGAATAAATAAAAGTAGAAAATAAATTAAAGGAACATTAAACCTGTTATTGTAGAAGCAATCCTAAAATGAGAGAAATCCTAATCCTAAATCCTAAGAGAGAAAAGAGAACCTCTCTCTCTAAAACTATGTCTAAAACCTAAAATTGTGAATATTATATCTATCACTAAGTTGTTAAGTTGTTGTTTGATTCCTCCATTCTCTGGCTTATATTCTGTGTTTCTGGTTTGGATTTGGGCCGAAAAAGGATCCAAAAATCACTGGGGGCGTTTTCTGCAGATTCCTGTACGTGGCGTCTGTCACGCGTTCGCATGGGTCACGTGTTCGCGTCATCTGGGAGTTTTCCTTGTCATGCGTATGCGTCGATCACGCGTATGCGTCATTTGTGTTTTGTTCAAGGCACGCGTCCGTGTCGTCCACGCGTACGCGTCGCTACCATTTCACGCTAGGCACGCGTTCGCATCGTCCATGCGTTCGCGTCGCTGCCCTTTTCTTCAAAAACTCCATTCTTGCGCTTTCCTTCCATCTCTGGTATGTTTCCTTTTCGTCCCCTAAGCCATTCTTGTCCTATGAAACCTGAAAATACTTAACACACAAATCAGGGCATCGAATGGTAATAAAGGGTAATTAAAATTAATATTTTTAAAGCATAGAAAACATGTTTTTCGCATATATCATAAAACAAGGAAGGAATAGTAAAACCATGCAATTTACATGAATAAGTGGGTGAATAATTGATAGAGACACTCAATTTATGCACAAAATACATCATAAAATATGGGTTTATCAGTAGGATCGCAAGGAGAATGATTTGCTAGAGCTTCACCCTCCGTTAGATAAAATGACCAAGGGCCCTGGCATTCATTCTGTAGTAGAGGAGATCAATGGCCACAGGCAATGGTTTTGATCACTTACAGCCTGCCAGAGAGGAAGATCATTCACAAGCAAGGAAGATAACAATACCAAAGTTCATTCAAAAAGATAAAGCAACTCCGACTCTCAACTCTATTCCCAGCATATAATTCCTATCCTTATTTAAGGTTCACATAACATAATCCAACAACTTTTTTATTCTACCTGACTAAGACCTGCAAGATAACCATTGCTTGCTTCAAGCCACAATGCTCGTGGGATCGACCTTGACTCGCTCAGGTATTACTTGCACGACCCACTGCACTTGCTGGTACTGTTGTATGGAAGTGTAGGGTTTGCATACACGCACTATATAACTTGCAAATGAAAAAACTCATAAATAGTCGGGACATGGAGTTTGACAAAAATACTTCATGGAACTCGGAAGATGAAAATTTTGAGAAAGAAAAGCATTGAAGTGTCACAATAACCACCTAGACTAGAAGAACAAGAATGTGAAGAAAAAAGCACACCTACTCCAACAGTAGAAGCAATAACTGATTCTCCTCCAAGAAAAACTAGACCACTACAAGATGTATATGAAACATGCAATTTTGTTAATATCGTGCCTACAAGCTTTGAAGGAGCAGAAAAGCAACAAAAAGGGAGAAATTCCATGAAAGAAGAAATCAAAATGATCGAGAAGAATAACACATGGGAACTGGTAAATCGCCCTTTAAATAAAGATATTATTCGAGTCAAATGGGTATAAAAGACTAAGTTCAATCCCGATGGATCTATTCAAAAGCCTAAAGCAAGGCTTGTAGCTAAAGGATATGCACAAATTCCTGGGATAGATTACATAGAGACATTTGCACCTATAGCTTGTCTAGATACAATAAGGGCGCTCATTGCAGTAGCCGCACAAAAGCAATGAAAGATCTATCAATTGGATGTGAAATCTGCCTTTCTAAATGGAGAACTGGTGAGAGAAGTTTTTGTTGATCAACCACAAGAGTTCATTGTAGAAGGACATGAAGACAAGGTGCTAAGGATAAAGAAAGCACTCTATGAGCTCAAGCAATTTTCGCAAGCATGGTACAGTCAAATTGACAAATATTTCACGGATCATCAATTCAGGAAGGGTAAAAGTGAGCCTACACTCTACATCAAGATGCAAGGTAATTCAAACACTCTCATAGTTTCCTTGTGTGTGGATGTTCTTATATACATAGGAAACAATGCGACTATGATTAGAGAATTCTAATAAAAATTGAAACAGACATTTGAGATGACTGACTTAGGATTTATGCACTATTTGGTTGGAATTGAGGTAAACCAAAATGAAGACAAAATTTTCATCTGGCAAAAGAAATATGCTCAAAATTTGCTACAAAAATTCAAGATGAATAATTGTAAGGCAGTATCTACTCCTCTAGTCCATAATGAGAAATTACAAAAAGAAGATGGATTTGTAGAGGCAGATGCTTCGCAATATAGAAGTCTTATTGGAAGCCTCCTTTATCTAACTACCACAAGACCAGACATCATGTATGCAATAAGTCTACTATCAAGATTCATGCAAAAGCCAAGTCAAAAGCACCATGGGGCCGCAAGAAGAATATTAAGATATCTACAAGACGTAAAAGATTATGCCATTCACTATAAATCTACCGAAAGCACTTCTGGATATGCATTTATACTAGGATATGGAGTATTCTCTTGGGCATCAAAGAAACAAGAAACTGTGGCTCAATCATCTGCTAAAGCTGAGTATGTTGCAGCCGTAAATACTACTAGTCAAGGAATATGGCTAAGGAAAATATTTGAAGACTTAAAAGAGCAACAAGAAGAACCAACAACTATGTTGTGCGACTAAGTCACCATTAGCAATGGCAAACAATCTAGTCCATCATAGTAGGACCAGGCATATAGCTATCAAGTTTTATTTTATACGAGAAGCTATATTGGAGAAAAAGATAAAGATCGAGTATTGCAACACAGATGAGCAACTAGCAGACATCTTCACTAAGGCACTACCAAGATCAAAGTTCGAACTATTTCGAGAGATGCTTGGATTTACACAAATGTGCATCAAGGAGGAGTATTAATAATGCTACACATTTGTAGAACTTTCTAGAATTTTCATGATCTTGTTAAAAAAAATACAAATCTAGATATTATAATGGAGAAGTCTAGAAGTTAAGTAAATAAATCATGTATTAGAAATATCTAAGATTGGTATCTAGAAATATCTAGGTTAATATCTAAAAATATCTAAAATTTGGAATTATTTAGAATTAACTTATGGAGCCTATATATAGGCCATCATGGAGTTTGTTGTAACTAACTAACAAACATATCAAATTCTATTAGTCTTTGTACTCTCTCATTAACCTATCAATAATATAACTATCAAATTTTCAAACCATTTATCTAAACTACTTATTCATCAAAACTATCCTTGCTACAAGGTTCAAGTCCATAATACACTAAACCAATGTCAAACTATATCATAAAACTAACAAGTTCTATCAACCAAAAGTTTAGTTTTGAAATTTTTTTGGATAAAAATAGTTTCTTAGTACCTTTCTTTGTTCTATTGAAATTATCTTCCTATGATTAGTATGATGATAACATGGGAAAAACAATAGTAAGCTAAGAAGATATGTAGAAGGAGGAGGAACTTGAATTCACTGTTTAATGCTTTACTTAAAATACGAAAAACTAATGTTGCTATTTTATTTGAAGTTTTTGCCTTCAAAAGTCTGACCAAACTGCCAATTCTTGGGGGCGACATGCCATGAGGTGGAGTACCTTCCATCACTTGCTTTGACCCTAAATGTTAATGATTCTCCGACTAACATAGCTTTTGTCTCCCATTTTTGGCCCCAATTTCGCTTTAATTCTATCCATTTGAGCTTCGTATCACCCTTCACTTGAACTCCCACCACATCCCCAGCACCTCCAACATTCCACACTTTGACTAGATTAAAGTAAGGATTCCCAGTTATGGTGTACCTGATTCCTCCCCATTTCTTGCATGGTACTCTGCATGTGTTTCAATAAGCATCATAATTAGACATACATCATGTGAGAATAGTTAACTTTTAAATCTCTCTTAACACACATCTCAAACTTTTTTAATATGAAAGCAAGGTATTATTTTATTAGAGGCAATCTTATTCGAGTATTAAAAATTTCATAGAAACCATGACTCTTTTCGTTATGATTACTCAACACACCTCAAACCCAAGACTATTATCAATATGATTGACTAATGTGCATGTATTGATAGTTTCCTAGCATTTGACTAATGTGAAATGTGCTTTAGGCTTATACCTATTAATATTTTTATGGAAACTATATGTGATGTCATTTATTTTATGGAAATATTATGCACACAAAAAATCAGATACCAAATTAGATATTATATATTTGTGTATAAATATATGTTGTTGATTCATACACTTTTAATTTACTTTATATTTCAATATTATTATATACAAGTAATTAATTTGAGGGGTAATTTTTAATGTATATGTAAACCCTAAATCATATACCTAACATGGTTGATATAGAAATTATTGACCTGCGGTATTGAACTGGGACAATGCCGGTCTTGTACTGAGCAATTTTGAGGAATGTAGGTTTGGCCAAATCAAAGTGCTCTCGTGGAGAGTTGCACCATCCTCCATTATTACTTGCTTGATTGTAGTTTGGGGGGCAAAGGTTTGTTGCGGTTACAAAGATGGAGGATTGTCCTCTTCCTGCATTATTGCATCCTTGAGTTGAATCTGATGCACATTTGATCTCGTAGCATCCACCGCATGCTTCACCACCTTTAAACATAACTGTGCTCAATGCTGCTATCTCCATCCCATAACCGTCTTTAACCACATCCTCATACCCACAAGCTCCTCCTGCAACAACAACAACAACAACAACAACAACAATTGAGTTATACGTATATTGTTAAGATCAAAAGAGAAATACTTCTTTGTTAAACAAATGCACATATAAAAATAACAAATTATTTCGTAGCAAATAAATGTCACATGTGTTAGATACATAATAATTTGTGTATTATTTATACTACTTAATAGTTTAAGTTTTAAGATAAATAATTTCATGACATAATAATTATTTTTGCTAGATAAATTTGATAATGCTACAATAATTAGGCTTATATATAATACTACTAATGATCATGATGTGTAAATGTTGTAATTAACTATGGATTTCTTTGATAAAATTGTATATTGATTAGTGGCAATGATTTATGGGTTATATATTAAACATACCATATGTGCCGGAACCTCCTTCATAAAAGGTAGCATGAGCTTGCATCCATTGGCCAGATACAAACTTAGGGCGTTGTTGATGATTGAAAATAGCCAATGTACTACGTCCAACTATGTTATTATGAGCTGCATAACTCCATGAATTTACGCTTGCATGTGCATCACGAATAGCAAATGTAACAAGAACGAGCAATATTATTGATGATGAGGCCATAGAGATATGGGAATAGTGATGTAGGATGATCTTGATGATGATCTTTGATTTGGTTTTCTATATTTTCTCCGAGGTTGGTGTTAGGAAATGTTGAACAAATTAATATGATTATAAATATGGGGTTTGTTTTTAAGATTGCAACTTTGTAGAACGGGTGCGAGTGCAACAACACATGAGTTTTTTACTCTTAGCCACCATTTATTCATAATATAGGAACCATCCATTTGATTTTGATATTGTCCCTTACTCCCTATTATATCAACCTCTTTTGGTTATTCTTTAATTTCTCTCCATACATGTCTTTAAATTATTTTCTTTTAGTTTAAAATATCATTATGTTATGTTATAAAGCGTTGATTCCAGCAAATATTCTCACTATCAGTTAATATTTTAACAGTCTCGTTACACATTTAATTTATTTTGACAACCAAGTTCAACCAAATTTAGTCAAACTCAACAAAATCCACTCCTACAACACGAGAAATCATTTTTTTCTTCTTTTGCGCGTCATTTTTGCCTCTTCCTCCTTATTCTATTTGTACTACTGTTGTTGCCTTTTATTTTTATTTCTTCTAATCCTCTTCCTTATGTGTAATTGCATTTATTTTTTTTTCTTGGTTAGCTTTTTTTCTTCTCTTTTTCTTACTTTTATTCATTTTAAGAGAGTGAAACAAAAAGAATTATGAGAAAACGAAATAAGGAGATGAGGAAGAAAAAAATGAAAAATAAGAAGAAAAAGCAATAAAGATGAGGAGGAGGAAGGAAATTTTTGAATTGTGCAGAAGTTATTAGAAAATAGTACCAAAATTTCTTAACAACATAGAAATTGCTTAATTTTGACACCAAAAGTTTGCTAAAATAACATAGAAATATCTTCTTTAATGCTACATTATTTTGCTTCATACAATTTTTCTTTTTTTTCTGTTGATCTTAGTTCTTCTTTTAGGAGTATTGCTTTTTATATTAGACTTGAATAAAAATGTCTATACTATATTAAAATCTTAATTAGTTGAATAAATATAGGTTCACACTTATGGGATGATATCTTGCCAAAAACAAAAATAGCACTGAAATTTATTATATAACGTAGGAAAATTAAGCAGAACAAGTGCAAAAATTCGAGAGAGAATGAACAGTGTCATTTATATATAAGAAAAAGGCAACGCATCTAATATATAAAATAATACATAAATTTCTAAAGAATAACACCGAAATGTCTTTAGTTTAACAGCGAAATATCTTTACTTTAATACTAAAATTTCCAACTATATGATGTGATAGAATTAAGAACTTATTTTCTGACGACTTGAGTTGCAGATTCACAAATTTTAATAGAAAAGAAAATAAGTGAAAAAATCTATATATAACGTAAAGAAATCAAGTAGAACAAAATTTTGAAAGGAAATGAACAGTGACATTTGCATATAAGAAGAGGACGACGTATCCGATATAAAAAATAATACATAAACTTCTAAAGAATAATACCGAAATGTCTAGCTACAAGAAGTTATTGGAATAACGATTGATTTAGTGATCGGTCAGTTCTTTTATGACCAAAAAATGGTTGGTCGCTAAATTGATCGCTAAATTAGAAATTTGCAACCGATTTAGCGACCACTACCAAAGCCATTCTAGTTGGTTACTAAATCAGTTGCTAAATTAGAAATTAGTGACCGAACTTAGTCACCATTATTTTTTGGTTTTAAAAAACCAAAAAGTTGCAAAAATTAGTCACTAAATTTATCGTCAACGGCCGATTTAGCAACCAAAATAAAAATTAGTTTAAAAAATTATTGGTCGCTAAGTGATGCGTGAGCATCATTAGTGTCTTTTCTATATAATTTATATGGTATTCTATTGATTTTTTAGAGATTTTTAGTAAATTATACCCTAGTAGATGCTACTTTGAGTTTTGTGGCCTTTTGTTGATTTCAGGTAGCATTTGGATGAAGATTTCATAGACATCTTTTCAACCAATGTTTTGTTTGGTGTGTGTTGTTCTCTCTAAGATTGTAATATTTGGCTTGTTTGATTCTATTCCATTGTTTAATGTATGAATTCATTTATGTGATTGAGGCCTTTGTTTTGTTAAAGCTCACATACCTAAATTGGGCTTACCCTTTTATCAAACCTTGTAAACCCAATGTTGAGCCTATTTAAACCCTTTTGTTCTTTATAATAGCACATCACTAACTCTAAGTCAAAAACAATAAATGTCCTTAATTTGAATCTTTGGTTAACTTAGACGAGTAAAAGTGTGCATGATTTAAGTATAGGAAAATTTGAATCTTTGGTAAACTTAGACGAGTGAAAGTCTGCATGATTACAAAGCCCAAACATTCACATGAAGCTAAAGGCATAAAGCACGAGATATAGATACCAGATAACAAAATATAAGTAGATTTGAGAATATAATAGTCATAAGTTGCTAGCCGCAGCCCGTGGAGTTTAGGCTGACTAGTCAATATACAGACATAACAAAGTTTGAAAGCTAAAATAGCATATATAACATCTCTCTCAAAGTTATCCTCTAAGACGAAATATAAATACAAAAGTAAGAGTACTAAACAAAATGAGTAAAAAGACAAAAAGTTGATAGAAGATCCTCCGCTCTGTCACTACCACGCAACTCTCCAAGGTGGGTTATGACCTGCATCTGAAAAATAACAACAAAGTATGGAATGAGAACCGGAGGTTCACGGATATAGTGTTGGGCACACTACCCAGGGATATAGCTAGTGCCATACACACTCTTGTGATCCGAAAGGATGTGAGCAGGATACTCTGCCACAGACCTCACATCTCCACGTAAGCGGAATAAACCATCTGTCTTTATGCCGCTGCCGTGACCTCAACAGGCGGGATTAACCTACCATCCCTGTGAGGTGCATAACGTCTCAAACAAATCAGAAATAAACATTATATCCATATTTTCTCAGTGATCACTTTTAATATTCATAAATTCATCATTATTCTTCGAGTCCCAGACTTGCCACAATATTATAAATTCACATTTCCACAGCTCATCATACTTAGTATCCATACAGTACTCTTCCAATCCACCTAATCTATTTCATCTTAGTACTCCAGAGACCTAAGTCACTAATTCTTCTCTATTAGTCCTTAGGCCTAAATACGAGATATTACTCTTAAACAGCATTTGAAAGAAGTTTAGAAAGTTAGAGAACCCTTAAAAATGAAGAAAAATCATTTATCAGCAAAACAGGGTCTATGCGTATGCATGCCCATGTATGCATGCACATACTTAAAATTTTGCCCATCCCACGTACGCATACAAGAAGTCGCGTACGCATGGGTGCTAAACAGAAAGCATCGTTCGCGTACCAGATCATGTGGTCGCGTACGCATACTCAAGTTTTGCACATTCTGGAGTACGCATGCAAGGTGCCACGTACGCATACCCCTCTAGATTTGCAAAATTTTGTGAAGTTGCAAAAAATCAGTTTTAAACACCAAACTTTAAACATTCATAACTTCCTCTACAAAAAAATCCATTTTCATCAAACTTTATATCAATGTAAAGATATTTAAATATACTTTAATTTAAAATAATTTTCATCCAATTTTGAAAATTGAGGCTCAAGTTAGGACCCGCCAAAGTTCGGTAAAAATCAAATTTTACAAAATCCAATAAGGTTCTCTACTTTTCAAAACTTTGAACCAAATAAACTCCAAACCACAACACTCAATAATTCACATCTGAACTTACCATTTTTTTCTCAATTCACCATTCTTACCAAATTTCCACTTACAATACACTATCCTCATAATCCTCAACCCTAACCATCAAATTACTCATAGTAAAACCATTTCTCAACTAACGCACTCATCAAATATCATTCTATCATTACCAATCATCATAATTAGGATCATTCAACATCAATCTCAATATTCAACATCATTTACCAACAACAATCGCATAATTTATCATAATTATCAAAACTCATCAAATCATCACAAACATCAATAATCATAATCCAATATCAAAAATTCAAACCTATCCTATGGTCCACTATGTAACACCCCGTTACCCTCAGCCTTACCTCTAGCCGTAAAGCAAAGAACAACAAAGTGCCAGGATAGTTCTAAAGCTTATAATATATAATATTATAAGTCCAAAAATTTATATAACTAGAAGCCCAATGAAGGAATAATGCTCAAAGTTACGTAAAGCAGAATTATAAAATGCGAAGCATTCACACACGATAACTATACGCGTAGCCATGGACAAAGGTTCTCAGACGCCATAGGCAATCCTAGAACTTCACACTAATACGGATATTCAAGCTTAACGAAAATAAATAAATTAAACCATAAACCATAAACAGGGTTATCTAAACTTAGGGGATTTCTAACTAAAACTAGTCATACCGCTGTATCCCACAGCCTTCACCAACCTAACCTCCGTGTGATCCCATCACACCGCCTCCCGATCCTTCTCAATGCCAGTAAAACACATTTAATGAAACCAAGTAAAACACAAATAATATACATATACAACAGGTAATCAACTAGCATTTAGGCATGTTTTTCAAATAGGCATAACTCAAGTAATAAAACAAGCAAGCATATAGCAGATGCATATGATGAATGCTTGTCCTATTGGCTCGTGATATCACTTGTCGGTCCATGAATGCCAACCTGACACATCCTTTCGGATGTCACCTTTTTTCCATGTCCGAGGATATAGTGCCTGGCATGCTTTTGTATCGTTCCGAGGATATAGTACTTGGCACACTTGCATGCTCCAAGGATATAGTGCCTGGCATACTTTTGTGGCAGAGAAGGAAAACAACAACAACATCTGTTTCATCATAAATCATTCCAGGGATATAGTGCCTGGTACACTTTCAACATCTAACAAGTCCATTAACCTCAAATCATCATCACTCACCACCATTTTCCCCTCTCAATCTATTCTCAACTCTCAAATCTCAATATTTTAGGGATATAGTATCCGACACACTATTGTTCCAAGAATATAGTGCCTGACACACTATCTTGCAATATGCATCAAACTCATCAGAACCATCATCAGTTCTTAATTCCATAAGTTACCATCCACTTACAAGTTCTCAAGCCGTTGCAAATAAAACACTTCACTAGTTTACCCACAACTTCAGAAACCTAGGTCTCCGTCTTCTAAACTCATACAAAAATTTACCAATTTAGCTCACTAACCCATCTCTATTAGTCTTAAGGTCTAATTACTAGTTAGCAATCTTAAATAGTAGATAAAGAAGTTTGGAAAGCTAGAGAACCCTTGAAAAATGAAGAAAATTCATTTTTCAACAAAATAGGGTGTATGCGCACGCATACTTATAATTTTGCCCATCTCGGGTACGCATAGAAGAGTTCGTGTATGCATAGGTGTCAAACAGAATGGCAAGCTCGTGTATGGGTGGTTTGCGTACGCATACCCCTTAAGACTTGCAGAATTTTATAAAGTTGCAGAAATCAATTTTAAACACCATACTTTAAACGTACATAACTTCCTCTACAGAAACCTATTTTCATCAAACTTTATATCAATTTAAAGATATTTAGATGAACTTTAATCTAAGATAAATTTCAATCAATTTTGAAAACTGAGGCTCAAGTTATGATCCATCAAAGTTCACTAAAAATTGGTTTTTACCAAAAATTTGCTAGGTTCTTAAAATATCAATAATTCACAACCAAACGAAACCAAAACATACCCAAACATTCTAAACTCAACCAATTCCATATCAAAACATAATAAATCCATACCCAAGACCTCTCAATTACTTTCTTATCATTTTTATTAAAATTACCTCCTATCCATTCAATAAATCCATATATCCAGTAAAATCTGAAACTCAAACATACAACTCCAACAATTTCCATAATTTCAATCCCTCACAAGCATTTTTTACCAACATATACATATATCCTTGTCAATAATCATCAAACTCAAAGATCGTCAATAACATCATCAATCAATATCAATCATCAAAATCATCTCAATCATCATATCTACAATCATCAACAACCATTCAATCCTATCTTAAGGTTAACTAGCCTAAGTATCCAGAAACATTATATATTACATAAAGGAAACCAAAACCATACCTTCGCCAATTATTAAAATACACCAAACACCAAAATGAAGCCACCAAGCTCGATCCAACCCGTTAGTGTTTTAGGTCTGTTTGGCCCACTTTGGGCCAAAACCATTAAAATTAGTGTCCGATTTTCGATTCTAAATTACGTTTGTCCTTTCAAAACAATAAATTCAATTTTCAAAATCTTATTTTTCTCAACATGTGGTACTGGACAAATTAGAGCCGGTATTGCCGGTCTTAAGTGTCAGTACGCATTTTTAAAAAAACTTTCCGCAAAAGATACTGATAAACCCCAATTTTGTGGTTTATCTTGTGCTTAATTTAGGGAATTTTATCAACTTTTCTCACATTTATTCAATGAAATAGCATGGATTTGTGAATCTCTCCTAATTTGTGCTTTAGAGTGATAGGCCTTAAAATAGCTAAATTTAATTCACTTTAATTCCATTTGATGCCTTGATATGTTTGTTGACTTATTTCAAATTCATAAGGATGCAAAGTGGAGAATTCATGAAAAAAAAGGATTTGGAGTGCTTAGAGCGACGCGCACGTGTGACAGATGCGCATGCGTGAAGAGGTGCATCGTCCAGGCGATGCGTACGTGTGACAAGAAAAAGCCAGACAATGCGTACGCGTCACATCCAGCACGTGACCTCATTAAAGTGAAAAAGCTGGGGGAGATTTTTGAGCTTCCCAGGCCCAAATCCAACTCGTTTTTTAGGCTATTTTATGCAGAATTAAAGATTGGACAAGAGGGGAGTAATTAGTTTAGGTTAGGATGATGTTTTAGGTAGTTTTCTAGAGAGCGAAGCTCCCTCTTCTCTCTAGAATTAGGTTAATCTCTCTTAGATCTAGGTTTAATTCTTGCTTTCATCTACTTTTTCTTGCAATTTATTGTCCTTTCATCCTAGCTCCTCTAGTTTTACTTGTCATTTCCTTTATTTTGTTTCTTTTATGTTGATGAACTCTTGTTGGATTTGGATTTTCATTTAATGCAATTTATGTTTTACGTTCCTTTATTGTCCAATTAAGTGTTATTATTTCCTTGGAATTGGGTAGTTGTAGATTTTATTATTCTTGCAATTTTATGATGCTTTCCTTTTATGCCTTCCAAGTGTTTGATAAAATGTTTGGTTGGATGTTAGAGTAGCTTTTGAGCATTCTTGGCTTGGAAAGAAGAATTAGGTGCTCTTTGATGACCAGGAATTTGCACAGCACAAATCCCCTTCGGCAAGTGTACCGAATCATCAAGTAATAACTCACAAGAGTGAGGTCGATCCCATAGGGATTGAGGAATTGAGGAACTTTAGTAAGGTGATTGGTCTAGTCAAGCTAATATTGAAAGGTTTTGGTGAAAATTGATGAACAGAATATAAATTGCAAAAACTTAAAATACTGGAAGTTAAAGGACAAAAACTTAAATGGCACAGAATGTAGAGTACTAGAAATTTAAATGCTAGAAAGTAAAGCACAGAAACTTAAATGGCAGGTGGTGCACGAATTGTAAATCACACTTTTTACAACTCATACCAGTAACCAGCAAGTGCACTGGGTCGTCCAAGTAATACCTTACGTGAGTAAGGGTCGATCCCACAGAGATTGTCGGCTTGAAGCAAGCTATTGTTATTTTGAATTCTTAGTCAGGAAATCAATAATAAGAGAGATTATATTTATGAAGAGTAAAAAGCATAAATTAAATAGTACCTGTTATGCAGTAATCGAGAATATGTTGGAGTTTTGGAGATGCTTTGTCTTCTGAATCTCTGCTTTTCCCCTGTCTTCTTCTTCACGCACGCAAGGTTCCTACTATGGGAAGCTGTGTATTGGTGGATCACCGTTGTCAATGGCTACCATCCGTCCTCTCAGTTAAAATGGTCCAGGTGCGCTGTCACCGCACGGCTAATCATCTGTCGGTTCTCACTCATGCTGGAATAGGATCCATTGATCCTTTTGCGTCTGTCACTACGCTCAACCCTTGTGAGTTTAAAGCTCGTCACAGTCATCCAATCCCTGAATCCTACTCGGAATACCATAGACAAGGTTTAGACTTTCTGGATTCTCAAGAATGCTGCCAATGGATTCAAGCTTATACCACGAAGACTCTGATTAAGGAATCCAAGAGATACTCATTCAATCTAATGTAGAACGGAGGTGGTTGTCAGGCACGCGTTCATAGGCTGAGAATGGTGATGAGTGTCACGGATCATCACATTCATCATATTGAAGTGAAAATAAATATCTTAGATAGAAACAAGCATGTTTGAATGGAAAACAGAAGTAATTGCATTAATTCATCGAGACACAGCAGAGCTCCTCACACCTAACAATGGAGTTTAGAGACTCATGCCGTCAAAAAGTAAAAAGTTCAGATCTAAAATGTCATGAGGTGCAAAATAAATATCTAAAAGTTCTTTAAATACTAAACTCGTAACCTAGGTTTACAGAAAATGAATAAACTATGATAGATAGTGCAGAAATCCACTTCGGGGGCCCACTTGGTGTGTGCTGGGGCTGAGACTTGAGCTTTACACGTGCATAGGCTGTTTCTGGAGTTAAACGCTAGGTTGTAACCTGTTTTGGGCGTTTAACTCCAACTTGTAACCTGTTTGTGGCATTTAACGCCAGAATGCAGCATGGAACTGGCGTTGAACGCCAGTTTACGTCATTTATCCTTGAGCAAAGTATGGACTATCATATGTTGCTGGAAAGCCCTGGATGTCTACTTTCCAACGCAATTAAGAGCGCGCTATTTGGACTCCTGTAGCTCCATAAAATCTATTTCGAGTGCAGGGAGGTCAGAATCCAACAGCATCTGCAGTCCTTTTTTAGCCTGAATCAGACTTTTGCTCAGCTCCCTCAATTTTCGCCAGAAAATACCTGAAATCATAGAAAAACACACAAACTAATAGTAAAGTCCAGAAATATGAATTTTGCCTAGAAATTAATAAAAATATACAAAAAACTAACTAAAACATACTAAAAACTACATGAAATTACCCCCAAAAAGCGTATAAAATATCCGCTCATCACAACACCAAACTTAAACTGTTGCTTGTCCCCAAGCAACTAGACAAATAAAATCGGATGAAAAGAAATCAAGAAGCGATAATATCTCAGAGTTTTAAGTGAAGCTCGGATTCTAATTAGATGAGCGGGACTAGTAGCTTTTGCTTCCGAACAGTTTTGGCATCTCACTTTATCCTTTGAAACTCAGAATGATTGGCATGCATAGGAACTCAGAATTCAGATAGTATTATTGATTCTCCTAGTTTAGTATGTTGATTCTTGAACACAGCTATTTTATGAGTGTTGGCCGTGGCCCTAAGCACTTTGTTTTCCAATATTACCACCGGATACATAAATGCCACAGACACATAACTGGGTGAACCTTTTTAGATTTTGACTTAGCTTTGTTGAAGTCCCCAATTAGAGGTGTCCAGAGTTCTTAAGCACACTCTATTTTTGCTTTGGACCTCGACTTTAACCGCTCAGTCTCAAGTTTTCACTTGACACCTTCACGCCACAAGCACATGGTTAGGGACAGCTTAGTTTAGCCGCTTAGGCTAGGATTTTATTCTTTTTAGGCCCTCCTATCCATTAATGCTCAAAGCCTTGGATCCTTTTTATCCTTGCCTTTTGGTTTTAAGGGCTATTGGCTTTTTCTACTGCTCCTTCTCTTTTTTTCACTGCTTTTTCTTTCTTCAAGAATCAATTTCATGATTTTTCAGATCATCAATAACATTTCTCTTGCTCATCATTCTTTCAGTAGCCAACAATTTTAACATTCATAAAATTCAATATCAAAAACATGCACTGTTCAGGCATTGGTGCACGAAATTGTGATCTCCAGGCTCGAACAAATCCTGGTAATGGCTCCAAAGCTTGGTGCTCTGATCTTAATTCATAATTGTCACAACTTCGATACAACTAACCAGCAAGTGCACTGGGTTGTCCAAGTAATACCTTACGTGAGTAAGGGTCGAATCCCACGGAGATTGTTGGTATGAAGCAAGCTATGGTCACCTTGTAAATCTCAGTCAAGCGGATATAAAATAATTATGGAGTTTTCGAATAATAAATAAAAGAATAGGGATAGAGGTACTTATGTAAATCATTGGTAGGAATTTCAGATAAGCGAATGGAGATGCTTTTCGTTCCTCTGAACCTCTGCTTTCCTGCTATCTTCATCCAATCAGTCTTACTCCTTTCCATGGCTGGCTTTATGTGATACATCACCACTGTCAATGGCTACTTTCGGTCATCTCACGGGAACATGATCCAATGCCCTATCACGGCACGGCTAATCGTCTGGAGGCATCACCCTTGTCAATGGCTTCATCTTATCCTCTTAGTGAATAATATGCTCACGCACCCTGTCACGGCACGGCTATTCATCTGTCGGTTCTCGATCATGCTGGAATAGGATTTACTATCCTTTTGCGTCTGTCACTAACGCCCTGCAATCGCGAGTTAGGAGCTCGTCACAGTCATTCAATCATTGAATCCTACTCGGAATACCACAGACAAGGTTTAGACCTTCCGGATTCTCTTGAATGCCGCCATCATTCTAGCTTACGCCACGAAGATTCCGGTTAGGAGATCTAAGAGATACTCATTCTAGCTTATTTCATGTAGAACAGAAGTGTTTGTCAGGCACGCGTTCATAAGGGAGAAGGATGATGAGCGTCACACATAATCATCACCTTCATCACGTTCTTGGGTGCGAATGGATATCTTAGAAGCGAAATAAGAAGAATTGAATAGAAAACAGTAGTACTTTGCATTAATCTTTGAGGAACAGCAGAGCTCCACACCTTAATCTATGGAGTGTAGAAACTCTACCGTTAAAAATACATAAGTGAAGGTCCAGGCATGGCCGAGATGGCCAGCCCCCTAAAACGTGATCAAAGGATCATAAGGTAATCCAAATATGCCTAATACAATAGTAAGAGGTCCTATTTATAATAAACTAGCTACTAGGGTTTACATGAGTAAGTATTTGATGTATAAATCCACTTCCGGGGCCCACTTGGTGTGTGTTTGGGCTGAGCTTAAGTGTTGCATGTGCAGAGGCCATTTGTGGAGTTGAACGCCAGTTTTTGTGCCAGTTTGGGCGTTCAACTCTGGTTTTGGATCCTTTTCTGGCGCTGGACGCCAGATTTGGGTAGAAAGCTGGCGTTGAACGCCAGTTTACGTCGTCAATTCTTGGCCAAAGTATGGACTATTATATATTGCTGGAAAGCCCTGGATGTCTACTTTCCAACGCAATTGGAAGCGCGCCATTTTGAGTTCTGTAGCTCCAGAAAATCCACTTTGAGTGCAGGGAGGTCAGAATCCAACAGCATCAGCAGTCCTTTTTCAACCTCTAAATCTGATTTCTGCTCAAGTCCCTCAATTTCAGCCAGAAAATACCTGAAATCACAGAAAAACACACAAACTCATAGTAAAGTCCAGAATTGTGAATTTAACACAAAATCTATTAAAAACATCCCTAAAAGTAACTAGATCCTACTAAAAACATACTAAAAACAATGTCAAAAAGCGTATAAATTATCCGCTCATCACAACACCAAACTTAAATTGTTGCTTGTCCCCAAGCAACTAAAAATCAAAATAGGATAAAAATAATAGAATATACTATAAATTCCAAACTATCAATGAAACAGAGCTTCAATCATATGAGCGGGACTTATAGCTTTTTGCCTCTTAAATAGTTTTGGCATCTCACTTTATCCATTGAAGTTTAGAATGATTGGCATCTATAGGAACTTCAGATTTCGAATAGTGTTATTGACTCTCCTAGTTCAGTATGATGATTTTTGAACACAGCTTCTTTATGAGTCTTGGCCGTGGCCCTAAGCACTTTGTTTTCCAGTATTACCACCGGATACATAAATGCCACAGACACATAATTGGGTGAACCTTTTCAGATTGTGACTCAGCTTTGCTAAAGTCCCCAATTAGAGGTGTCCAGGGTTCTTAAGCACACTCTTTTTTTGCTTTGGACCTTGACTTTAACCGCTCAGTCTCAAGTTTTCACTTGACACCTACACGCCACAAGCACATGGTTAGGGACAGCTTGGTTTAGCCGCTTAGACCAGGATTTTATTCCTTTAGGTCCTCCTATCCACTGATGCTCAAAGCCTTGGGATCCTTTTTATTTGCCCTTGCCTTTTGGTTTTAAGGGTTATTGGCTTTTTGCTCTTGCCTCTTGGTTTTAAGAGCTTTTGGCTTTTTCTGCTTGCTTTTTCTTTTTCTTTCTATTTTTTTTTCGCCTAATTTTTTTTTTTTTTTTTGCAAGCTTTGTTTTTTTGCTGCTTTTTCTTGCTTCAAGAATCATTTTTATGATTTTTCAGATTATCAAATAACATGTCTCCTAGTCATCATTCTTTCAAGAGCCAACATATTTAACATTCTTAAACAACAACTTCAAAAGACATATGCACTGTTCAAGCATACATTCAGAAAACAAGAAGCATTGTCACCACATCAATATAATTAAGCTAAGTTCAAGGATAGATTCGAAACTCATGTACTTCTTGTTCTTTTGAATTAAAACATTTTTCATTTAAGAGAGGTGATAGATTCATAGGATATTCATAGCTTTAAGACATAGTTATTACTACTAATGATCATGTAATGAAGACACAAACATAGATAAGCACATAACATAGAAAACGAAAAACAGAAGAAATAAGAACAAGGAATGAATCCACCTTAGTGATGTCCTTGAGCTCTTCTATGTCTCTTCCTTGTCTTTGCTGCTCCTCCTTCATTGCTTTTAGATCTTCTCTGATTTCATGAAGGATGATGGAGTGCTCTTGATGTTCCACCCTTAGTTGCTTCCAATAATTGTGTGGAAGAAAATGTATCCCCTGAGGTATCTCAGGGATCTCTTGATTTGCAGTCAAATGTTCTACCACTGAGCTATAGACCCTTGATGGAAGCTTTTGTCTTCCATTTCCTCTTTCTAGAGGTTTCTCTGGCCTTAGGTGCCATCAATGGTTATGGAAAAAAATAAAAAAGCTATGCTTTTATCATCTCTGTAAATAAAATGGAACTAACTTCCCAAAATATCTAGAATTATTACTAACTATCGTAACACTCCTAATCCTTGGTCTTCTTAAGCTTTTCCCTCCAAAATCTGCTCCAAAACAGGGCCTGGGAACTCCTTGAAATCCCTGGGCACGTGTTTCATTTAAAAAATCATGTGCGCACATTGACGCGTATGCGCACTGCACGCGTACGCGTCCTTGGCTCTTTTGCGACATGCGCGCAAGCGTACGGTGCGTGCGAGCGTCATAAGGGATATGGCCCAGCCATATAGGCGCGCCGGCTCCTCTGCGCTAGCTCTGGATGAACGCATCCACACGTACGCGCATGGTGCGCGTGCGCGTGCATGTGCAAATTCAATTCTTTGATTTTGTTTCATGCTCCTTCCATTTATGTATGCTTCCTTCATTCCTCTTAGCCATTTTTGCCCGGTAACTTCTGAAATCACTCAACAAACAGATCAAGGCATCTAATGGTAATTGAGGAGGATTACAATGTATCAATTTTGATGCAAGAGAAGCACATTTTCATATATGAGGAAAAAATGGGAAAAAGACACAAAATCATGTAGTTTTATATGAATAAGTGTGGAAGATCATGGATAAAACCCTTAGATTCTATGCATGATAAACCCTAAAAATGGGGTTTATCAAGGGATTCATCCTCCCAAGTCTCATTACCAAATAACTTGGCATTTAGCTTCATGATTGCTCCAAGGTACTTAGTAACTTGCTCTTCAGTAACGTCTTCATCCTCTTCAGAGGAAGAATACTCATCAGAGCTCATGAATGGCAGAAGTAAGTTCAATGGAATCTCTATGGGATCTGTATGAGTCTCAGATTCCCATGGTTCCTCATTAGGGAACTCCTTGGAGGCTAGTGGACGTCCATTGAGGTCTTCCTCAGTGGAAATCACTGCCTTTCCCTCCTCTATGCATTCGGCCATGTGGGACGTGTTTATGGCCTTGCATTCTCTCTTTGGGTTCTCTTCTGTATTGCTTGGGAGAATACTAGGAGGGAGTTCAGTAACTTTCTTACTCAGCTGACCCACTTGTGCCTCCAAATTTCTAATAGAGGACCTTGTTTCAGTCATGAAACTTTGAGTGGTCTTAGTTTGATCAGAGATTATGGTTGCTAAGTCATATTGGCTCTGCTTAGAATTCTCTGTCTATTGCTGAGAAGATGATGAAAAAGGCTTGATATTGCTAAACCTATTTCTTCCACTATTATTGTTGTTGAAGCCTTGTTGAGGCCTCTGTTGGTCCTTCCATGAGAGATTTGGATGATTTCTCCATGAAGGATTATAGGTGTTTCCATAGGGTTCTCCCATATAATTCACCTCTTCCATTGCTGGGTTCTCAGGATCATAAGCTTCTTCCTCAGATGAAGCTTCTTTGGTACTGCCTGTTGCTGCTTGTATTCCAGACAGACTCTGAGCAATCATATTGACTTGCTGAGTCAATATTTTGTTCTGAGCCAATATGGCATTCAGAGTGTCAATCTCAAGAACTCATTTCTTCTGATTTGTCCCATTATTCATAGGATTCCTTTCAGAAGTGTACATGAATTGGTTATTTGCAACCATTTCAATGAGTTCCTAAGCTTCTGCAGGCGTCTTCTTCAGATGAAGAGATCTTCCAGCAGAGCTGTCCAATGACATCTTGGACAGTTCAGACAGACCATCATAGAAGATACCTATGATGCTCTACTCTGAAAGCATGTCAGAAGGACACCTTCTGATCAATTGCTTGTATCTTTCCCAGGCTTCATAGAGGGATTCACCTTCTTTTTGTCTGAAAGTTTGGACTTCCACTCTAAGCTTACTCAATTTTTGAGGTGGAAAGAACTTTGCCAAGAAGGCATTGACTAGCTTTTCCCAAGAGTTCAGGCTTTCCTTAGGTTGTGAGTCCAACCATATTCTAGCTCTGTCTCTTACAGCAAAGGGGAAAAGTAATAGCCTGTAGACCTCAGGATCAACCCCACTGGTCTTGACAGTGTCACAAATTTGCAAAAATTTAGCCAAAAACTGATGAGGATTTTTCAATAGAAGTCCGTGAAACTTGCAATTATGTTGCATCAGAGAAACTAATTGAGGCTTAAGCTCAAAGTTGTTTGCTCCAATGGCAGGGATAGAGATGCTTCTCCCATAGAAGTCAGGAGTAGGTGCAGTAATGTCACCAAGCACCTTCCTTGCATTGTTGGCATTGTTGTTGTTTTCGGCTACCATGGCTTCTTCTTGTTTGAAAATTTCTGTTAGGTCCTCTCCAGAGAGTTCTGCTTTAGCTTCTCTTAGCTTTCTCTTCAAGGTCCTTTCAGGTTCAGGATCAGCTTCAACAAGAATGCCTTTGTCTTTACTCCTGCTCATATGAAAGAGAGAAGAAGAAAGTATGGAATCTTCTATGTCACAGTATAGAGATTCCTTGAGGTGTCAGAGGAAAGGAAGAATAGAAAGAGGAGGTAGAGTTGAGAGAATTGAAACTTATAGAGAGAGGGAGTCCGAATTGCACATTGAGGAGGAGTGTTAGTCCCTTAAATAGAAGAAGGTGAGAAGGGGGAAAGAATTTTCGAAATTAAATTTAGAAAGATTTTGAAATAATTAAAAGAAATTTTGAAAATTTGGTTAATAATTTTCAAAAATTAAAATTGAGAAAGTAATTAAGTGATTTTGAAAAAGATTTTGAAATTAGAAATCAAAAAGATATGATTGAAAAGATAGGGTTTTAAAAAGATATGATTGAAAGGATATGATTGAAAAATAATTTAAAAAAGATTTGATTTTAAGATTAATGACTTGGCTAACAAGAAATTTAAAAGATATGATTCTAAAATTCAAATATTGAATCTTTCTTAATAAGAAAGTAACAACATGAAATTTTTGAATCAAATCATTAATTGTAGCAAGGATTTTCGAAAATATTGAAAAATAATTTAAAAGATTTGATTTTGAAAAAGATATGATTGATAAGAGAGGATATGAAAAAGATAAGATTTTGAAAAATTAGTTTTAAAACTTTCAAAATTGAAAAAGATTTGAATTGAAAACAAAATTACCTCCTTGATGCTATCATGGCGTTAAACACCCAGAATGCTATCCATTCTGGCATTTAATGCCCAAAGTACTACCTTTTTGGGCGTTTAACGCCCAGCCAGGTACCCTGGCTGGCGTTTAAATGCCAGTTTTCCTTTCTCACTAGGTATTTTGAACACCCAGCTTTTTCTCTATAATTCCTCTGCTGTATGTTCTGAATCTTCAATTCTCTGTATTATTGACTTGAAAAGACATAACTTTAAAAATTTTTTGAATTTTTAATGATGAGAAACAAAAAAAAATGAAACTGATCATGGAAGACTAAGATCAAATAAACAATGCATGCAAGACACCAAACTTAGAAATTTTCATATTAGAGACACTAACAAATTGAGAATGCATATGAAAAATAACAAAACACACAAAACAAGAGAAATTAAAGATCAGAGCAAGGAAATCATCAAGAACAACTTGAAGATTAATGAAGAACAAAATTCATACATTCGAAAAATGCAGGGAATTAAATAAAACATGCAAGACAACAAACTTAAAGATTGACACTAGACTTAAACAAGAAACACAAATTATTTTTTAATTTTTATCATAAATTTTTTTTTTTGTAATTTTTTCGAAAATTATTTGGAAAAAGAAAATAAGAAATTCAAAATTCTTAATGAGAATTCCAGGAATCATGTAATGTTAGTCTAAAACTCCGGTCCAGGAATTAGACATGGCTTACTAGTCAGGCAAGCTTTCAGTGAAAGCTTCGGTCCAAAACACTAGACATGGCCAATGGCCAGCCATGATTTAGCAGATCATTACATTCAACAGCAAAATTGATAGAAATCAACAAGCTCTTGTGATGATAAGTTGAAACTTCGGTCCAAAAGATTAGACATGGCTTCACAGCCAGCCAGACTTCAACAGATCATCACGGAACTCTAGAATTCATTCTTAAAAACTATGAAGAACAGAATTGAAAATTTTTTTTTGAAATTTTTCGAAAATAAATAAAAATTAAAAAGCTTAAACATAAAATAAAAGTACCTAATCTGAGCAACAAGATGAACCGTCAGTTATCCAAACTCAAACAATCCCCGGCAATGGCACCAAAAACTTGGTGGACGAAATTGTGATCTCAATTGCGCCAACAACTTAGTACGCACAACCATAATCTCAATTCTTTTTCACAACTTCGCACAACTAACCAGCAAGTGCAATGGGTTGTCCAAGTAATAAACCTTACGTGAGTAAGGGTCGATCCCATGGAGATTGTCAGCTTGAAGTAAGCTTTGGTCATCTTGTAAATCTCAGTCAGGCAGATTCAAATGGTTATAGGATTTTAATAATTAAAATATAAATAAAATAAGATATAGATACTTATGTAATTCATTAGTGGGAACTTCAGATAAGCGTATGAAGATGCTTTGTTCCTCCTGAACCTCTGCTTTTGTATTGCTTTCATCCAATCATTCATACTCCTTTCCATGGCAAGCTGTATGTTGGGGGATCACTGTTGTCAATGGATACCGTCCCGTCCTCTCAGTGAAAATGGTCCATCTGCGCTGTCACCGCAGGGCTAATCAGCTGTTAGTTCTCGATCATGTTGTCATAGGATCCATTGATCCTTTTGCGTCTGTCACTACGCCCAACACTCGCGAGTTTGAAGCTCGTCACAGTCATCCCATCCCAGATCGCGAGTTAGAAACCCAAGAGATACGCATTCAAGCTTGTTTGCATGTAGAACGGAAGTGGTTGTCAGGCACGCATTCATAGGTAAGAATGGTGATGAGTGTCACTAGTTCATCACATTCATCATGTTGAAGTGCGAATGGATATCTTAGAGAAGAAGTAGGCATGAATTGAATAGAAAAACAATAGTAATTGCATTAATTCATGAAGAACAGCAGAGCTCCACACCTTAATCGATAGGGTGTAGAAACTCCACCGTTGAAAATACATAAGAACAAGGTCTAGGCATGGCTGAATGGCCAGCCTCCCAAAGAGGGTTCAATCATCAAAACATGATCAAAAGATGAACTAAAGATGAAAATACAATAGCAAAAGGTCCTATTTATAATGAACTAGTAACCTAGGGTTTACAAAAATGAGTAAATGATGCAGAAATCCACTTCCGAGCCCACTTGGTGTGTTCTTGGGTAGAGCGTTGAAGCTTTCACATGTAGAGACTTTTCTTGGAGTTAAATGCCAGTTTTGGTGCCAGTTTGGGCGTTTAACTCCAGCTTTTATGCCAGTTCCGGCGTTTTGATGCCAGAATTTTTATGCTGCCTTGGAACGCCAGTTTGGGCCATCAAATCTCAGGAAAAGTATGGACTATTATATATTTCTGAATAGCCCTGGATGTCCACTTCCCAACACAATTGAGAGTGCGCCAATTGAGCTTCTGTAGCTCCGGAAAATTCACTTCGAGTGCAGGGAGGTCAAAATCCAACAGCATCTGTAGTCCTTTTTCAGCCTCTGAATAAGATTTTTGCTCAGGTCCCTCAATTTCAGCCAGAAAATACCTGAAATCACAGAAAAACACACAAACTCATAGTAAAGTCCAGAAATATTATTTTTGAATAAAAACTAATAAAAATATACTAAAAAGTAATTAAAACATATACTGAAAACTACCTAAAAATAATGCCAAAAAGCGTATAAATTATCCGCTCATCAACCTTCTTCTGACTTCTATGGAAGAAGCATCTCAATTCCTGCAATTGGAGCAAACAACTTTGAGCTTAAGCCTCAATTAGTTTCTCTAATGCAGCGAATTGCAAGTATGATGGACTTCCATTGGAAGATCCTCATCAGTTTTTAGCTGAAGTCTTGCAAATCTGTGACACTATTAAGACCCATGGGGTTGACCCTAAGGTCTTCAGAATTATGCTCTTCCCATTTGCTGTAAGAGACAGAGCTAGGACATGGTTGGACTCACAACCTAAAAAAAGCCTGAACTCTTGGGAAAAGCTAGTCAATGCCTTCTTGGCAAAGTTCTTTCCACCTCAAAAATTGAGTAAGCTTAGAGTGGAAGTCCAGACCTTCAGACAGAAGGAAGGAGAATCCCTCTATGAAGCTTGGGAAAGATACAAGCAATTGATCAGAAGGTGTCCTTCTGGCATGCTTTCAAAATGGAACATCATATGCATATTTTATGATGATCTGTCTGAACTGTCCAAGATGTCATTGGATAACTCTGCTGGTGGATCTCTTCATCTGAAGAAGACGCCTGAAGAAGCCCAGGAACTCATTGAAATGGTTGCAAATAACCAATTCATGTACACTTCTAAAAGGAATCCTATGAATAATGGGACAACTCAGAAGAAAGGAGTTCTTAAGATTGATACTCTGAATGCCATATTGGCACAGAATAAAATATTGACTCAGCAAGTCAATATGATCTCTCAGAGTCTGACTGGAATGCAAGCTGCATCCAGTAGTAATAAAGAAGCATCTTCTGAAGAAGAAGCTTATGATCTTGAGAACCATTCAATGAAAGAGGTGAATTACATGGGAGAACCCTATGGAAACACCTACAATCCTTCATGGAGGAATCATCCTAATCTCTCATCGAAGGATCAACAGAAGCCTAATGAAGGCTTCAATAATAATAATGGTGGGAGAGCACGGTTTGGCAATAACAAACCTTTTCCATCATCTTCTCAGTAACATACAGAGAATTCTAAGAAGAGCCACTCTGACATAGCAACTGTAGTCTCTAATCTATCTAAGACCACTCTCAGTTTCATGACTGAAGCAAGGTTCTCCATTAGAAATTTGGAGGCACAAGTGGGTCAGCTGAGTAAGAGAATTACTAAAACTCCTCCTAGCACTCTCCCAAGCAATACAGAAGAAAATCCCAAAAGAGAGTGCAAGGCCATAACCATGAGCAACATGGCCGAACCTGGAGAGAGTAAGGAGGACGTGATCCCTATTGAGAAAAACCTCATGGGATGTCCTCTGAACAAAAAGAAGTTCCCCTTTGAGGAACCAAGGGAATCTGAGGCTCATACAGAGACCATAGAGATTCCACTGAACCTACTTCTGCCATTCATGAGCTCTGATGAGTATTCTTCCTCTAAAGAGGATGAACATATTGTTGAAGAGCAAGTTGCTAAGTACCTTGGAGCAATCATGAAGCTGAATGCCAAGTTATTTGGTAATGAGACTTCGGAGGATGAACCTCCATTGCTCATCAATGAACTGAGTACCTTGTTTAGGTAGAAATTACCTCAGAAGAAACCGGACCTCGGAAAATTCTTAATACCTTGTACCATAGGCACCATGACATTTGAGAAGGCTCTGTGTGACCTAGGGTCAAGTATAAACCTCATGCCCCTCTCTGTAACGGAGAAACTAGGGATCCTTGAGGTGCAAGCTGCAAAAATCTCACTAGAGATGGCAGATAATTCAAGGAAACAGGCTTATGGACTTGTAGAGGATGTCTTGGTAAAGGTTGAAGGCATTTACATCCCTGCTGACTTCATAATCCTGGACACTGGGAAGAGTATGGATGAAACCATCATCCTTGGCAGACCCTTCCTAGCGACAGCAAAAGCTGTGATTGATGTTGACAGAGGAGAGTTGGTCCTTCAAGTGAATAAGGACTACCTTGTGTTTAAGGCTAAAGAATCTCCTTCTTTACACATGGAGAAGAAGCATGACAAGCTTCTCTCAATGCAGAGTCAAACAGAACCCCCACATTCAAACACTATGTTTGGTGTTGGGAGGCACCAACCATGCTCTGAATATCTGTGAAGATCCATGAGAGCTCACTGTCAAGCTATTGACAATAATGAAGCGCTTGTTGGGAGGCAACCTAATTTTTATTTATCATGTGAAGTCACAAAAACAACTGCAAAAATCAAAGCGAATTCGAAAACAGTAGTAAAAACAGCACACCCTGGAGGAGGAGCTTACTAGCATTTAAACGCCAGTAAGGGTAGCAGAATGGGCGTTAAGCCCCTAGTCTGGCACCATTCTGGGCGTTTAACGCCAGAAATGGGCACCAGACTGGCATTTAACACCAGAAAAAGGCACCAGACCGGTATTTAACGCCAGAAAGGGGCACAAAGCTGGCATTTAACGCCAGAAAAGGAAGAAAAGCTGGCGTTAAAATGCCGGAAATAGGCAGCAACCTGGCATTTAACACCAGGAATGGCAGTCAGAAGGCATTTACACGCCAGAATGGAGCAGGGATGAGAAATCCTTGACACCTCAGGATCTGTGAACCCCATAGGATCCCCACCTACCTCAACTTACTCTCTCTCTTCTTCAAACTTTCCAATAACACCCTTCCCTAAATATGCTTCACCAATCACCTCCATCTCTCTTTCCTCCCAAACCCAACCCCTAATACACACTTCTTTCCCCCCTTGGCCGACACATTCACTACCCTCCATCTCCTCTATTTCTTCTTCTTCTCCTTCTTTCTTTCTTCTTTTGCTCGAGGGCGAACAACCCTTTTAAGTTTGGTGTGAAAAAAGCATTGCTTTTTTGTTTTTTCATAACCATTAATGGCACCTAAGGCCGGAGAAACCTCTATAAAGAGGAAAGGGAAGGCAATTGCTTCCACCTCTGAGTCATGTGAGATGGAGAGATTCATCTCAAAAGCCCATCACTAGAAAGAGGATGGAGCAAACAAGAGAGCCCACTCATGGACCTCAACAAGAGCATGAGGGAGGAGCAACAAAGGCAAGGAAGTGACATTGAGGAGCTAAAGCACTCCATAAGATCTTCAAGAGGAAGAACTAGCCGCCATCACTAAGGTGGACCCGTTCTTTAATTTCCTTGTTCTTTATTTTCTATTTTTTGTTTCCTATGCTTTATGTTTGTGTCTTATTACATGATCACTAGGAACAGTGCATATTTTTGATAGTGAAGTTTATGAATGTTAAATTTGTTGGCTCTTGAAAGAATAATGAAAAAAGAGAAATATTATTGATAGTCTAAAAAATCATAAAATTGATTCTTGAAGAAAAAAAAGTAGTGAATACAAAGCTTGCAAAAAAAAAGGTGAAAAATAAAAGAAAAAGAAAGAAAAAGAAAAAGAAAGCAGAAAAAGCCAGTAACCCTTTAAAACAAAAGGCAAGGGTAAAAAGGATCCAAGGCTTTGAGCATCAGTGGATAAGAGGGCCCAAAGGAATAAAATCCTAGCCTAAGCGGCTAAACCAAGCTGTCCCTAACCATGTGCTTGTGGCGTGAAGGTGTCAAGTGAAAAGCTTGAGACTGAGCGGTTAAAGTTGTGGTTCAATGCAAAAAGAGTATGCTTAAGAGCTCTAGACACCTCTAATTGGGGACTCTAGTAAAGCTGAGTCACAATCTGAAAAGGTTCACCCAGTAATGTGTCTGTGGCATTTATGTATCCGGTGGTAATACTGGAAAACAAAATGCTTAAGGTCACGGCCAAGACTCATAAAGTAACTATGTTCAAGAATCAACATACTGAACTAGGAGAATCAATAACACTATCTGAATTTTGAGTTCCTATAGATGCCAATCATTCTGAACTTCAAAGGATATAGTGAGATGCCAAAACTGTTCAGAAGCAAAAAGCTAATAGCCCCGCTCATCTAATTAAGACTGATCATCATAGATGATTTTGGAATTCATTGTATATCATCTTCTTTTTATCCTACTTTATTTTTAGTTTCTTGGGGACAAGCAACAATTTAAGTTTGGTGTTGTGATGAGCGGATAATTTATACGCTTTTTGGCATTGTTTTTAGGTAGTTTTTAGTGTGTTTTAGTTACTTTTTATTATATTTTTATTAGTCTTTAAATAAAAATCACATTTCTAGACTTTACTACGAGTTCGTATGTTTTTCTGTGATTTCAGGTATTTTCTGACCGAAATTGAGGGACTTGAGCAAAAATCTGATTCAGAGGCTGAAAAAGGACTGCAGATACTGTTGGATTCTGACCCTGCTGAACTCAAAATAGATTTTCTCGAGATACAGAAAGCCAATTGGTGCTCTCTGAATTGCGTTAGAAAGTAAACATCTTGGGCTTTCCAGAAATATATAATAGTCTATACTTTGTCCGAGTTTTCATAACGCAAACTGGCGTTTAAACTCTAACTTTCTACCGTATTCTGGCGTTAAACGCCAGAACTGGCATAAAAGCTGGAGTTAAACACCCAAACTGGCACCAGAGCTGGCGTTTAACTCCAAAAAAGGTCTCTACATGTGAAAGCTTCAATGCTCAGCCCAAACACACACCAGGTGGGCCTGGAAGTGGATTTCTGCATCAACTACTCATTTCTGTAAACCCTAGGTTACTAGTTCATTATAAATAGGACCTTTTGCTATTGCTATTGTATTTTCATCTTTTTGATCATCTTTGGAACGTTTTTCCTTAGACTTGGGGGCTAGCCATTCGGCCATGCCTGGACCTTCATTACTTATGTATTTTCAACGGTGGAGTTTCTACACCCCATAGATTAAGGTGTGGAGCTCTGCTGTTCCTCATGATTTAATGCAAAGTACTATTATTTTTCTATTCAATTCAAGCTTATTCTTATTCCAAGATATTCACTCTTACTTCAACCTGATGAATGTGATGATCCGTGACACTCATCATCATTCTCACCCATGAACACGTGCCTAACAACCACTTCAGTTCTATCTGCAATAGCTTGAGTGTGTATCTCTTAGCCTCCTGATTCACGGTGCTTGGTTTCCTCTCCTGACAACAGAGCCCTCCATTCCGTGAAATCAGAGTCTTTGTGGTATAAGCTAGAATCAATTGGTAGCATTCTTGAGATTCGGAAAGTCTAAACCTTGTTTGTGGTATTCCGAGTAGGATCTGGGATGGGATGACTGTGATGAGCTTCAAACTCGCGAGTGTTGGGCGTAGTGACAGACGCAAAAGAATCAATGGATCCTATTCCAACATGAGTGAGAACCGACAGATGATTAGCCGTGCGGTGACAGCACATTTGGACCATTTTCACCTAGAGGACGGACGGTAGCCATTGACAACGGTGATCCCCCAACATACAGCTTGCCATGGAAAGGAGTATGAATGATTGGATGAAGGGAATAGGAAAGCAGAGGTTCAGAAGGAACAAATCATCTTCATACGCTTATCTGAAACACCTACCAATGAATTACAGAAGTATTTCTATGTTATTTTATGTTTTAATTACATTTTAATTATCAAAACCTCAAAATCATTTGAATTTGCCTGACTGAGATTTACAAAGATGACCATAGCTTGCTTCAAGCCAACAATCTCCGTGGGATCGACCCTTACTCACGTAAGGTATTACTTGGACGACCCAGTGCACTTGCTGGTCAGCTGGACGGAGTTGTGTGAAAAGTGTGCGATCACGATTTCGTGTACCAGACGCCTATCAAGAGGCCTCTTTCAAGCGCCAGACATACCAGTTCGACTGGAATAGCATCCTTGGTGTCATAGCACAACCTGGCAGCAAGTGGATCTATGGACAGCATAGGACTCGACCTAAGAGCATCTCTGCCCAGTCACTCACCATGGAGGCTCGTGTGTCGGCACAAATCATGTCCCACTATGTCTTTCCAAGCAATCACCAGTCGACCTTCACAGCAGACATGGTTGTCCTCCTCTGGTGCATCCTGACAGAGCAACCCCTCAACCTGCACCGACACATCTAGGCTGCCATGGGACACGTACAGATAGCGGGTAACCTGCCTTTTCCCGCCTTGGTTTCAGATTTAGTCTCTGTAGTAGGTGTGTCCTCTTGGGCAGGTGACACGAAGGTCATGATCCCTAGAGCTGACCAGTATGTCCCGAACAGAAAGTACATCAGGCCGCCAGTTCCCTCTGCAAGCCGACCTGCAGATCCATCTTTGGATCCTCCTCCCTTCTCCACTCCACCACCTTCTACACCACAAGCACCATCTACCCATCAGATGTTCCTTCAGATCCTTAAGAGGCTCGACTGGAAAGACCGACGAATGGAGCAAATGGAGCACCGTAACAAGCGCCGATATGACTACCTAAAGGAACTCATACTTGGTACACACCCACCTCCAGAACCAAAGGACACCCCAGACTCCCCTTTATCCAGTAGCACAGGCAGCCAAGGCAAACCAGACACTAGAGGCGACGCTTCCAGCCCTCCCTTGCTCCTTACTGATGGCACGGAGGACCGTGCCAAGCCTTAAGTATGGGGAGGTTAGTCCTTGACTTTCGGAGGTAACTTCTCTCTCTTAACACCAACATTTATAGTTTTTCTTTTGTTAGATAGGATAGATTGCATGATAATAATTGTTTGCATGTATGTTTTGCTTGGTTAAAGTAATAAGTTTCCTTTCAAGACCCTATTTTATGATATTTCCTCACTAAGAATTACAAAATAACCATAGCTTGCTTCAAGCCGACAATCTCCGTGGGATCGACCCTTACTCACGTAAGGTATTACTTGGACGACCCAGTGCACTTGCTGGTTAGTGGTACGTGTTATAAAAAGTGTGATTTACAATTTGTTAAGGCAATCAGAAACTTTCTGGGGCATGCAGAATTCTATAGGAGGTTTATAAAAGATTTTTCAAAAATCGCAAAAGCTCTAAGCAATCTACTAGCTGCTGACACGCCATTTGTGTTTGACACAGAGTGTCTGCAGGTGTTTGAAACTCTGAAAGCTAAGCTGGTCACAGCACTAGTTATTTCTGCACCAGACTGGATATTACCATTTGAATTAATGTGTGATGCCAGTGATCATGCCATTGGTGTAGTATTGGGGCAGAGGCACGACAAGCTTCTGCATGTCATTTATTATGCTAGCCGTGTTTTAAATAACGCCCAGAAAAATTACACAACCACAAAAAAAGAATTGCTTGCAGTGGTTTATGCCATTGACAAATTTAGATCATACTTAGTAGGATCAAAAGTGATTGTGTACACTGACTATGCTGCTCTTAAATATCTACTTAAAAAACAGGATTCAAAACCCTGGCTCATAAGATTGGTGTTGCTTCTGCAAGATTTTGATATAGAAATAAGAGACAGAAAAGGGACAGAAAACCAAGTGGCTGATCATCTGTCCCGGATAGAACCAGTACAAGGGGCGTTCTTTCCCTCTATTGAGATCTCTGAGTCCTTTCCGGATGAGCATTTGTTCGCCATTCAGGAAATACCATGGTTTGCAAACATTGCAAACTATAAAGCTACAAGGTTCATACCCAAGGAATACAACAGGCAACAAAAGAAAAAATTAATTACTGATGCAAAGTACTACTTGTGGGATGAATCCTATCTCTTTAAGAGATATGCAGATGGAATAATCCGTAGGTGTGTACCTAGAGAAGAAGCACAGAAGATCTTATGGTATTGCCATGGATCACAATATGGAGGCCATTTCGGAGGTGAGCGAACAGCCACCAAGGTTCTCCAATATGGTTTCTACTGGCCTACCATCTATAGGGATTTCCGAGAGTTTGTACGTAACTGTGACAGTTGCCAGAGAGCTAGTAATCTGCCTCATGGTTACGCCATGCCTCAACAAGGAATCTTGGAGATTGAGTTGTTTGATGTATGGGGTATTGACTTCGTGGGGCCTTTCCCTCCATCAAACTCAAACACTTATATTCTGGTGGCAGTCGACTATGTATCCAAATGGGTAGAGGCCGTTGCCACACCCACTAATGATACTAAGACAGTGCTGAAGTTCCTCCAGAAACATATCTTCAGCAGGTTTAGTGTCCCTAGAGTACTAATCAGTGATGGGGGCACCCACTTCTGCAACAAACAGCTTTACTCTGCCATGGTCCGGTATGGAATTAGCCACAAGGTGGCAACTCCATATCATCCACAGACAAATGGGCAAGCTGAAGTCTCTAACAGAGAACTAAAAAGAATCCTGGAACAGACTGTAAGTACCCGTAGAAAGGATTAGGCAAGAAGCTTGGATGATGCTCTGTGGGCGTACAGAACAGCATTCAAGACTCCTATAGGGACCTCTCCATACCAGCTTGTGTATGGTAACGCCTGTCATCTGCCCAAGGAACTGGAGTACAAAGCCTACTGGGCAACCAGATTCCAAAACTTTGATGCCAAATTTGCTGGAGAAAAAAGATTGCTCCAGCTGAATGAGCTAGAGGAATTCAAACTCACTGCTTTCGAAAATGCCAAGCTTTACAAAGAGAAAGTGAAAAGATGGCATGACTGAAAGCTGTCATCTAGAGTCTTTAAACCAGGACAGAAGGTTCTGCTGTTTAACTCTAGGCTCAGGCTATTCCCCAGGAAACTGAAATCCCGGTGGAGGGGACCATATGTGATTACAAGTGTGTCACTATATGGCTATATGGAGCTTCAAGACATTGATTCTAATAAGAAGTTCATTGTTAATGGACAGAGAATCAAGCATTATGTTGAAGGCAATGTTGAGCAAGAATGCTCAAGGCTGAGGCTAGATTAAAAAGCTCAGCAAGGTCCAGCTAAAGACAATAAAGAAGCGCTTGCTGGGAGGCAACCCAGCCATTAGCAAAACTCTTTCTGTTATTTTATTTTATTCTATTCTTCATTTTATTTATTTTTAATTTCAATATTAATAATCTTCAAGGTAAAGAATGAATTGCATAAGTTCACATGGGTACAAAAGGATTCAGAGCACAAAACAGCAAAATGAAGCTCACTGGTGCGAAAAAGCCAGTAAGAGCTGTTTTGGGCGTTAAACGCCCAAAAGGAGCATTTACTGAGCCATCTGGGCGTTAAACGCCAGAAAGAAGCAGCTTCTGGGCCTTTAACGCCAGATTTACAGCATCCTGGGCATTCAGAAAAAAGCCCAGTGACAAAGGAGTTTCTGGCGTTTAACGCCAGCTAGAAGCAACAACTGGGCGTTAAACGCCCATACCAAGCACCAGTTGGGTGTTAAACGCCCAAAACATGCAGTAGTTGGGCGTTTAACACCAGGATTGTGGGGCGTAGGCAATTTTGTTTTCACTTCAAATTTTTTTCAATTTTCATGTTTCAATTCATGATTTCTTGCATAAACATATTACAAATCCTAATTTTTCAAATCCTTTTTCAAAAGATATCAAATGTATGTTAATTCTAAACATAAACCTTTTTTTAAATCCTCTTCAAATTCTTTTCAAATCTTTTTCAAAACAAATCTATCTCTTTTCCTTCTAAAATCTTTTCAACTCCTCAATATCTTTTTCAAATCTTCACAACATCTTTTTCAAAACAAAGCTATCTTTTTCAAATATCTTTCATATTATTTATATCTTTTAAATTTTAAAGTGCATCATTTTCCTATCATACTTATCTTTTACAAATCATATCTTTTATCATATCTTCTTCAAAATTTTCGAAACCCACCCCCTCCCTTTAAATGTTAGTTTGGTCTCTCCCCCTCTCCTCCAAAATTCGAACTTGGCTCTCCCTCTATCCCTCTCCTTTTTTTTCTTTTGCTTGAGGACAAGCAAACCTCTAAGTTTGGTGTGTTTATCCGTGATCACTAAGCCAATACCCACTAAGATCATGGCACCTAAAAGAAAACAAACCAACTCAAGAGGCAAGAAAGAGAATATTCCAAAACCACTTTGGAATCAAGGGAAGATCTTAACCAAAGAACATTCAGACCATTACTACAAAATAATGGGTCTAAGGTTAGTGATCCCGGAAGTTAAATTCGATCTGAAAGAAGACGAATATTCAAAGATACAAGAGAAAATTTGAAACAGGAGCTGGGAAGTCCTAGCTAATCCTGAAACAAAGGTGGAAAGAAACATGGTTCAAGAATTCTATGCAAATTTATTGTAGACGGATAGGCAGAGAATAGCGGGAACCGCATTCTATGACTATAGAACTCTGGTCAGAAGGGAAGATTGTTCACACCCACCCTGACAAATTAAGGGAGATCTTCAAGCTGCCTCAACCGCAAGATGACCCAAACTCCTTTAATAGGAGAATGATGAGATCAAACCTGAGTTTGGACAAAATCCTAGAGGACATATGTCTCCCAAGAGACAAATGGACAACCAACACAAAGGGTGCCCCAAACCAACTCAAAAGAGGAGATCTCAAACCAGTCGCCAGAGGCTAGCTGGACTTCATTGGGCGCTCTATACTGCCCACTAGCAACCGCTCTGAGGTCACCATCAGAAGAGCAGTGATGATTCATTGCATTATGCTGGAAAAAGAAGTGGAAGTTCATCAGCTAATTGCTTGTGAGCTTTACAAAATTGCAAACAAGAACTCCAAAGATGCCAGATTGGCTTATCCAAGCTTGGTCTCTCTGTTATGTAAAGATGCTGGGATAAAAATGGGAGTAGATGAGTACATCCCAGTTGAGCAACCAATCACCAAAAAGTCTATGGAAGGACAACAAGTGCAGGACGACCCCATCAAGAGGAGAGCACAGGAGTTCCTCCCAGAAATCCCTCAAATTGAATACTAGGAGCGCCTAGAAACATCTGTCACCAAGTTGCAAGAAGCTGTGGATCAACTAAACAAAGAGCAGCAAAATCAAAACAGCATGCTCTGCAAATTGCTTAGAGAACAAGAAGAGCAAGGGCGTGAACTGAAGGAACTGAAGCGCCAGAAGCTATCTCTTGAAGGGCCAAGCACTCCACAGACTAAAGAGGCATCCACCTCCCAAATCCAAGGTTGTTGAGTTCTAATCTTAGCCTTAACTCTGTGATAATTGTTCTTATTAGAAATTTACCTTAGAAGTTATATATGAGTAGTAGTAATTAGTATCTCTATTTTGATTTTATCTCCAATTAAGCTATAATTTATTTTTCTCATCATCATCAAACACGAATAAAATAGCAGATTTTTAGAATAAGGAGGCAATATTTTTTCGAGTTTTTAATAAGGAAAATTCTAATTATTTATATGTGGTGGCAATGCTTTTTGTCTTCTGAATGAATGCCTGATGAGCGGATAATTTATACGCTTTTTGACATTGTTTTTAGTATGTTTTTAGTAGGATCTAGTTACTTTTAGGGATGTTTTTAATAGATTTTGTGTTAAATTCACATTTCTGGACTTTACTATGAGTTTGTGTGTTTTTCTGTGATTTCAGGTATTTTCTGGCTGAAATTGAGGGACTTGAGCAGAAATCAGATTCAGAGGTTGAAAAAGGACTGCTGATGCTGTTGGATTCTGACCTCCCTGCACTCAAAGTGGATTTTCTGGAGCTACAGAACTCAAACTGGCGCGCTTCCAATTGCGTTGGAAAGTAGACATCCAGGGCTTTCCAGCAATATATAATAGTCCATACTTTGGCCATGAATTGATAACGTAAACTGGCGTTCAACGCCAGCTTTCTACCCAAATCTGGCGTCCAGCGCCAGAAAAGGATCCAAAACCAGAGTTGAACGCCCAAACTGGCACAAAAACTGGCGTTCAACTCCACAAATGGCCTCTGCACGTGCAACACTTAAGCTCAGCCCAAACACACACCATGTGGGCCCCGGAAGTGGATTTATACATCAAATACTTACTCATGTAAACCCTAGTAGCTAGTTTATTATAAATAGGACCTCTTACTATTGTATTAGGCATCTTTGGATTACCTTATGATCCTTTGATCACGTTTTAGGGGGCTGGCCATCTCGGCCATGCCTGGACCTTCACTTATGTATTTTTAACGGTAGAGTTTCTACAATCCATAGATTAAGGTGTGGAGCTCTGCTGTTCCTCAAAGATTAATGCAAAGTACTACTGTTTTCTATTCAATTCTTCTTATTTCGCTTCTAAGATATCCATTCGCACCTAAGAACGTGATGAAGGTGATGATTATGTGTGACGCTCATCATCCTTCTCCCTTATGAATGCGTGCCTGACAAACACTTCTGTTCTACATGAAATAAGCTAGAATGAGTATCTCTTAGATCTCCTAACCGGAATCTTCGTGGCGTAAGCTAGAATGATGGCGGCATTCAAGAGAATCCGGAAGGTCTAAACCTTGTCTGTGGTATTCCGAGTAGGATTCAATGATTGAATGACTGTGACGAGCTCCTAACTCGCGATTGCAGGGCGTTAGTGCCATATATGCTTGGAAAGCTCTTGATTCCTACTTTCCAATGCTTCTTGAATCACCTCATTTGGAGCTCTGTAGCTCATGTTATTCTTGTTGGAAGTATACCCCTTGTATGCCTTGTGGTGTGTGGCGCCAACGTTAGCCTCCAAGTTAGGGGGCTAACGTTGGCGCAAACGTTGGCCCTTCCCCCTTTGTAATTCATGTGCCAACGTTAGCCTCCAAGTTAGGGGGCTAACGTTGGCGCAAACGTGGGATGGCCAGGGAGGAAATTTCAAGTTCCAACGTTAGCCTCCAAGTTAGGGGGCTAACGTTGGGGCTAACTTCTTGCTTCCTGGTTCAATTTCACTTATTCCATTGTTCTCTCTTCACTCCTAGCCATTCCTCTTTGCTTCAACCTTTCTCCAAGCTTTCTTCACCTATCATTAATCAACCAAACTCATCAAAGCTATGCTCAAAATCATGAGATATTCATTCTTTCATAATATGCAACAAATATAGCACAAAACCTCATGAAATAGCATGAATTCATACATGGTTGATTAAATCAAAGGAAACATGAAAATCTACCCAATTGGCTTGCTTATGGCTCAAGAAAGTGCATAATTCAATTGAAAACAAAAGAAAAAGGCTAGTTAAAATAGGCTAAGATGACTTGTCATCACAACACCAAACTTAAAGCTTGCTTGTCCCCAAGCAAGAAAAGAATCATGCAATAAAGATTGACAATCCAAGGTAAGAAGAATAGCAACTCAATGTTCATGGTAAGCTACTTTTCTAAGCATGCTACAATCACAAAAGAAATGTAAATGATTGATGCTTCCATCTAGCTCATATTATGAAATCTTTCTTTTATATTTCTTCCTTGAAACAAGCTTTTGATTTTTTTATTTAGCTTCTCCTTTTGGGTGCTTTGCCCCATGAGTTGATAACAAAGCTACGACTTCTAAATGCTTTGTTTTCAAGTATTACCACTTGATACATAAGCACCACAAGCATTTGATTAGAGGACTTCATTAAGCTCATTTTTCTTTTCTTTTCTTAACTCTCTAATCATTGATGCTCAGAGCCTTGAGCTTTGAGGGAGTGCTTTTGCACTTTGAGCCTAGCCTTGACTTCTAAGTGTTTTGTTTTCAAGCATTTGGCTTGATACATAAACACCACAAGTACTTAGCAAATAAATTGCCATTGGTACTCAGAGCCTTCAGCTTTCTCATTCTTTCCCTTTTTCTTTTCTTGCTTTATTTTGCATTTGCTTCTTCAAGGTTTTCATGATTTTAAAAGATTTCACAAAATGTACTAGATGAAAACTTCAATTAAATAAAATCCAATGCAATTGAGCAACAATTAATCATACTAGCTTTCCAATACTTGTATGCACATGCTAAACTCTTCTTTAGTTCCTTGTTTGTTTATGATCATGATGCTTTACTGCTTTGGAATTCACAAAACTCAAGTTGGTATTCATAATGACACAGCACCATGTTGCAAATTAAAAATCAAACTATGCCTTTTCATACACACATGCATACAGAGAAGGTAAAGACAATCATGCAGTTCATAGTGCTTGAAACAAATGAGAGGAAAAGGAACTTTACAACCTTGTAGTTCATCTTCTCTATTGCTGTCATTTTCCTCCCATTCTCCTCCTTCCCATACCAAACTCAGAATGCTTGCTCATCCTCAAGCAACTATTAGAACCGTGGCTATGGGGCTAAGATGGATCATGAATGTCTTTCACAAGGAATGTTAGTAGTACATGTGTTTCAAGCAAGCAAAATTAAAGATAATAATCAAGGCACAAGAGACAGAGACATTGTGATTGCAAGCTTAAGAAGGTGAGCATAATACTTTGCATAAAAGATAAGTGGCACACCAAACTTAGTGTGACACTTTCACTTGGAATTAATGCAAGTATCCAGTAAAGATTTGAAGCAAACTGTGTTGCATAGCAACACCAAACTTAGAATGCAATCCTATGTCAATTTATTTAAACTAAAACTAAACAAAAGAAACTGTTATATGTTAAATACAATCACCAAATGAAGAGTCTGTTATGAATAAGGATGTCTTGGTGATGTATTAACAAAAACAGTTAATGAAGGAAAGCATTAAAAACAAGTAAATAAATGAAACAAAGGGAAAACAAAAATTATCCAACTAAGAAGAAAAATAACACTGTAAAAGGCAATATGATTATGCAGACAAGTGATGTTGCTGGATTGAATTGCATAGAAAAATAGGTGGCACACCAAACTTAGAATCTTGGTGTGTCACTTTCATGTAAAATTGATGCAATCATCCATGAAGATGGAAAACAGTTTGTTGCAGGGCAACACCAAACTTAGAATGTAATCATATGCCAATTTATTGAAATTTAAACAAAGCAAGGAGAAGAATTGTACCTACTGTCTACCTGTTCTTTACTTTCTTCCTCTTCTTCCAATTTGTTAAGAGAAATGACTTCAAAGGAGGAGAAGATTCAGCTATTACCCCTTGTCTTGGTCTCTCCTCAGCAAGCTTTCATTTGTACATGGCTTGATTGAGCTTGCTTGCTATTGGTCCAGGGGTTGGATTGCTTGTGGTTGACCTTCTCTTGAATGTTGTCCTTGGTAGTTTGGTCACAATCCTCTTTTCGGTGCTTTTGTCAATTGCCTTCACTTCTTTGAATCCATGTTTTGGTGGTTGTGTGATTGTTGGAGTTTTGTATTCATCCAGAGCCTTTTGTATTGGTGGTTCCATGAACTCCTCCTTTATGTACTTCTCTGCCTCACTTGAGTTTGGAATGACTTCTTCACTTTCTTGCTCCTCCACTTCCTCTTTTACACCCAACATTTGTTTCATTCGCTCTATCATGGGGGAGGTTTGTCGATCTTCCCAACATTTCTTCATCTCCTCGTCATACCTTTCAATCATGGATTCAGATGTTGAGGCATTTTGGTCCAGGGAGGTTTGTGAGAGTTGTGAGTTTTCATGTTCTCTTGTCATCTCAAGTGCAGTTTCAGGTTCAACCACCTCATTCTTCATTGAAAGTTCACTTGATGCAGTGGCCTCCTTATCTTGCTCTTCCACTTTATCCTTCACATCCATCAATTGGTCTTCATTTTCCTTGCTTAGTAGTTCTAAGCGTTTATCTGTGTCCTCCAATTGCTTATCTGTCTCCTGAGAAAGGATTTCTAGTTCCCTCCGGGATTGTTGATATTCCTCCGCCATTCTGTTGAACTTAGACTCAAATTCTGAAACCCATGAGTGGTTCATGGGAGTTTGTGTGGGTGGTGAGTTTTGAAAAGGGGCTTTCGGTTGAAGTATGGTCAAGTGATGATATCTCTGGATGAATATCATATGGAGCACTAGAATTCCCTTCCCAGCCACCATTAGAATCATGACTTGCATCATTTTGTGGTGGAGGGAAATATCCCATATGATTTTCTTTCTCATCTTGTGGTTCTGAAGCATAGCTCCATGAATTGGAGTGCCCGGAATTTGAAGTTTCTTGGTGATATCCCCAGCCATCATTAGAGATTGGTGATGGTGGGTGATATCCCATAAAATTTTGTTTGACCAAATGATGAGTTGAACTCCATTTGTATTTTGCAAACATCAATGAAAATTGAAATTACTCATATCAGAGATGAGAATTTCTTAGTGAGGCAATAACTCAAACACCTTGGTTTCAACTTAGAACAGAGAACAAAAATAAAGAAAATGCTTGATCTAGACTTCTCACCCACATAATCATTGTTGATCTAATCAATCCCCGGCAACGGCGCCAAAAACTTGATGAGTATTTTGGTGAAAAATAAATTTCTCCCAAAACACACAAATCTAACCGCCAAGTGCACCGGGTCGCATCAAGTAATAATAACTCATGGGAGTGAGGTCGATCCCACAGGGATTGATGGATCAAGCAACTTTAGTGGGTGATTAGTTTAGTCAAGTTAACATTGATGTGAATTGTGTGAAATTGTAACCATCAGAAAGTAAATGACAATGAATTTAAAGTTGCAGAATGTAAATTGGCAAGTAACTTAAAGAGCAAGAAATGTAAATTGCAAGAATCTTAAATGACAAGAAATATAAATTGCATCAAATGTAAAGGGAATTGGGAATTGGATTTGCAGAAATTAAACAAGGAAAAGTTAAATTGCAACAAGCAGAGAAATAAAAGATGGATTTGATTGATTCGGAACCAAAACAGAAATGTAAATAAACATGAAAAGCAATAAACAGAGAATGTAAAATTGGAATTAAGATCTCAGGACCCAAGAGACTAGATAACCAAGTCTAGATCTCAATGCCTTCCTAGATCCAACAAGAACAATTGCAAGAGAAATTAAAGAAAAGTAAATTGCAGAAGCCAAGAGAAGGTGAAGTAGTAAACAGGAATGGAAATTCAATTGTGCAGAGAAAGTAAACAAGAAAATTCTCAAGGTGAGATTGAAACAGAATTTCTTCAATTCTCAACCCAAGATTCAAAACGAAATTGAAAACTAAGAGAGAGCTCTCAAATCCTAATGCTCCCTAGTGGAGCCAGCCTCCTTTACAAATATGAAACAGATGCTTATTTATAGGCATTTCTACAAAATGAAAATGAAATTAAAAACAAATTACAATTAAATGAAATTCCTATTTTATCTAATTCTTGTGCCTTTGAGTGATGATCATTTGGGCCCTTGCTCTTGATGGAATTGGGTTGATAAAGGCCTTGGTTGATTGCTCTTGGGGTTTGAAGAGGAACCGAATTGAACCAATTGAACCGATTTTGAAATTAGCCATAGTTGGACCTAACGTTTGAGCCAAAGTTAGGGGTCTAACTTTGGCTCCAACTTTTCATATCAGTTGGCACATTTTTCTGGTTTGGACGTTGGTGCCAACGTTAGGGGTCTAACTTTGACCCTAACGTTGGCCTCCCTTATGCACATTTATGGGGCTAACTTTGTCCTCTTGTCACGTTGCCAATTTTATGCCCAATATAGACTATCATATATGGTTGGAAAGCTCTGAATGTCAGCTTTCTAACCCACTTGGAATCACTTCAATTGGACATCTACAACTCAAGTTTATGATCATTTGAAGAGGGCATGGTCGCTGGCTTTGGTGTGCAGCGTTTGAGGTAACGTTAGCCCTCAAACGTTGGCGAAAACCCCAGTTCTGGAGGCTCAAATGTATTGTCCACCCCATACTATTATACATTGTTGGAAATCCCTGGATGTCTACTTTCCAATGCCGTTGGGAGCACATTATTTAGAGCTCTACAACTCGAGTTATACTCCATCAAAGGTGCAGAGGTCAAGTGGCCTCACTGCATGTTGCCACCATGTTCATTTATGCACATTGCGGGGCAGTTTTCTCCCTAAATTTTAGTGTCCACCATGCAGTGCCATATATGCTTGGAAAGCTCTTGATTCCTACTTTCCAATGCTTCTTGAATCACCTCATTTGGAGCTCTGTAGCTCAAGTTATTCTTGTTGGAAGTATACCCCTTGTATGCCTTGTGGTGTGTGGCGCCAACGTTAGCCTCCAAGTTAGGGGGCTAACGTTGGCGCAAACGTTGGCCCTTCCCCCTTTGTAATTCATGTGCCAACGTTAGCCTCCAAGTTAGGGGGCTAACGTTGGCGCAAACGTGGGATGGTCAGGGAGGAAATTTCAAGTTCCAACGTTAGCCTCCAAGTTAGGGGGCTAACGTTGGGGCTAACTTCTTGCTTCCTGGTTCAATTTCACTTATTCCATTGTTCTCTCTTCACTCCTAGCCATTCCTCTTTGCTTCAACCTTTCTCCAAGCTTTCTTCACCTATCATTAATCAACCAAACTCATCAAAGCTATGCTCAAAATCATGAGATATTCATTCTTTCATAATATGCAACAAATATAGCACAAAACCTCATGAAATAGCATGAATTCATACATGGTTGATTAAATCAAAGGAAACATGAAAATCTACCCAATTGGCTTGCTTATGGCTCAAGAAAGTGCATAATTCAATTGAAAACAAAAGAAAAAGGCTAGTTAAAATAGGCTAAGATGACTTGTCATCAGGAACCAAAGGACTCTGAGGCTCATCTAGAGACCATAGAGATTCCATTGAACCTCCTTATGCCCTTCATGAGCTCTGATGAGTATTCCTCTTCTGAAGAGAATGAGGATGTCACTGAAGAGCAAACTGCCAAGTTTCTTGGTGCAATCATGAAGCTGAATGCCAAATTGTTTGGCATTGATGCTTGGGAAGTTGAACCTCCTTTGTTCATCAATGAACTAAGTGATCTGGATCAACTGACATTGCCTCAGAAGAGACAGGATCCTGGAAAGTTCATAATAACCTGTACCATAGGCACCATGATCTTTAGGGCTCTGTGTGACCTTGGTTCAGGAATAAACCTCATGCCCCTCTCTGTAATAGAGAAACTGGGAATCTATGGGGTGCAAGCTGCTAAAATCTCACTAGAGATGGCAGACAGCTCAAGAAGACAGGCTTATGGACAAGTAGAAGCTGTATTAGTAAAGGTTGAGGGCCTTTACATACCTACTGATTTCATAGTCCTGGATACTGGAAAGGAAGAGGATGAATCCATCATCCTAGGAAGACCTTTCCTGGCCACAGCAAGGGCTGTGATTGATGTTGACAGAGGTGAAATAGTCCTTCAATGGAATGAGAACTCCCTTGTATTCAAAACTCAAGGATCTCCCTCTACAACCATGGAGAGGAAGCAGAAAAAGCTTCCCTCCAAGCAGAGTCAACCAGAGCCTCCACAGTCAAATTCTAAGTTTGGTGTTGGGAGGCCACAGCCAAATTCTAAGTTTGGTGTTGAACTCCCATATCCAAACTCTAAGTTTGGTGTTGGAGAGTCTCAACAAAGCTCTGCACATCTGTAAGGCTCCATGAGAGCTCACTGTCAAGCTATTGACATTAAAGAAGCGCTTGTTGGGAGGCAACCCAATGTTTATTTATCTAACTATATTTTTCTTAGTTATGTGTCTTTATAGGTTCATGATCATGAGGAGTCATAAAATAAATATAAAAATTGAAAACGGAATCAAAAACAGCAGAAGAAAAATCACACCCTGGAGGAGCATCTGTCTGGCGTTCAAACGCCAGAACAGAGCATAGTTCTGGCGCTGAACGCCCAGAATGGGAGCATCCTGGCGCTGAACGCCCAGAACAAGCATGGTTCTGGCGTTCAACGCCAGAAATGGCAGCAAAGGGGCGTTGAACGCCCAAAATGGGCACCAACCTGGCACTGAACGCCCAGAGTTGTGTGCAAGGGCATTTTACATGCCTAAATTGGTACAGGGATGTAAATGCCTTGACACCTCAGGATCTGTGGACCCCACAAGATCATCTCAGGATCTGTGGACCCCACAGGATCCCCACCTACCTCATCATCTCTCTTTCCATTCATGATCATCCCTTCTCTCTTTCCATTCTCTCTAGGTTTTCATCCTCCATTGCAAGTTTCCTTGGAATTCTTGGTGAGATCTATTGATAATTGAGTTTTTGTTTTGCTACAAGTGTAGATCTACTCTTCTTCTACTCCTAATTGATGTTCTTTTGATTCAATTCCTTAGATCTAGATTTGGTTCATTTTGTTACTTTGAATTTGGATTAATGAATTGAGGTTTCATTCAATTATTTGATTGTTGATGATTGTTTGGATTAGATAGCTTTGATTCAATTCTCTTCTCTCAATTACATCATGTTTTCTATAATTGCCTACCAATTGTTTGTGCTAATGACAACCTTAGCTATGGAGTATATTTCTCTTACTTGGCTTAGGGGTTGAGTTATTGAAGACACTTGAGTAGTTGATATCAATTGAATATTATGAATTGAGAATTGCTAATTGACTTGGAGTGCACTAAAGCTAGACTTCCCTAGGGTGAGACTAGGACTTGTGACTCAAGTTAGTTAATCTCAGTTGACTTTCCTCTATTGTTAGGGGGTTAACTAAGTGAAGCAACAATCAACTCTTATCAAAATTGAAGGAAACTATAATGATGGAACTTCCAATGCTTACCCTTGGCCAAGGCTTTTATTCCAATTAATTGTTGATTGCCTTACTAGTTTGAATTCTTGCACCAATTCTCAAAACCATAAAAGCTTTCCTAATCAATGATGCACATTCTAAAGCAGTTCCTAGGGAGAATGACCCGGGATCAATACTCTCGGTCATAGATTTTAGAATTGTTTGATGCGGTATTCGTGTGTTGGTTAGACTATACTCACGATCGGATTCATCACTAGTTTCTAACCAGCATAAGAATATTTACATTCATCACCCCCCTTGCTCACTAAAGAACTGAATAACTTGACTAGGAAGACATTACCTCAGAAGAAACAGGATCCTGGAAAGTTCTCAATACATTGTACCATAGGCACCATGACCTTTGAGAAGGCTCTGTGTGACCTAGGGTCAAGTATAAACCTCATGCCACTCTCTATGATGGAGAAGCTAGGGATCCTTGAGGTACAAGCTACAAGAATCTCACTAGAGATGGCATTCAATTCAAGGAAACAGGCTTATGGACTTGTAGAGGATGTCTTGGTAAAGGTTGAAGGCCACTACATCCCTGCTGATTTCATAATCCTAGACACTGGGAAGTGTATAGATGAATCCATCATCCTTGGCAGACCCTTCCTAGCAACAGCAAAAGCTGTGATTGATGTTGACAGAGGAGAATTGATCCTTCACGTGAATAAGGACTCCCTTGTGTTTAAAGCTCAAGGATCTCCCTTTGTAACCATGGAGAGGAAGCATGAAAAGCTTCTCTCAATGCAGAGTCAAATAGAGCCCCCACATTCAAACTCTAAGTTTGGTGTTGGAAGGCCATCATCATGCTCTGAGTATCTGTGAGGCTCCATGTGAGCCCACTGCCAAGCTATTGACATTAAAGAAGCGCTTGTTGGGAGGCAACCCAATTTTATTTAATTGTATCTATTTATTTTCCATTGTTATTTTATGTTATCTGTAGGTTGATGATCATGTGAAGCCACAAAAACAACTGAAAAATTAAAAATAGAATGAAAAACAGTATTAAAAATAGCACACCCTGGAAGAGAAGCTTACTGGCGTTTAAACGCCAGAAAAATGCACTAGACTGGTGTTTAACGCAGAAAGAGACACAGAGCTGGCGTTTAACGCCAGAAAAGGGAGAAAAGCTGGCGTTTAAACGCCAGAAAGGGAAGATAATCTGGCGTTAAATGCCAGAAATGGGCAGCAACCTGGCATTTAATGCCAGGATTGGCAATCAAGGGGCGTTTACACGCCAACATGGTGCAGGGATGAGAAATCCTTGACACCTCAGGATCTGTGGACCCCACATGATCCCCACCTACCTCATCTCTCTCTCTCTTCTTCAAACCAATCACCTCAATACGTTTTCCCCAAGAACCCCTCACCTATCAAATGCTACACTCTTCTCCATAATCTTTTCACCAATCCACATCCATCCATCATAAAACCCCACCTACCTTACCATTCAAATTCAAACCACTTTCCGTCCCAAACTCACCCATACATGGCCGAACCCTACCCCTCTCTCCACTCCTATATAAACCAATCTTTAATCCTTTATTTCCACATATCACAAACACTACTTCTCCCCCTTGGCCGAAAACTCCACTACCCTACATCTCCTCTAATTCTTCTTCTTCTACTCTCTTCTTTCTTCTTTTTCTCGAGGACGAGCAAACCTTCTAAGTTTGGTGTGGTAAAAGCGTTGCTTTTTGTTTTTCCATAACCATTTATGGCACCTAAGGCCGGAGAAATCTCTAGAAAGAGAAAAGGGAAGGCAATTGCTTCCACCTCCGAATCATGGGAGATGGATAGATTCATCTCAAGCGTGCATCAAGACCACTTCTATGAAGTTGTGGCCAAGAAGAAGGTGATCCCTGAGGTCCCTTTCAAGCACAAAAAGGGTGAATATCTAAAGATCTGACATGAGATTAGAAGAAGCGGTTGGGAAATTCTCACCAACCCCATCCAACAAGTCGGGATCTTAATGGTTCAAGAGTTCTATGCCAATGCATGGATCACCAAGAGCCATGATCAAAGTGTGAACCTGGACCCAAAGAATTGGCTTACAATGGTTCGAGGGAAATGCTTAGATTTCAGTCCTGGAAAATGTAAGGTTGGCATTTGATTTAAGGAAAATTGTCGTGTTGGTATAGAATTTCACAATTGAAATCTCATTGCAAGTATAGTTCTACACCAACAAACAATCCTCCCAATCAAAAATTTGGTTGTGTCACAATTAACAAACCCCAAATGAAAATTAACCGAAGTATTTAGACTCCGGGTCGTCTCACAAGAAATTGCAATGAAGTGTTTAATTATTGGCTATGAAGAGCAAGGGGGGTTTGATTGATAATTGGGCAAGAAAATAAATGGCAAGAAAGTAAAATAACAAGAACTAATAAAATAGATGGGAAAGAACTCTTGGCTAGACTTAGGTAATTGAGATCACCATCCTTGTCTACAAACCATACATATATAATTATGAGAGGCCAACCTATTAAGTCTACTTCCAAAGCCTTAAGTACATAATATCTACTCCTAGGCTTGAAGTACGTCAAATAGGTTTAATCACATCAACCCATAAGTCCCAACCTACCTACTAATTAGATTAGTAGTGGGTTGGCATCAATGAGTATCAAATTGATCACCAAGGGTTCTCAAACCACCAATTCAATGAGACCCAATGACTCAAGGTCACTCAATTCCCTTAGCCTAGGCCAAGAGCAAAGAGAACTACTCAAAAACTATAGGAAACATTTTATCAAACACCTAGAATGCAAGAAAAGTAAACATAACAAAATGCAAGAATTAAAGGAAACCCATAACTATCAATAGCAGGAAATCAATAATAGTAAGCAAGATCAACATAAAAGAACATGGAAACATAAAATTGCATTAAAGAAAATTAAGATCCAACAATTGTTCATAAACATAAAAATGGCAAAATAAAGGAAATGACAAGTAAAACTAGAAGAATAGAGATGTAATAACAAGAAATTAAAAGGAAGAACTAAATCAAAACAAGAATTATAACTTGGATCCAAGAAGAATTAACTAAAACTTCTGATAAACCCATATTTTGTGATGTATTTTGTCCTCAATTTAAGTGATTTATTCAATCCTTCACCCACTTATTCATGTAATTTGCATGGTTTTACTTTCCCTTCCTTATTGAGTGATATATGTGAAAAACATGTTTCCTATGCTTTAGAAATATTAAAATTAATCATCCTTTATTACCATTCGATGCCGTGATTTGTGTGTTGAGTGCTTTCAGGCTTTATATGGCAGGAACGACTTAAAGGATGGAAAGGAAACATACAAAAACGGCAGGAAAGCACAAAAATGGAGTTGTGAAGAAAAGGGCAGCGACACGAACGCATGGACGAAGCGGTCGTGTGCCCAGCGCGAAAAGGCAGCGACGCGAACGCGTGACTGACGCGGATGCATGCCTTGAGCAGAGCGCAAATGACGCGTACGCGTGACCGAAGCGAACGCGTGATAAGGAAAACTCCCAGATGACGCGTGATAAGGAAAATGCCCCCAGCAATTTCTGAAACCCTTTTTTGGCCCAGATCCAAGTCTAGAAAACATAGATTAGAGGTTATAAAAAGAGGGAATGCATCCATTCATCGACATGATTTCGATTAAATACTTTTGATAATTTAGATGTAGTTTTTAGAGAGAGAGGTTCTCTCCTCTCTCTTAGGTTTTAGGATTAGGATTCCTCTTAAGGGAATTAAGATTTCTTATTATTTCAACTTTATTATTTCAACTCTCTATCAGGTTCAATATTCCTTTTACTTTATATTTCTCTTTTACTTTCAGACACTTCAATGCTTTTCTTTAATTACTTATGTTGCCAAATTGGCTTATGAATTGTTTATGTTTAGATTGATTTTCTCTTATTAATGCAATTGAGGTATTTCAGATTTATGATTCTTATTTAGCCTTTTTTTTGTATTCTTGGCTTTAATTGATTAACTGGAGGCTCTTGAGTTATTAAACTTATCGTGATTGTTAATTAATTCTTCTAATTGACTGGAATTCCACTAACTCTAGTCTTTCCTTAGGAGTTGGCTAGGACTTGGGAAATCTAACTAATTAGTCCACTTGACTTTCCCTTGCTTTCGTAAAGGTTAACTAAGTGGGGTTAAACTCAATTCACATAAGAATAACGAGGATAGGACTTCTGAATTTTCATACCTTGCCAAGAGTTTATTTTATAAGTTATTTATTTATTTTACTTGTCATTTAAATTACTTGTTCCTTAATTTCAAAACCCCCAATTTACAAAACTCATAACCAACAATAAGAACATACCTCCCTGCAGTTCCTTGAGAAGACGACCCGAGGTTTGAATACTTCGGTTATCAATTTTTAAGGGGTTTGTTACTTGTGACAACCAAAACGTTTGTAAGAAAGGATGATTGCTTGGTTTAGAAACTATACTTGCAACGAAAATTTATTCTGAATTCTAAACTGTCAATCTTCTGCTCTTCAAAATGGCGCCGTTGTCGGGGAATTGCAAACGTGTGCCTTATTATTGGTTATTGTAAATATTTTTCTTTTACTTGTTTATTTGTTTTTATTTTTCTCTTTTATTTCTATTAGCTACTATGAATTCTCACCCCTCTCGCTTTGAGTTTGGCTCTAAATTTGTTGAAAGGAGTGGAAACTATAACAGGAATATGCATCAAGGTCTAAGCAACCAAAGATGGATGGAGCCAAGAGGCCCTGATCAACCCTTTATGCAACAACACCCTCCAAGATATCATGGACAAGGACCACTCTACAATGTATACCAAGCTGATAGATATGGTGGACCCCCTTATATTTACCAACAAGCCCCACCCTGTGCTTATAGACCACCCTCTCAACGTAGCTTTGAACCACTACACTCACAGGTTTCTTTTTACCATTCACCACCGTATGACCCTTATCCACCACAATCCTAATACAATTACTCCCAAGAACCACTACATTCTTGTTTTGAACCCTCTTCCCTATGGACGACAGACTTCGTGTTCTTCTTCAAGAGCAAGCGAAGATGCAAAGGTGCGTATTGGAACTCACTACTGCCTTAACCGAGGTAGTAAATATAATAGCCTCCCGACATCTGAGTACTCAAAGTACTCCCATTGTTACATGTGGAGAATCAAAAGAAGAGTGTAGCATAAAGGATACACTAGAAACTTCGGTGGACAATGAGGAGCATGGCTTTATATTGGAACAAGTGGAGGAAGCCATGATAGTTGTAGAAGAAGAAGTGGTTGAAGATTTAGAAGATGCTGAACCTCCATGGGAATCGAGAACTGTAAAGGATTCCGCCGAGGAGTTCGAATTTGATGACAGGGGGGATAATGCACAACCTCCGAAGCATATACCCTGTGAGAAATTGGACATAACAGACCAATAAGTTGATTCCATGGGTAGAGATGATCATAAATCAAGCTCTCCCAGTCACGAACTTGCATCCGCAACTGAACTCCATGAGCCTTAAGGACCTTATCCAAGTGAATACGAAGATGACGTCGAGGTAGATTTCTCTCAACCTCTAACGTATGACTTGAGCGACGAGGAAGATATAAAAGACTTTGATCAGGACGTAGTTGCAGTTGAAGAATTTTGTAAGGAAGTGGAGGAATTTACAGAAGAATACAAAGGAGTAGAGCTTACGGAACCATTGGAAACACCTATCCCAAGGCCATTACCACCTAATACAAGCTTCAAGTGGGTACAATCCTTAACCTTTATCTTTACTTTTCCACTTGAATATGGTTTGCTTGAAACAGATGGCCAGCTTAGAGCTCTCTGCGGCTTTAAGAGTAAGAGGGAAATGGCTCGTACTGAGAGCTGGTGTACAAGATTCAATAAGGTTCCATGCTTCAATTCGAAGTGCACGGATTGGTATCATGTTCAATTGAATGGGTCTCAGAAAACGTTTGGTCATCTTGGTGAGAATCTAATTTCTAAACCGCCCGGATGGAAAAATATAGATCAAGACAAAGGCGGATTTAAAAACAAAGTTTGGGATCCTGGAAAATATTCTGACATTCGTCACCCCGGGAGTCTGAGAATCTGTTTGAAGTTGCTCAGAAGCTTTACATGCCTAGTTTGGGACCCGGAGGCTGTTGGCATTCCAAACATTGGTGGAGATTTCTGGATGAATTTAAGCATAAGCCACCATAACAGGAAGTTCATCCAATGTCCAACTTAAGGACTTTAACTAAAAGTGCTAGGTGGGAGACAACCCACCATGGTATGGTCGTTTCTTTTTCAATTTTTATTTCGTGTTGTCTATTTTTATATTATATTATTTTTATTGAACCTAGATATTATTCGTAGCATTTGCATTAGCATTGCATACTGCATAATTGCATAAAAAAAATGCACGCGATGCGTAAGCGTCGCTGACGCGTCCGCGTCACAAGTGTATTAAGAAGTAAAGGAAAGTGAACAGAAAGTCACGCGAAAGCGTGGCTGGAGGCGTGCCTTTGGCATAGATTGTTCCATGCGATCACGTTGCTAACGCATTCGCGTCAGTTGCGAAAACTACCTCCCACGCATCCGCGTCACTCACGCGAACGCGTGATCTGGCGATCGGCGTAAAAATCCAATGCCCAGAAATCTGGGCTGGAATCGTGCGGCTAGTGTGCATTTAGCACAAAACGGCCTACACGTTCGCGTCCCTGACGCAAATGCATCACTTGCAAAACACTCATCCCACACGAAAGCGTAAGCGACGCGTCCGCGTCACGTGGATATCATGTCCCCCCTAAATGGAAACAGAGAGTTGCGCTGAAACGACGCTGGAACTGTGCGTTTAGCACAATTTCCAACAACGTGGTCACGTGCCTCATGCCTCCGCGTCATCCATCTTTTACCCAACCCGCGCTGTCGCGTCAATCACATGACCGCGTCAACCCCATTTTACCCTAGTCATGCGATCACGTTCCTCACGCGTTCGCATGGATTTAAATCCACCAACCCGAAGTCACACGAACCCTAGACCCCATCGCGCCCCCCATACCCCCCTTCTCCTTCCCTTCTCTGCAAGTCCCTCCTCTGCAACCATCACCACCGCCAACCACCTCCGACCGCCGCACCACCCCCAACCACCCGGCCTACCGCAACGCCCACCCCGCCTCTCTTCCTTCTCCCCTCCTTCTCTTCCCTTCTCTTCTCTCCCCTCCGCCATTGCCCTCCCCCCACCGCGGACCACCTCCGACCACCACCTCCCACCACCGACCACCACCACAACATCACCACCCTCGCCCCCTTCCTCCTTACCCCCCTCTACATCATTAACCCCAACCCCTAACCCCCCGTCACCGAACAGCCACCCACCGCTGCGCCAACCACCCATCACCGCCGCATCAGCAACACCACCACTACACCCCCATCATCTCTCTGTTCCATAAATTTGTTCTTCCACACACCAGGTTCTACCGAACGCCAATTTCTCTATCACTTGTAGTTATCTGCTTATTCTTTTTCTGATTATGTTCGAATTAGGCTAGTTAGAGATGCATATTTGTAGTGGATTCTAGGTGGTTAGGTAGCTAGGATGTGGTTAGTGGATTTAGGCCTGATAATTGTGCCGTTCTTGCTACCTGTTTTCTTTATTTCGCAATTCTGATTCTGCTGTGATGTTCATGTTGTTCATATATTGTTCTTCCATGTTTGTTGCTGCTGTTACATTGCTTTTTCATGTTCATATTATCTGTATCTATTTGCAGCTTTATTTTAATCTGTATGAACTACTTTTTCATGCTGTTTATTTTCGGGATCATCCAATTTCAGCCGGAATGCTGCCCAATTTTCTGCAAATTGTTTTCATGTATTGAGTTTGGTAATTTACTATTTTGCCTTACTTGGCTACAACCAAACCAATTCTTGCCTAATCGGGCTAGCATTCTTATTCCTTTTGATCCCCTAGTTAACTCATTTCATAATTCTACTACTCTTTTGCCACTCTGTGTTTATATTGTTATTATTCTATTTGCCTACTTGTTTTCCTACTTTGTTCTTCAATTATATCCTGGAATTTCTTCTTTTCAGGATGTCTGACCCTCATCACAAAGGAAAAGGCAAAGCAACCACCGGCAAAAGGAAAAGAGGTGAATCCTCTATGTCTATCTTGGACATTATGCATGATGACTCCTGGCGGAAAAAGCACTTTACCCTGCAAGAGAAGGCTGACCAGCTCCTCACTGCCACAGATCCGGTAAAATTTGCAAACAGATACTGTGAGCTGAAGTATACGGTGTTTGCCACCTCCAGGAACCTGTAACTGGAGAGAACTCTGAAAATTCCGGAAGAACTACAATAGTACACCTCCGAACAGATAAAACAGAGAGGCTGGTGCTTCGTGGAAAGAAACTTGACAGAGGTCAATGCTTCCTGGGTCAGAGAATTTTACTGTAACTATTTCAAGACTTCCCTGGATGCAGTGCACCTCAGAGGGAAACAGATTTTGGTCACTGAGGAAGCCATTGAGGACATCCTCCACCTTCATCCTAAATTAGATCAGCCTGACGGTTACTGATGAGCGGATAATTTATACGCTTTTTGGCATTGTTTTTACATAGTTTTTAGTATGATTTAGTTAGTTTTTAGTATACTTTTATTAGTTTTTAAATAAAATTAACATTTTTGGACTTTAATATGAGTTTGTGTGTTTTTCTATGATTTTAGGTAATTTCTGGCTGAAATTGAGGGACTTGAGCTAAAATCAGATTAAGAGGTTGAAGAAGGACTGCAGATGCTATTGGATTCTGACCTCCCTGCACTCAAAGTGGTTTTCTAGAGCTACAGAACTCCAAATGGCACGCTCTTAATTGCGTTGGAAAGTAGACATCCAGGGCTTTCCCAAAATATATAATAGTCCATACTTTTCCCGAGTTTAGATGACGCAAACTGGCATTTAACTCCAGCTCTCTGCCCTATTTTGGAGTTAAACGCCAGAAACAGGTTGCAAACCAGAGTTAAACGCCAAAAACAGGTTACAAACAAGCGTTTAACTCCAAGGAAGACCTCTACACGTGAAAGCTTCAACGCTCAGCCCAAGCAAACACCAAGTGGGCCCAAAAGTGGATTTCTGCATCATTTACTCATTTCTGTAAACCCTAGTAACTAGTTTAGTATAAATATAACTTTTTACAATTGTGTTAGAGAGCTTTAATCTTTAGTTTTATCTTTGGACGTGTAGTCCCTAGACCTTAGAGGCTGGCCATTCGGCCATGCCTGGACCTTCATCACTTATGTATTTTTAACGGTAGAGTTTCTACACACCATAGATTAAGGTGTGGAGCTCTGCTGTTTCTCATGAATTAATGCAAAGTACTATTGTTTTTCTATTCAATTCAAGCCTATTTCTTCTCTAAGATATTCATTCGCACACAAGAACATGATGAATGTGATGATTATGTGACGCTCATCATCATTCTCACTTATGAACGCGTGCCTGACAAACACTTCCGTTCTACATGTAAACAAGCTTGAATGTGTATCTCTTAGCCTTCTGATCGTGAGATCAGAGTCTTTGTGGTATAGGCTAGAACTATTGGCGGCCATTCTTGAGATCTGGAAAGTCTAAACCTTGTCTGTGGTATTCCGAATAGGACCTGGGAAGGGGTGGCTGTGATGAGCTTCAAACTCGTGAGTGCTGGGCGTAGTGACAGACGCAAAAGGATTACTGAATCCTATTCCAACAGGATCGAGAACCGACAGATGATTAGCCGTACGGTGACAGCGCATTTTGGACCATTTTCACTGAGAGGACGGGCTGTAGCCATTGACAATGGTAATGCCCAACATACAACTTGCCATGGAAAGGAGTAGGAATGATTGGATGAAGACAGCAGGAAGCAGAGGTTCAGGAGGAACAAAAGCATCTCTATACGCTTATCTGAAATTCTCACCAATGAATTACATAAGTATTTCTATCATAATTTATATTTTAATTATATTTTAATTATCAATTCACCATAACCATTTAAATCCGCCTGACTGAGATTTACAAGGTCACCATAGCTTGCTTCAAGCCGACAATCTCCGTGGGATCGTCCCTTACTCACGTAAGGTTTATTACTTGGACGACCCAGTGCACTTGCTGGTTAGTCGTGCGAAGTTGTGACAAAGAACTAAAATTATGAACGTGCGTATTAAGTTTTTAACGCCGTTACCAAGGAATGAACGATCACGATTTCCCACACCAAGTTTTTGGCGCCGTTGCCGGGGATTGTTCGAGTTTGGACAACTGACGGTTCATCTTGTTGCTCAGATTAGGTAAATTTTATTTTAATTTTAAGCTTTTTGTTTTTATTATTTTTTACTTTCAAAAAAATTTAAAAAAAAAATTTGAAAATAAATTATTCTATGGCTTTAGAATTTTTAAGAATGAATTCTAGAGTTTCAAGATAACATGTTGAAGACTGGCTGGCTGTAAAGCCATGTCTAATTCTTTTGGACCGAGGCTTCCACTCATCAGCACAGAAGCAAGTTGAATGAAGTATCAGCTATTGTATGTCTGATTTGTATCTGCTAAAGCTTGGCTGGCCATTGGCCATGTCTAGTATTTTGTACTGGAGCTTTCACTGAAAGCTTGGCTGGCTAGTAAGCCATGTCTAATTCCTGGATTGGAGCTTTAGACTAACATTGCATGATTCCTGGAATTCTCATTAGAAATTTTGAAATCCTTATTTTTCTTTTTCCAAATAATTTTTGAAAAATACCAAAAGTTTTAATAAAATCATAAAATCAAAAATAATTTTGATGTTTCTTGTTTAAGTCGTGTGTCAGTTGTTAAGTTTGGTGTCAATTTCATGTTTATCTCTTTCTTACATTTTTCGAAAATTCATGCATTGCATTCTTCATGATCTTCAAGTTGTTCTTGGTAAGTCTTCTTGTTTGATCTTCATATTTTCTTGTTGTGTGTTGCATCTTGTTTTTCATATGCATTCTTGCATTCATAGTGTCTAAAAATTAAAAAATTCTAAGTTTGGTGTCTTGCATGTTTTCTTTTCTTGAAAATTTTTCAAAAATAAGTTCTTGATGTTCATCATGATCTTCAAAGTGTTCTTGGGGTTCATCTTGACATTCATAGTGTTCTTGCATGCATCATTTGTTTTGATCCAAAATTTTCATGCATTGAGTCTTTTTATTGTTTTTCTCTTACTTCATTAAAAATTTAAAAATAAAAAAAAAATATCTTTCCCTTTTCTTCTTCTCATAAATTTTCGAAACTTTGGTTTGATTTAGTCAAAAAGTTTTTAAATTTAGTTGTTTTTTATGAGTCTAATCAAATTTTCAATTTAAAAATCCTATCTTTTTCAAATCTTTTTCAAAAATAAAATCTTTTTCATTTTTTCTTTCATATTTTCGAAAATTTCAACATGATTTTCAAAAATCTTTTTTTCTTATTTTGTTTCATAATTTCAAAATCTTTACTAACAATTAATGTGATTGATTCAAAAATTTTAAAGTTTGTTACTTACCTCTTAAGAAAGGTTCAATCTTTAAATTTTAAATCATATATTTTTGTTTCTTGTTAGTCAAGTGATGAGCGGATATTTTATACGCTTTTTAGGGTTAATTTCATTAGTTTTTAGTATGCTTTGGTTAGTTTTTAGTATATTTCCATTAGTTTTTAGGAAAAATTCATATTTCTGGACTTTACTATGAGTTTGTGTATTTTTCTATAATTTCAAGTATTTTCTGGCTGAAATTGAGGGAGCTGAGCAAAAATCTGATTCAAGCTGAAAAATGACTGCTGATGCTGTTGGATTCTGACCTCTCAGCACTCGGAATGAATTTTCTGGAGCTGCAGGAGTCCCATTGGCGCGCTTCTAATTGCGTTGGAAAGTAGACATCCAGGGCTTTCCATCAATATATAATAGTCTATACTTTGCTCAAGGATAGATGACATAAACTGGCGTTCAACGCCAGTTCCATGTTGCAGTCTGCCGTCCAGCGCCAGAAACAAGTTACAAGTTGGAGTTCAATGCCAGAAACAGGTTACAACCTGGCGTTGAACGCCCAAAACAGCCCAGGCACGTGAGAAGCTTAAGTCTCAGCCCCAGCACACACCAAGTGGGCCCCAGAAGTGGATTTCTGCACTATCTATCATAGTTTACTCATTTTCTGTAAACCTAAGTTACTAGTTTAGTATTTAAACAACTTTTAGAGATTTATTTTGCACCTCATGACATTTTAGATCTGAACTTTGTAATCTCTGATGGCATGAGTCTCTAAACTCCATTGTTGGGGGTGAGGATCTCTGCTGTGTTTCGATGAATTAATGCAACTATTTCTGTTTTCTATTCAAACACGCTTGTTTCTATCTAAGATGTTTATTCGCACTTCAATATGATGGATGTGATGATCCGTGACACTCATCATCATCCTCAACCTATGAATGCGTGCTTGACAACCACCTCCGTTCTACCTTCGATTGAATGAATATCTCTTGGATTCCTTAATCAGAATCTTCGTGGCATAAGCTAGAATCCATTGGCAACATTCTTGAGAATCTGGAAAGTCTGAACCTTGTCTGTGGTATTCTGAGTAGGATTCAGGGATTGAATGACTGTGACGAGCTTCAAACTCACAAGGGTTGGGCGTAGTGACAGACGCAAAAGGATCAATGGATCCTATTCCAGCATGAGTGGGAACCAACAGATGATTAGCTGTGCGGTGACAGCGCACATGGACCTTTTTCACTGAGAGGACGGATGGTAGCCATTGACAACAGTGATCCACCATCACACAGCTTGCCATAGGAGGAACCTTGAGTGCATGAAGATGAAGACAGGGAGAAAGCAGAGATTCAGAAGATAGAGCATCTCCAAAACTCCGACATATTCTCCATTACTGCATAACAAGTATCTATTTCATGCTCTCTTATTTTTCGCAATTCAAACTGATAAATATAATTCATATCCTGACTAAGAGTTACAAGATAACTATAGATTGCTTCAGGCCAACAATCTCCGTGGGATTCGACCCTTACTCACGTAAGGTATTACTTGGACGACCCAGTGCACTTGCTGGTTAGTGGTACGAGTTGTGAAAAGTGTGATTCACAATTCGTGCACCAAGTTTTTGGCGTCGTTGCTGGGGTTTGTTCGAGTTTGGACAATTGACAGTTTATTTTGTTGCTTAGATTAGGAAAAATTTTTCTTTTAAAATCCTTATTTTCTCTTTTTAATTTTTTTTTGAAAATTTTATAAACTGATAATTGAGTTTTTCTGTTTGAGTTTAGTTTCATATTTTAAGTTTGGTGTCAATTGCATGTTTTTATATTCTTTTAAAATTTTCAAAATTTGTGTTCTTTGTTCTTTCTTCATCTTCAAGTTCTTGTTTATTTTTCTTGTTTGATCTTTAGTTTTTCTTGTTCTGTTTCTTTTCTTGTTTTTCTTGTGCCTTTTCAAAACATTAGTTTTCGAAAAAAATTCATTCTTAGTTATTTAAAAATGCTTCTTCAAAACAAGTGTTACATTTACAGCTCAATTGGCTAGAGCGTTAGTCTATTTTCTTGGTAATTGGGTATATTCTTTTCAAAATCTTCTTTTTCAAAAATAATTTTTCTATTAAATCTTGTGCCAAACTTTAAGTTTGGTGTTTTCTTGTTGATTTTTCTTTGGTTTTTTTGAAAATTTTATTTTGGTTTTCTAAAAATTTTAAGTTTGGTGTTCTACCTTCATGTTCTTGTTGTTCTTGTGATTCTTCAAAGTGTTCTTGAGTCTTCCTTGTGTTTTGATCTTAAAATTTTTAAGTTTGGTGTTCCTTGGTGTTTTCCCTCCAAAATTTTCGAAAACAAGGAGCATTAGATCTAAAAATTTTAAGTTGTGTGTCTTTTGTGTGTTTTTCTCTTTCATCATAAAATTCAAAAAAAAAATATATCTTTTCTTCATTCCACTCATAATTTTCGAAAAATTAGCATTAAATTAGTCATCAAATTTAAAAATCATATCTTTTTCAAATCATATCTTTTCGAATCAAATCCTTTCAATCATATCTTTTTCAAAACTTCCTAACAATTTTTTTCTTTCTCTCTCTTCATTTTTCGAAAATCTTCACCCATTTTTATTTATTTTATTTTAATTTATTTTATTTTCGAAATAAATAAATAAATAAATAAAAATAATTTTTTTCTATTTTACATCATCTCCAGTTCTCCATCATGGATCTAAGTGGAAATGAACAGTCCAGAAGGACTCTGGGGTCATATGCTAACCCCACTACTGATTCATATGGGAGTAGTATCAGTATACCCTCCATTGGAGTCAGTAGCTTTGAGTTGAATCCTCAGCTCATTGTCATGGTGCAGCAAAGTTGCCAGTATTTCGATCTTCCACAGGAAGAACCTATAGAGTTTCTGGCACAGTTTTTACAAATTGCTGACACAGTCTATGATAAGGAAGTAGATCAGGATGTCTACAGACTATTACTATTTCCATTTGCTGTAAAAGACCAAGCTAAGAGGTGGTTAAATAACCAACCTAAGGCTAGCATAAGGACATGAAAACAGCTATCAGAAAAATTTCTGAATCAATATTTCCCTCCAAAAAGGATGACACAGCTAAGGCTGGACATCCAAGGCTTTAAACAAGGAGATAATGAATCTCTTTATGATGCCTGGGATAGATACAGAGAGATGCTAAGAAAATGCCCCTCTGAAATGTTTTCAGAGTGGGTTCAGTTAGACATCTTCTATTATGGGCTTACAGAAAGAGCTCAGATTTCTCTAGATTACTCAGCTGGTGGATCTATCCACATGAGAAAGACAATTAAAGAAGCTCAAGAGCTCATTGATACAATTGCCAGAAATCAGCATCTGTACCTAAGCAGTGAACTTTCCATGAAAGAAGAGGCTAGAACAGTGACTGCTGAACTGAGTCCTACAGAACAAGCTACTGAATTCAATCAGCAATTGGATTTTCTAACAAAACAGTTAGCCAAATTCAAGGAGAGACTACAAGAGACAACAATGGCTAATATAAATATGGAAGTACAATTAAAGCAAACAAAGCAGCAGCTGTCAAAACAAATAACAGAAGAGTGCCAAGCAGTTCAATTGAGAAGTGGGAAAACATTAAATGCCCCACCTCAAGGTAGCAGGAAGCCAAGAAATGAGCAAACTACCAAAATCCATCTGAGGACAGTAAGAGCCCGGAGAGGAATAATTCTGGCAATCAAACGCCAGAAATTGGGTGAAAAGCTGGCGTTGAACGATCAAACCATGCTCAGTCCTGGCGTTCAATGCCAGAAACAAGCAAGGAATTGGCGTTGAACGCCCAAAAGAAGAACAGTTCTGGCGTTCAGATGCCAGGAACAGGTGAGGAGCTGGCGTCCAACGTCACTCCAGCTTCTAACCCTGGCATTCAAATGCCAGTGAGGGATCAGACATACACAAGTGCTGATAACAACTCCTCTAAAAAGGCTTCTCCAACCACCTCTGTAGGAAATAAACCTGCAGCAACTAAGGTTGAGGAATATAAAGCCAAGATACCTTATCCTCAAAAACTCCGCCAAGAGGAGCAGGATAAGCAATTTGCTCGCTTTGCAGATTATCTCAGGACTCTTGAAATAAAGATTCCGTTTGCAGAGGCACTTGAGCAAATACCTTCTTATGCCAAGTTCATGAAAGAGATCTTGAGTCATAAGAAGGATTGGAGAGAAATTGAAAGAGTTCTCCTCACTGAAGAATGCAGTGCAATCATTCTGAAAAGATTTCCTGAAAAGCTTAAAGACCCTGGGAGCTTTCTGATACCATGCATATTAGGTAATTGCACAAAGACAGCTTTATGTGATCTTGGGGCAAGCATCAACCTAATACCTGCATCCACCATCAGAAAGCTTGGTTTAACTGAAGAAGTTAAACCAACACGGATATGTCTCCAACTTGCTGATGGCTCCATTAAATACCCATCAAGCGTGATTGAGGACATCATTGTTAGGGTTGGGCCATTCGTCTTTCCCACTGACTTTGTAGTGCTGGAAATGGAGGAGCACAAGAGTGCTACTCTCATCCTAGGAAGACCCTTCCTAGCAACTGGACGAACTCTCATTGATGTCCAACAGGGGGAAATAACCCTTAGAGTCAATGAGGATGAGTTTAAGATGAATGCTGTCAAGGCCATGCAGCATCCAGACACACAAAAGACTGCATGAAAGTTGATCTTATTGACTCTTTGGTAGAGGAGATCAACATGGCTGAGAGTCTCGGATCAGAGCTGGAAGACATCTTTAAGAATGTTCAGCCTGATTTGGAGGATTCAGAAGAATTGAAAGAACTTCTGAAATTTTCTCAGGAAGAGGAAACACCTCCTAAACCTGAGCTCAAGCCATTACCACCATCCCTGAAATATGCATTTCTGGGAGAAGGTTACACTTTTCCAGTAATTATAAGCTCTGCTTTAAATCCACAGGAAGAGGAAGCACTAATTCAAGTGCTAAGGACACACAAGACAGCTCTTGGGTGGTCCATAGGTGACCTTAAGGGCATAAGCCCAGCTAGATGCATGCATAAGATCTTATTGGAGGACAATGCTAAGCCAGTGGTTCAACCACAGAGGCGGCTTAATCCAGCCATGAAGGAAGTGGTGCAGAAAGAGGTCACCAAATTACTGGAGGCTGGGATTATTTATCCTGTTTCTGATAGCCCCTGGGTGAGCCTTGTCCAAGTTGTCCCCAAAAAGGGAGGCATGACAGTGGTTCATAATGAAAAAAATGAACTGGTTCCTACAAGAACAACTACAGGGTGGCGCATGTGTATTGACTACAGAAGGCTCAATACAACCACCAGAACGGACCATTTTCCTTTACCATTCATAGACCAGATGCTAGAAAGACTAGCAGGTCATGATTATTACTGCTTTTTGGATGGCTATTCAGGCTACAACCAAATTGCAGTAGATCCCCAGGATCAAGAGAAAACAACATTCACATGTCCATCTGGAGTGTTTGCTTACAGAAGGATGCCATTTGGGCTGTGTAATGCGCCTGCAACCTTTCAGAGATGCATGCTCTCTATTTTCTCTGATATGGTGGAAAAATTTCTGGAAGTCTTCATGGATGACTTCTCAGTATATGGAGACTCATTCAGCTCCTGTCTTGATCACCTGACACTGGTTTTGAAAAGATGCCAAGAGACCAACCTGGTTTTAAACTGGGAAAAATGTCACTTTATGGTGACTGAAGGAATTGTCCTTGGGCATAAAATTTTGAACAAGGGAATAGAGGTGGATCAAGCTAAAGTGGAAGTAACTGAAAAATTACCACCACCTACTAATGTTAAGGCAATCAGAAGCTTTCTGGGGCATGCAGGATTTTACAGGAGGTTTATAAAGGATTTTTCAAAAATCGCAAAACTCCTGAGCAATCTACTAGCTGCTGACACGCCATTTGTGTTTGACACAGAGTATCTGCAGGCGTTCAAAACTCTGAAAGCTAAGCTGGTCACAGCACCAGACTGGACATTACTATTTGAACTAATATGTGATGCCAGTGACCATGCCATTGGTGCAGTACTGGGACATAGGCATGACAAGCTTCTGCATGTCATTTATTATGCTAGCCGCGTTTTAAATGATGCCCAGAAAAACTACACAACCACAGAAAAAGAATTGCTTGCAGTGGTTTATGCCATTGACAAGTTTAGATCATACTTAGTAGGATCCAAAGTGATTGTGTACACTGACCATGTTACTCTTAAATATCTACTCACAAAGCAGGATTCAAAACCCAGGCTCATAAGATGGGTGTTGCTTCTGCAGGAGTTTGACATAGAAATAAGAGACACAAAAGGGACAGAAAACCAAGTGGCTAACCATCTGTCCCGGATAGAGCCAGTAGAAGGGGCGTCCTCTCCCTCTATTGAAATCTCTGAAACTTTTTCGGATGAGCATTTTTTTGCCATTCAAGAAACACCATGGTTTGCAGACATTGCAAACTATAAAGCTGCAAGGTTCATACCCAAGGAGTACAGCAGGAAACAAAAGAAAAAATTAATTACTGATGCAAAGTACTACTTGTGGGATGAACCCTATCTCTTTAAGAGATGTGCAGACGGAATAATCCGTAGGTGTGTGCTTAGAGAAGAAGAACAGAGGATCTTATGGTATTAACATGGATCACAATATGGAGGCCATTTCGGAGGTGAGCGAATAGCCACCAAGGTCCTCCAATGTGGCTTCTACTGGCCTATACTCTACAGAGATTCCCGAGAGTTTATACGTAACCGTGACAGTTGCCAGAGAGCTGGTAATTTGCCTCATAGTTACGCCATGCCTCAACAAGGAATCTTGGAGATTGAGTTGTTTGATGTATGGGGTATTGATTTCATGGGAACTTTCCCACCATCATGCTCAAACACTTATATTCTGGTGGCAATTGACTATGTATCAAAAGGGGTAGAAGCCATTGCCATACCCACCAATGATACTAAAACAGTGCTGAAGTTCCTCCAGAAACATATCTTCAGCAGGTTTGGTGTCCCTAGGGTACTAATCAGTGATGGGGGCACTCACTTCTGCAACAAATAACTTTACTCTGCCATGGTCCGGTATGGGATTCGCCACAAGGTGGAGACTCCATATCATCCACAGACAAATGGGCAAGCTGAAGTTTCTAACAGAGAACTAAAAAGGATCATGGAACGGACTGTAAGTACCTGTAGAAAGGATTGGGCACGGAGCTTGGATGATGCTCTGTGGGCTTACAGAACAGCATTCAAGACTCCTATAGGGACCCCTCCGTATCAACTAGTGTATGGTAAGGCTTGTCACCTGCCCGTGGAACTGGAGCATAAGGCCTACTGGGCAACCAGATTCCTAAACTTTGATGCCAAATTAGCTGGAGAAAAAAGATTGCTCCAGCTGAATGAGCTAGAGGAATTCAAATTCACTGCTTTCGAAAATGCCAAGATTTATAAAGAGAAATAAAAAAGGTGGCATGACAGAAAGCTATCATCTAGAATCTTTGAACCAGGACAAAAAGTTCTGCTGTTTAACTCTAGGCTCAGGCTATTCCCCGGGAAACTTAAATCCCGGTGGAGGGGACCATATATGATCACAAGTGTATCACCATATGGTTATGTGGAGCTTCAAGACATTGATTCTGATAAGAAGTTCATTGTTAATGGACAGAGAATCAAGCACTATCTTGAAGGCAATGTTGAGCAAGAGTGCTCAAGGCTGAAGCTAGATTAAAAGCTCAGCAAGGTCCAGCTAAAGACAATAAAAAAGCGCTTGTTGGGAGGCAACCCATCCATTGGCAACACTTTTTCTGTTATTTTACCCTATTCTTGATTTTGTTTATTTATTTTTAAATGATATAAGTTTAATTTTAATAAGGTAAAGAGTCAATTGCATAGGTTTACAGGGTTACAGAAGGATTCAGCACACAAAACAGAGAAAAAAAAGGCTCACTGGCAAGAAAACGCCACTAAGAGGCACAATTGGGCGTTCAACGCCCAAAAGAAGCATCCACTGGGCGTTGAACGCCAGTAAGGATAGCCATCTGGGCGTTAAACGCCAGAAAGAAGCCTCTTCTGGGCATTGAACGCCAGAAAGAAGCACCTTCTGGGCGTTTAACGATGGATTTACAGCATCCTGGGCGTTCAGAAAAACGCCCAGTGACAAAGGAGTTTCTGGCGTTGAAAGAGTGGAAGATTGATGGTTTAGAGGTTATAGCAAACTCTCGTTGTAAGTATAGTTACTAAACCAAGCAATCAACCTTTCTTACAAAAGTTTTGGTTGTCACAAGTAACAAACCTCTTAAAATTGATAACCGAGTATTTAAACCTCGGGTCGTCTTCTCAAGAAATTGCAGGGAGGTGTTCTTATTATTGGTTATGAAAAAGTGTGTTTTGGGGTTTTGGATTAAGGTAAAAAGTTAGTTGAATGACAAGTAAAATAAAATAATAATAACTATAAAATAAACTCTTGGTAAAGTATGAAAATTCAGAAGTCCTATCCTAGTTATCCTTATCAATTGTGATGAGAATTGGATTTTTTTCCGACTTTGTTAACCTCTAACTATGAAGGTAAGTTAAATGGATGAATTAATTCTGATTCCTCAAGTCTTAGTCTTTCCTTAGTAAAAGTTAGAGTTAGTGGAGCTCGAATTAATTCTTGAAGAATTCCAATTTTCAATTGACAATGAGTTTGATAACTCAAGAGTCTCGAATTATTTAACCAAAGCCAAAAGAAAAAAATCTAAATTAAATTAAAAATATTTATAAATGAAGCAAAGCAAAATTAAATTTGAAAATACCTCAAATTGCATTCACAAAAGAACTTAAATCTAACATGGACATTCATAAATTAAATTAGGAAAATAAATAAAAAGAACATTGAACCTGGGATTGAGAGTCACTCCTAAAACTAAGAGAAGTCCTAAATCTTAATCCTAAGAGAGAGGAGAGAACCTCTCTCTCTAAAAACTACATCTACTCCTAAAATTGTGAATGTGAAAGCCTTTTTTTATGAATGGATGCATTCCCCCACTTTATAGCCTCTAATATGTGTTTTCTGGGCCGCAAACTAGGTTAAAAACAGCCCAGAAATCGCCCCCAACATATTCTGGTACGTACAGGTCGCGGAAAAGTGACGCGCAGGCGTCGTCTACGCGTCCGCGCGGGTTGCGTTCCTGCCAGGTCATGCATCAACGTGACTCGCGTTCGCGTCGCCTGGCGTCGGGGCAACTATGGCAAATTATATATCAAATCGAAGCCCGGACGTTAGCTTTCCAACACAACTGGAACCGCGTCGTTTGGACCTCTGTATCTAAAGTTATAACCGTTTGAGTGCAAAGAGGTCAGGCTGGACAGCTTAGCAGTTTCTCTAACTTCTTGTATTCCTTCTACTTTTGCATGCTTCTTTTCCATCCTCTAAGCCATTCTTGCCCTGTAATCTCTGAAATCACTTAACACACATATCAAGGCATCTAATGGTAATGAGAGAGGATTAATAATAGTAATTTAAAGGCCAGAGAAGCATGTTTTCAATCAAAGCACATAATCAGGAAGGCAAATGTAAAACCATGCAAATAGTATGAATAAGTGGGTAATGATTGATAAAATCCACTCAATTGAGCACAAGATAAACCATAAAATAGTGGTTTATCAACCTCCCCACACTTAAACATTAGCATGTCCTCATGCTAAGCTCAAGAGAAACTATAATGATGAAGAGGAATGGTAGGATGTATGAAATGCAACCTATCTATATGAATGCAACTACATGCAAAAATGTTTCTACCTACTTGGTTAAAAGTAAATAAGTTCTCCAAGACAAAAATAGTTCAAATTCCACTAATTTAAATCATATAAAATAAAGACAAGTAAACTTGTAAGAAGATAGCTCATGAAAGCAGGGAAAATAGAATCAAGCATTGAACCCTCACTGGTAGTATATATCACTCTAATCTCTCAAGTGTCTAGGGTCAATCACTCTTCTCTTCTCTAATCATGCTTTCAAAACCTTGTTCTTTATCTAACCAATCAACAAATATTTAGCATACCAATGCAAACATCATGAGGTCTTTTCAGGGTTGTAATGGGGCTGAGGTAAAGGTAAGGGTATATATAAGGTTAAGTGAGCTAGTGAAGTGAATCCTTAATTAGTCTAAGATCTCACCTAACATATACATACTTTATACAATTTTAAAATACTTTACCTAACTACCCAAATTTTTCCCACTTTTGTATTACATGCTCATGTATCAAACTTATTTTTGAATTTTGTCCCATGTGCATTGATTCTTTTTATTTTGCATTTGGGGTAATATATTTTTTTATTTTTCTTTTCTTTTCTTCTCTTTTTTTTTTGTATCCCCTTATTTAATTACTTAATATTTTTTTTTTCAATGCACATGGTGATTTAATTATTTTGATTTCACATGAGCATGCTTCCCAAAATTTTTATTTTGAATTATTTTATTCTTTTTAACTTTCTACCCTTTGTTTTTATCATCCATGTTCCCAATAGGTTTCCCACATTTAAACAATACACACTTTCTATCTTAAGCTAACCAAGGATTCAACTTGGGATTTTTATTTTATTTTTCTGCTTAAGGCTAGTATTGTGGTTTATAGAATAAGAGGGGATTTAAAGGCTCAAGGGGGCTAACAAGGGTGATGTGAAAGGTAGGCTAATTTGGGATAAGTGAGTAAAAATTCAAATAATGGCCTCAATCATATGCAAGCATGTAAATACACTAAATAATGGATATATAGAATGGAACAAAGCAAAGATTGCAATCATAAAGAATAAAACACACAAGAATAAAAATTTATGGTTAAATAATGTAACCATGTAAATAAGCTCAAATCTCACAGGTTGTGTGTTCTTTAGCTCAAAAACCATGTTCCAAATACAACTTCCAAATAAGTTTTAATAGAAAAGTTTTTTTTTTAATTTAAATTAATGAAATACTATAAAAATTTCTTAAAAAAAATATTATTTCAACCAAGTAGTAACTAAATGCACAAAATCAAATAAACATGCAATTAAATATGCAAATGCAACAACTAACAAGAAAAATAAAATATTGGTGTTGAGAAGAAAATAACTAACCCATGGAGATCGGTATCGACCTCCCCACACTTAAAGATTGCATCGTCCTCGGTGCATGCTAAGACGTGCAAGTGGACGGGTTGTTCCAACTGATGCTTTTCTCCAAAGATTGTGCAGGTGGACTTGTCTTGTCTCCCCATGTAAACGTCTTCCGGTTCTCTTCTGGGTGGCCATCCTGAAAGAAAAAGGGAAGAAAAGTAACCCAGAAATAAAAAATAAGAAAATAAATGAAGTATGGTTGGGTTAATACCAAAGGATATGGGTCTCGTTTACATGGTAGCTACAACATGTACGTGAGAAAACAATAGAAGCCATGGCATGCCAGTGGTGCAAGATTTGAAACAATGGGGAAAGAGGGTGTGGGTAATGCAAAATAGTGTAAGTACATATCAAAGCAAAAGGACTATCAGTATTATAAAAATTAGCATTGACTTATGAATAATAATACCCAATTAGAATAAAACAAGTGATGAAGCACTAAGATAATACCAAAAAAGATATAACAGTTGAATAAGAACATTTGAACACGAATAATAAAATTAGAAAAGAAAAATATGCACAAAATTAAAATGCAATGAATGAAATATGCAAATAAATTAAGTAAAATAAAATGAAAAAAAAAAGAATATGAGAAGTTTAAAGAAAATAAGAAAGGAAGAAGAAGTAAGTAAGAAAGGAAGGAGGAAAAATTAGGATTGGGGAAGAAAAGATAAGATATTTGGCAAATTAGGATAAGCTGTGCGGTCGCGTGACTTGCACTTATAAGGATTGACGTGGTCGCGTCGGTCACGCGGTCGTGTGACACAGTTTATGCTACTGGCGCGAGGGCAGCCTCGCGCTCGCACAACTCTCTGTTCAAAATCATATTAGTGCCAAATTTTAAGTGACACGATCGCATGGGGCATGCAATCGCGTGAGTGGGATTTAAAGGAATATGATGCGGTCGCGTGGGTCACGCGGCCGCGTGGGAAGGATTATGCGTTCAGCACCAATCCAGCACCACTCTCGCACAACTTTCGGGTGTGCACCACTTTGACGTCGAAATCTTGGTCACGGGGCCGCGTGGGGCACGCGGTCGCGTGGGAGGCCATTATTCCTATATGATGCAGTCGCATCAGCGATGCGGTCACATGGGACAATTTGTGCCATTGGCACGCCTCCAGCCACGCTCTCGCGTGACTTTCTGTTCGTTTTCTTTTCTTCCCATTGCACTGGTGACGCGGACGCGTCAGCAACACTGCCGCGTCGCGTGCGTGCTTTTTTTTTTTTGATGCAAGATGCAGAATGCAATGCTTAATGTGAATGCTATGAAAACTTCCAAGTTCAATGAAAATTAAAATAAAATAAAAACAAACAACATGAATTAAAATTGAAAAAGAAATGATCATACCATGGTGGGTTGTCTCCCAGCTAGCACTTTTAGTTAAAGTCCTTAAGTTGGACATTTGGTGAGCTCCCTGTTATGATGGCTTGTGTTTGAACTCATCCAAGAATCTCCACCAATATTTGTTTCTCCAGTAACCTCCGGGGTCCCAAACTAAGCATGTAAAGCCCTTAAGAAGCTTCAAACAGATTCTTAGGCTCCCGGGGTAACAAGTGTCAGAGCAGATTCCAGGATCCCAAATCTTGCTTTTACACCTGTCTTTATGTTGATCATCATGATTCCATCCGGGTAGCAAGCAATCTGAATTCTCACTAAAGCGGCCAAACAACTTCCTAGACCCATTCAGTTGAGCTCTACACCAACATTTGCATTTAAACTTTGAGCACACAACCATGTTGAACCTTGCTTGACAATTCCAACCACTAACCATCTTCCTCTTACTCTTAATGTCACAAAGAGCTCTAAGTTGACCATCCGTCTCCAGTAGCCCATATTCAAGTGGAATTAGAAAGCTGAGGGATATGAATTTTACCCACTTGAATGTTGTGAAGGATGATGGTAACTTAGGGGGAGGGGGTCTCCAATAACTTTGGCAAGGTAATTTCAAGCTCCACTCCCTTGTGCTCTTTGACAACTTCCACCTCTTTGCAAGCTTCTTCAATTTCAACCTCTTCCTCTTTGTAGCTTTCTTCCAATTCAATCTCTTCTTTATTACTTACCAAGGGCATGGGAGGCTGTGCTTTTTCTTCTTTACTCTCCATCTCTTGACCAACCTCTTCCAAGTCTTCAACTATGATATGCCCTGGAGGTTGTACACCCTCCTTAACATCAAATGCAACCGTCTTGGAAGGAGGTTCTACGTCTTGACTTTCCCATAGAGGTTCAGCATCTCCTAAGTCTTCAACCACTTCTTCCTCTGCAACTATTATGGCTTCCTCCACTTGTTTCAATACAAAGCCATGTTCCTCATTGTCCACCAAAGTTTCTAGTGTCTCCTTCATGCTTTGCTCTTCTTTTGATTCTCCACATGTAGCCATGGGAGTTCTTTGAGTGCTCAGATATTGGGAAGCTATTATATTTATTAACTCGCCGAAGGCGGCCGCGAAATTTGCATACTCTTATTCATCCTTTCTTGCCTTTGAAGAATAACACGGAGTCTGTCATCCATTGGAAGTTGGGGTGGATGTGAGGATTCATTGGTTGGGAGAGAGGGTTCATAATAGGAAGGTGGTTCTTCTTGATAATGATATGGAGATGGTGAATATTGAGGTGGTGGTTCATGAGAGTAGTTGTGTTGGAAAGGTGGTGGTTCTGTGTATGGTTCATTTGGCTCATAAGGTGGTTGGTATGGTGGATGTGGGTTAGGGTCATATGGAGGTGAATGGTGGAAAGGGGCTTGTGAGTATGGTGGTCCAAAGTCATGTTGAGGAAAGGGTTCATAGGCATATGGTGGTGGTTGTTGATAGTCCATTGGAGGTGGTTGTTGCCATGAGGGTTGATCAAATCCTTGTGGCTCCTCCTATCTTTGATTGTTCCAACCATGATGCCTGTTCTCATTGTAATTTCTTCTTCCTGCAACATAATTGTAACCAGACTCATAGCCAAAGGGGTGAGAGTTCATAGTAGCAAATAAAAATTAAAAACAAAAATAAAAACAAATTTAAATTAAAAGGTTATTTAAATTTTGAATTTGAAAATTAAATTTTGAAATTTTGAATTTTAAATTTTTGAATTTTGAATTTTTGAAATTTGAAATTTGAAAATTTTTAAAATTTAAATTTTGAAAAATTTTTTGATTTGAATTTTGAAATTTGATTTTTGAAATAAGATAAGATAAAATAAAAATTTTAAAATAAAAAACAATAACCTTTTAACTTAAGGCACACGTTTGAAATTCCCCGGCAACGGCGCCATTTTGAAAGAGCGGAAGATTGATGGTTTAGAGGTTATAGCAAACTCTCGTTGTAAGTATAGTTACTAAACCAAGCAATCAACCTTTCTTACAAAAGTTTTGGTTGTCACAAGTAACAAACCCCTTAAAATTGATAACCGAGTATTTAAACCTCGGGTCGTCTTCTCAAGGAATTGCAGGGAGGTGTTCTTATTATTGGTTATGAAAAAGTGTGTTTTGGGGTTTTGGATTAAGGTAAAAAGTTAGTTGAATGACAAGTAAAATAAAATAATAATAACTATAAAATAAACTCTTGGCAAAGTACGAAAATTCGGAAGTCCTATCCTAGTTATCCTTATCAATTATGATGAGAATTGGAGTTTTTCCCACTTTGTTAACCTTTAACTATGAAGGTAAGTTAAATGGATGAATTAATTCTGATTCCTCAAGTCCTAGTCTTTCCTTAGGAAAAGTTAAAGTTAGTGGAGCTCGAATTAATTCTTGAAGAATTCCAATTTTCAATCGACAATGAGTTTGATAACTCAAGAGTCTCCAATTATTTAACCAAAGTCAAAAGGGAAAATATCTAAATTAAATTAAAAACATTTATAAATGAAGCAAAGCAAAATTAAATCTTAAAATACCTCGAATTGCATTCACAAAAGAACTTAAATCTGACATGGACATTCATAAATTAAATTAGGAAAATAAATAAAAAGAACATTGAACCTGGGATTGAGAGTCACTCCTAAAACTAAGAGAAGTCCTAAATCCTAATCCTAAGAGAGAAGAGAGAACCTCTCTCTCTAAAAACTACATCTACTCCTAAAATTGTGAATGTGAAAGCCTTTTTTATGAATGGATGCATTCCCCCACTTTATAGCCTCTAATATGTGTTTTCTGGGCCGCAAACTAGGTCAAAAATAGCCCAGAAATCGCCCCCAGCGTATTCTGGTACGTACAGGTCGTGGAAAAGTGACACGGAGGCGTCGTCCACGCGTCCGCGCGGGTTGCGTTCCTGCCAGGTCATGCGTCCGCGTGACTCATGCGTTCGCGTCACTTGGCATTGGGGCAACTATGACAAATTATATATCAAATCAAAGCTCCGGACGTTAGCTTTCCAACGCAACTGGACAGCTTAGCAGTTTGAGTGCGAAGAGGTCAGGCTGGACAGCTTAGCCGTTTCTCCAACTTCTTGTATTCCTTCCACTTTTGCATGCTTCTTTTCCATCCTCTAAGCAATTCCTGCCCTGTAATCTCTGAAATCACTTAACACACATATCAAAGCATCTAATGGTAATGAGAGAGGATTAATATTAGTAATTTAAAGGCCAGAGGAGCATGTTTTCAATCAAAGCACATAATCAGGAAGGCAAATGTAAAACCATGCAAATAGTATGAATAAGTGGGTAAAGATTGATAAAATCCACTCAATTGAGCACAAGATAAACCATAAAATAGTGGTTTATCAGGTGTTCAATGCCAGAAAGAAGCAACAGCTGGGCGTTGAACGCCCAGGAGAAGCAGCATTTGGGCGTTAAATGCCCAAAACATGCAGCATTTGGGCGTTTAACGCCAGGATGGTGTGGAGGAGGTAAATTCATTTTTATTTCATATTTTTTATTTTAATTTTAATTTTCATGTTTCAATTCATGATTTCTTGCATAAACATGTTACAAACCCTAATTTCTAAAAATCCTACTTTAAAAATATCAAATGTATCTTAATCCATAAACACAAATTCTTTTCAATCCAATCCAACTCTTTTTCAAATTTTCTAAAACAAATCTATCTCTTTTCCTTCTAAAATCTTTTCAACTCATCAATATCTTTTTCAAATCTCCACATTATCTTTTTTAAAATCCAAATTTATCTTTTTCAAATATCTTTCATATCTTTTCAATTTTAAATCATATCTTTTCATATCATACTTATTTTTTATAAATCATATCTTCTATCTTATCTTTTTTAAAAAAATTTTGAAAACCCACCCCCCTCCCTTTTAAATCCACATTCGGCCTCCCTCCTCTCATCCACCATTCGACACTAGCTCTCCTTCTATCCCTCTCCTTTCTTTTCTTTTGCTTGAGGACAAGCAAACCTCTAAGTTTGGTGTGTTTATCCGTGATCACTAAACTATACCCACTAAGATCATGGCTCCTAAAGGAAAACAACCCACTCCAAGAGGCAAGAAAGAGAGTATTCCAAAACCACTTTGGAATCAAGAGAAGTTCTTAACCAAAGAACATTCAGACCATTACTACAAAATAATGGGTCTAAGATCAGTGATCCCGGAAGTCAAGTTCGATCTGAAAGAAGATGAATATCCGGAGATCCAAGAGCAGATTCGAAACAGAAACTGGAAAGTCCTAGCTAATCCTGAAACAAAAGTGGGAAGGAATATGGTTCAGGAGTTCTATGCTAATCTGTGGCAAATAGACAGGCAGAGAATATCTGGAACTGCCCTCTATGACTATCGGACTGTGGTCGGAGGAAAGATTGTTCACATCCACCTTGACAAAATCAGGGAGATCTTTAGGCTACCTTAGCTGAAAGATGACCCAGATTCCTTCAATAGGAGAATGATGAGAACAAACAAGGGCCTGGATAAGATTCTAGAGGATATATGCATCCCTGGAGCCAGGTGGACCACCAGCAGCAAGGGTGTCCCAAATCAACTCAAGAGAGAAGATCTCAAACTAGTCGCCAAAGGATGGCTGGACTTTATTGGGTGTTCTATATTGCCCACTAGCAACCGTTCTGAAGTCACCGTTAAAAGAGCAGTGATGATCCATTGCATTATGTTGGGAAAAGAAGTGGAAGTTCATCAACTGGTTCCATCTGAATTTTACATACTTGCAAACAAGAACTCCAAAGATGCCAGGTTGGCTTATCCAAGCCTAATCTCTATGCTCTGCAAAGATGCTGGAGTAAGGATGGGAATAACGAAGTACATCTCAGCGGAGCAACCAATCACTAAAACCACAATGGAAAAACAACAAGTGCAGGATGACCCCATCAAGAGGAGGGCGCAAGAATTTCTCACGGAAGTCCCTCAATTTGAATATTGGGAACAGCTTGAAGCATTTGTTACCAAGTTGCAAGAATCTATGGACCAAATATAGGAAGAACAGCAAAATCAAAATAGTATGCTCTACAAACTGCTCAGGGAACAAGAAGAGCAAGGGCGTGACTTAAAGGAACTGAAGCGTCAGAAGTTATCTCTTGAAGGACCAAGCACCCCACAGACTAGAGGAACATCCACATCCCAAACTCAAGATTGTTGAGTTCTAATCTTAGCCTTAACTCTGTGATAATTGTTCTTATTTGAGTTTTACCTTAGAAGTTATAGTAGTAATTAGTAGTTATTTTATCTCCAATTAAGCTATAATTTATTTTTCTCATCATCATTAAACATGAATAAAATAGAAGATTTTCTTTAGAATAAGGAGGCAATATTTTTTGAATTTTTAATAAAAGAAATTCTAATTATTTACATGTGGTGGCAATGCTTTCTGCCTTCTGAATGAATGCCTGAACAGAGCATATGTCTTTGGAATTTGATGTTCTTGAATTTTAAATATGTTGGCTCTCGAAAGAATGATGAACATGAGACATGTTATTGATAATCTGAAAAAATCATAAAAATGATTCTTGAAGCAAGAAAAAGCAGTGAATACAAAGCTTGCAAAAAAAAAAGAGAGAGAGAGAAAAAGCAAGCAGAAAAAGCCAATAGCCCTTAAAACCAAAAGGCAAGGGTAATAAAAAGGATTCAAGGCTTTGAGCATCAGTAGATAGGAAGGCCTAAGGGAATCAAATCCTGGTCTAAGCGGCTAAACCAAGCTGTTCCTAACCATGTGCTTGTGGCGTGAAGGTGTCAAGTGAAAACTTGAGACTGAGCGGTTAAAGTTGATGGTGTTTTTGTGGAAAAACAAATTTCCAAGCACACACAAATCTAACTGGCAAGTATATCGGGTCGCATCAAGTAGTAAAACTCACTTAGAGTGAGGTCGATCCCACAGGGATTGATGGATCAAGCAACTTTAGTGGGTGATTAGTTTAGTCAAGCTAACATTGAGTGAATTGTGTGAAATGTAGCCAACAGAAAGTAAATTACCAGGAATTTAAAAGATGCAAAAAGTAAAATTACAAGTAACTTAAAGAACAAGAAAGTAAAATAGCTGAAACTTAAATTTGCAAGAAATGTAAATTGCATTAAATGTAAAGGGGAGTGGGTGCTGGAAATTAAAGAAAGGAGTAAAGCAAGCAATTGAAGAGATCTTGAGAATATGTAACAGGAAATTTAAAGTGCAATAAAATTTAATTCAGATCACAGTAGCTCAAATGTAAAGTGTAGATGAACAAAAGTGCAGGAAAATAAATTGAGAGCAATAGGAACAGAAAGCAAAAATCACAGAGAAAGAAATTGCAGCAGGAAAGTAATTCAGCAATCTAAAATCTCAAAGAGGAATTAACAATTTCACTGAAACAGTAAAAACAGAAGAATAGCCAAGAGCTCAACTCAATTGCAAAATAAAATTGAAGATCTCTGGGAATCAGAGAGACTAGAAAACAAGTCTAGATCTCACTCCCTTCCTAGATCCAACAGAGAACAAGATGAAGGAAATTAAAGATGAAAGTAATAAATGAAAACTCAGATTTACTTCTCAATTCTCTGAAATTATGCAGAAGAACAACCAAGAGAAATCTTAGACCAAGAGGGAAACAGAATTCCTTCACTCCTCAATCCAAGATTCAAATCAAAAAGGAAAACTAAAAGAGAGAGCTCTCTACTCCTAATGCTCCCTAGTGGAGCCAGCCTTTAATAGTCTCTAATGGAGCTCCCCTAATGAGATGGAATTGATGCCTTTATATAGGCTTTACAAAGTGAAAAATGAAAATAAAATTGAAATGAGAAACAAATTAAATGAAAATCCTAATTCTAGCTTGTTCTTGTGCCTTTGAGTGATGATGTGGGCTTTGCTTGCTTTGGATTTGAGGAGAAATGGGTTTGGTTGACCTTGATTCAATTTGGAGAGGAATTGAATTTAAATGGAATTTTGGTTGAATTTTGGCCCATGTGAAAATTGCTCCCAGGAGGATGCTCTGCTCTTGTGGGGAGCGGAGCATTGAAGCTTCTCTTGGGGATCCTTGTTGCGTGCCAAGCTTCCTCTTGGTCCGTGTCATGTTGCTTGTGTTGCACCAAGGAGTAGTGCTCTGCTCTCCTTGTGAGCGGAGCACTGGTGCTTCAAGAGTGAGGTTCTAGGTTCAAGCCTTAGTGGAGGCATTTCATCTCAAATTCCTTGTATTTTCTTTGGGAGAGAGCACGACAATGCTCTCTTGGAGAGCACAACACTCTCTAATTTGAGCGCTACTTTGCTTTGGAGTGAGGCTCCAGCTTCGAACCTTGGTGGAAGCATTAGCTGATTTTTTTGCTTGTTTTTGGCCCTTAAAGATGCATTTCATTCGTGCCTCAATTTCATTGCAAATATATATTTTCATACATCGTTGGAAAGCTCTGAATGTCAGCTTTCCAACACAACTGAAAGCACATCAATCGGACATCTGTAGCTCAAGTTATAGCCCTTTGAAGGAGGCATAGTTATGCTGTGAGCGCCCAGATTTTAACTTAGCGAAAATTTTGCTTCCAAGTTGAAATTGCATCAGGATGATGCTCCGCTCTTGGCATGAGCGGAGCTTTGTGTGCTGATTGCAAATTTTCCTTTAATTTGGTCATGGGCCACGCTTTTAAAAGCGTGGCCTAAGCCTTCAAAGTGTGCTACAACTTCAAAGTGTACCCCAAAACTCTTTTTTTTTCTCCTTTTTAGCTTATTTTGTGCTTTTTGCTTCTTTTTCTTCTTATTTCCTACAAAATTTATAAAATCAAAAGATCAAGGTAATGTATCATTTAGGTACAAAAGCATTCATTATTCAAGCACAAATCATCAATTTCTTGTATGAAAAAGCATAAAAAAACATGACATGGTGACATGTCATCATAACATCAAACTTAAACCTTGCTTGTCCTCAATCAAGAAAAGAATCATGCAATAAAGATTGACAATCCAAGGTAAGAAGAATAGCAACTCAATGTTCATGGTTAGCTAGTTTTCTAAGCATGCTACAATCACAAAAGAAATGTAAATGATTGATGCTTCTATTTAGCTCATTTTATGAAATCTTTCTCTTATATTTCTTCCTTGAAACAAGCTTTTGATTTCCTTATTTAGCTTCTCCTTTTGGGTGCTTTGCCCCATGAGTTGATAACAAAGCTACAACTTCTAAATGCTTTGTTTTCAAGTATTACCACTTGATACATAAGCACCACAAGCATTTGATTAGAGGACTTCATTAAGCTCATTTTTCTTTTCTTTTCTTGACTCTCTAATCATTGATGCTCAGAACCTTTAGCTTTGAGAGAGTGCTTTTGCACTTGAGTCTAGCCTTGACTTCTAAGTGTCTTGTTTTCAACCATTTGGCTTGATAAATAAACACCACAAGTACTTAGCAAATAAATTGCCATTGGTACTCAGAGCCTTCAGCTTTCTCATTCTTTCCCTTTTTCTTTTCTTGCTTTAATTGTATTTGCTTCTTCAAGGTTTTCATGATTTTCAAAAGATTTCACAAAATGTCCTAGATGAAAACTTCAATTAAATAAAATCCAACGCAATTGAGCAACAATTAATCATACTATCTTTCCAATACTTGTATGCACATGCTAAAATCTTTTTTAATTCCTTGTTTGTTTATGATCATGATGCTTTATTGCTTTTGAACTCACAAAACTCAAGTTGGTAGTCATAATGCCACATCAATATATTACAAATCATGATTCAAGCTATGCTTTATTCATACACACATGTAAACAGAAAAGATGAAACAATCATGCAATTTAAGTGCTGGAAACAAATGAGAAGAAAAGGAACTCTACAACCTTGTAATTCATCTTCATTATTGTTGTCCTTTTTTCTCTATTTTTCATCTTTCCCTTGCCAAACTCATAATGCTTGCTCATTCTCAAGCAACAATTAGAACACTGGCTATGGGGCTAAGATGGATCATGAGTGTCTCACACAATGAAATGTTAGCAATACATGTGTTTCAAGCAAGCCAAATTAAAGATAACAATCAAGGCACAAGAGACAGAGACATTTTTATTGCAAACATAAGAAGGTGTGCATGATACATTGCATAAAGATATAAGTGGCACACCAAACTTATTGTGACACTTTAACTTGGAATTAATGCAAGTATCCAATAAAGATTGGAATCAAATTTTGTTGCATAGCAACACCAAACTTAGAATGCAATCCTATGTCCATTTTATTTAAAACAAAACTAAGTGAAACTGTTGTATGTTAAATACAATCACCAAGCCAAGAATCTGTCATGAATAAAGCTCTCTTGGTAATGTATTAACAAACACAGTAAATAAAAGAAAGCATTTAAAACAAGGAAATGACTAAAAACACAGAGAAAACTAAAATTGTCTAACTAAAAGAATGATGACAGTGTAAAGAACATTATGATTATGCAAACAAGTGGTATTGCTGAATGATTTGCATAGAAAAATAAGTGGCACACCAAAATTAGAATCTTGGTGTGTCACTTTCATTTTTGATTTGATGCAATCATCCAAAAAGATTGAAAGCAATTTGTTGCAAGGCAACACCAAACTTAGAATGTAACCATATGCCAATTTATTGAATTTAAACAGAGCAAAGAAAGAAAACAATGCAGAGAAGAAATGTTACCTACGGTTGGGTTACCTCCCAACAAGTGCTCTTTTAGTGTCATTGGCTTGACATGTTGTTCTTCACTTTCTTCCTCTTCTTCCAATTTGTTAAGAGGTATGACCTCAAAGGAGAAAAAGATTCAGCTAGTGTCCCTTGTCTTGGCGTTTCCTCAGCAAGCTTCCTTTTGTAAATAGCTTGATTGAGCTTGCTTGCTGGATTAGGGACAGAATTGGTGCTCTTGCTAGTTGCCTTCACTTCTTTGGATTCAAGATTTGGTTGCTGTGTTATTATTGGAGTTTTGTCTTCATCAAGAGTCCCTTGCAATGGCGGTTCCATGAGCTTTTCCTCTATGTACTTCTCTGCTTCACTTGAGTTAGGAATGACTTCCTCACTTTCTTGCTCCTCCACTCTTTTCTTTGCACCCAACATTTGACTTAATTGCTTTTTCATTGAGGAGGTTTGTTGATCTTCCCAATATTTCTTCATCTTCTCTTTATATTTTTCAATCACAGATTCAATTGTTCAGAGTTTTTGGGTCAGGGAGGTTTGTGAGAGTTGGGAGTATTCATGTTCCCTTGTCACCTCAAGTGCAGTTTCATTTTCAACCACCTCATTCTTCCTTTAAAGTTCACTTGATGCAGTAGCCTCCTCATCTTGCTCTTCCACTTTATCCTTCACATCCATCAATTGGTCTTCATTTTCCTTGCTTAGTAGTTCTAAGTGTTTATCTGTGTCCTCTAATTGCTCATCCGTCTCCTGAGAAAGGATTTCTAGTTCCCTCCGGGATTGTTGATATTCCTCCATCATTCTATTGAACATGGACTCAAGTTTTGAGATTCTTTGGCTTGTGGAGGTTTGTGTTGAGGCATATTTAGGTGATGAAGAATTTTCAAATGTAGAAGTGGGAGGTGAGGTTGGGCAATTTTTTCATGTGAGTTGACTGCTCAGGACTTGCATTTTCTTGGAAACACTCCCAGCCACCATTGGAATAATGACTTGAATCATTTTGTGGTGGAAGGAAATATTCTATATGATTTTCTTTCTCATCTTGTGTTTCTGAAGCAATTCTCCATGAATTGGAGTGCTTAGAATTTGTATTTTCTTGGTGATATTCCCAGCCACCATTAGAGATTAGTGATGGTGGGTAATATCCCATAAAATTTGTTTAATCATAAGATGAGTTGAACTCCATTTGAATTTTGGAAAACGCAACACCAAGGAAAATTGAAATTACTCATATCAGAGATGAGAATTTCTTAGTGAGGCAAAAACTCAAACACCTTGGTTTCAATCTAAAACAGAAAATAAAAATAAAGAAAAAGCTTGATCTAGACCTCTCACCCACTTAATCATTGTTGATCTAAATCAATCCCCGGCAACGGCGCCAAAAACTTGATGGTGTTTTTGTGGAAAAACAAATTTCCAAGCACACACAAATCTAACCGGCAAGTATACCGGGTCACATCAAGTAGTAAAACTCACTTAAAGTGAGGTCGATCCCATAGGGATTGATGGATCAAGCAACTTTAGTGGGTGATTAATTTAGTCAAGCTAACATTGAGTGAATTGTGTGAAATGTAGCCAACAAAAAGTAAATTGCAAGGAATTTAAAAGATGCAGAAAGTAAAATTGCAAGTAACTTAAAGAACAAGAAAGTAAAATAGCTGAAACTTAAATTTGCAAGAAATGTAAATTGCATTAAATGTAAAGGGGAGTGGGTGCTAGAAATTAAAGAAAGCAGTAAAGCAAGCAATTGAAGAGATCTTGAGAATAAGTAACAGGAAATTTAAAGTGCAAGAAAATTTAATTCAGATCACAGTAGCTCAAATGTAAAGTGTAGATGAACAAAAGTGCAGGAAAATAAATTGAGAGCAATAGGAACAGAAAGCAAAAATCACAGAGAAGGAAATTGTAGCAGGAAAGTAATTCAACAATCTGAAATCTCAAAGAGAAATTAACAATTTCACTGAAATAGTAAAAACAGAAGAACATCCAAGAGCTCAACTCAATTACAAAATAAAATTGAAGATCTCTGGGAATCAGAGAGACTAGAAAACAAGTCTAGATCTCACTCCCTTCCTAGATCCAACAGAAATCTTAAACCAAGAGGGAAACAGAATTCCTTCACTCCTCAATCCAAGATTTAAATCAAAAAGGAAAACTAAAAGGGAGAGCTCTCTACTCCTAATGCTCCCTAATGGAGCCAGCCCTCAATACTCTCTAATGGAGCTCCCTTAATGAGATGGAATTGATGCCTTTATATAGGCTTTACAAAGTGAAAAATGAAAATGAAATTGAAATGATAAACAAATTAAATAAAAATCCTAATTCTAGCTTGTTCTTGTGCCTTTGAGTGATGATGTGGGCTTTGCTTGCTTTGGATTTGAGGAGAAATGGGTTTGGTTGACCTTGATTCAATTTGGAGAGGAATTGAATTTAAATGGAATTTTGGTTGAATTTTGGCCCATGTGAAAATTGCTCCCAGGAGGATGCTCTGCCCTTGTGGGGAGCGGAGCATTGAAGCTTCTCTTGGGGATCTTTCTTGCGTGCCAAGCTTCCTCTTGGTCCGTGTCATGTTGCTTGTGTTGCACCAAGGAGTAGTGCTCTGCTCTCCTTGTGAGCGGAGCATTGGTGCTTCAAGAGTGAGGTTCCAGGTTCAAGCCTTAGTGGAGGCATTTCATCTCAAATTCCTTGTATTTTCTTTGGGAGAGAGCATGACAATGCTCTCTTGGAGAGCACAACGCTCTCTAATTTGAGCGCTACTTTGCTTTGGAGTGAGGCTCCAGCTTCGAACCTTGGTGGAAGCATTGGCTGATTTTTTTGCTTGTCTTTGGCCCTTAAAGATGCATTTCATTCGTGCCTCAATTTCATCCCAAATATAGATTGCCATACATCGTTGGAAAGCTCTGAATGTCAGATTTCCAACGCAACTAGAAGCACATCAATCGGACATCTGTGGCTCAAGTTATAGCCGTTTGTAGGAGGCATGGTTATGCTGTGAGCGCCCAGATTTTAACTTAGCGAAAATTTTGCTTCCAAGTTGAAATTGCATCAGGATGATGCTCTGCTCTTGGCATGAGCGGAGCTTTGTGTGCTGATTTCAAATTTTCCTTTAATTTGGTCATGGGCCACGCTTTTAAAAGCGTGGCCTAAACCTCCAAAGTGTGCTCCAACTTCAAAGTGTACCCCAAAACTCTTTTTTTTCACCTTTTTAGCTTATTTTGTGCTTTTTGCTTCTTTTTCTTCTTATTTCCTACAAAATTTATAAAATCAAAAGATCAAGGAAATGTATCATTTAAGTACAAAAGCATTCATTATTCAAGCACAAATCATCAATTTCTTGTATGAAAAAGCATAAAAAAACATGACATGGTGACATGTCATCAAAAGTCAAGGTCCAAAGCAAAAAGAAGAGTGTGCTTAAGAACCCTGGGCACCTCTAATTGGGGACTTTAGCAAAGCTGAGTCACAATCCGAAAAGGTTCACCCAATTATGTGTCTGTGGCATTTATGTATCCGGTGGTAATACTGGAAAACAAAGTGCATAGGGCCACAGCCAAGACTCATAAAGTAGCTGTGTTCAAGAATCAACATACTGAACTAGGAGAATCAATAATATTATCTAAATTCTAAGTTCCTATAGATGCCAATCATTCTGAGCTTCAATGGATAAAGTGAGATGCCAAAACTGTTCGGAAGCAAAAAGCTACTAGTCCCGCTCATCTAATTAGAATCTGAGCTTCACTCAAGAACTCTGAGATATTATTGCTTCGTGACTTATTTGTATTCTATTTTATTTGTCTAGTTGCTTGGGGAGAAGCAACAGTTAAAGTTTGGTGTTGTGATGAGCGGATATTTTATACGCTTTTTAGGGTTAATTTCATATAGTTTTTAGTATGATTTAGTTTGTTTTTAGTATATTTCCATTAGTTTTTAGGATAAATTCATATTTCTGGACTTTACTATGAGTTTGTGTGTTTTTCTGTAATTTCAAGTATTTTCTGGCTGAAATTGAGGGAGTTGAGCAAAAATCTGATTCAGGCTGAAAAAGGACTGCTGATGTTGTTGGATTCTGACCTCTCAGCACTCGGAATGAATTTTCTGGAGTTACAGAAGTCCAATTGGCGCGCTTCCAATTGCTTTGGAAAGTAGACATCCAGGGCTTTCCAGCAATATATAATAGTTTATACTTTGCTCAAGGATAGATGACATAAACTGTCGTTCAACGCTAGTTCTATGTTGCAGTCTGGCGTCCAGCGCCAGAAACAAGTTACAAGTTGGAGTTCAACGCTAGAAACAGGTTACAACCTGACATTGAACGCCCAAAACAGCCCAGGCACGTGAGAAGCTTAAGTCTCAGCCCCAGCACACACTAAGTGGGCCCCAGAAGTGGATTTCTGCACTATCTATCATAGTTTACTCATTTTCTGTAAACCTAAGTTACTAGTTTAGTATTTAAATAACTTTTAGAGATTTATTTTGCACCTCATGACATTTTAGATCTGAACTTTGTAATCTCTGACGGCATGAGTCTCTAAACTCCATTGTTGGGGGTGAGGAGCTCTGCTGTGTTTCGATGAATTAATGCAACTATTTCTATTTTCTATTCAAACACACTTGTTTCTATCTAAGATGTTTATTCGCACTTCAATATGATGGATGTGATGATCCGTGACACTCATCATCATCCTCAACCTATGAACGCGTGCTTGACAACCACCTCCGTTCTACCTTCGATTGAATGAATATCTCTTGGATTCCTTAATCAGAATCTTCGTGGCATAAGCTAGAATCCATTGGCAGCATTCTTGAGAATCTGGAAAGTCTGAACCTTGTCTGTGGTATTCTGAGTAGGATTCAGGGATTGAATGACTGTGACGAGGTTCAAACTCACAAGGGCTGGGCATAGTGATAGACGCAAAAGGATCAATGGATCCTATTCCAGCATGAGTGGGAACCGACAGATGATTAGCCGTGCGGTGACAGCGCACATGGACCTTTTTCACTGAGCGAACGAATAGTAGCCATTGACAACGGTGATCTACCAACACACAGCTTGCCATAAGAGGAACCTTGTGTGCATGAAGAAGAAGACAGGGAGAAAGCAAAGATTCAGAAGACAGAGCATCTCCAAAACTCCAACATATTCTCCATTACTGCATAACAAGTATCTTTTTCACGCTCTCTTATTTTTCGCAATTCAAACTGATAAATATAATTGATATCCTAACTAAGAGTTACAAGATAACCATAGATTGCTTCAAGCCAACAATCTCCGTGGGATTCGACCCTTACTCACGTAAGGTATTACTTGGACGACCCAGTGCACTTGCTGGTTAGTGGTACGAGTTGTGAAAAGTGTGATTCACAATTCGTGCACCATCAAGTAATCAACTTTAATTTTCAAAATCAAATCTTTTTAAATTTCTTTTTCAAATCTTTTTCAAAATAAGTTTCAATCGCATCTTTTTCAAATTCAATTTCAAAATCTTTTCTAACTTCTCATTTTTTCAAAAATTGATTTTCAAATCTTTTTCAAATTCCATATTTTCTTTTCTATTTTCTTCTTTTTCATATGAGCAGGAACAAGGATAAGAACATTCTTGTTGAAGCTGATCCTGAACCTGAAAGGACTCTGAAGAGGAAGCTAAGGGAAGCTAAAGCATAACTCACTGGAGAAAATCTGACAGAAATTTTCGAAAAAGAAGGAGACATGGCCAAAAATAATAACAATGCAAGGAAGATGCTTGGTGACTTTACTGCACCAAATTCCAATTTACATGCAAGAAGCATCTCAATCCCTGCCATTGGAGCAAACAATTTTGAGCTAAAGCCTCAATTAGTTTCTCTGATGCAATAGAACTACAAGTTTCATGGACTTCCATCAGAAGATCCTTTTTAGTTCTTAACTGAATTCTTGCATATCTGTGACACTGTTAAGACCAATAGGGTTGATCCTGAGGTCTACAGGCTTATGCTTTTCCCGTTTGCTGTAAGAGACAGAGCTAGAATATGGTTGGGCTCTCAACCTAAGGATAGGCTGAACTCTTGGGATAAGCTGGTCACGGCTTTCTTAGCCAAGTTCTTTCCACCTCAGAAGCTTAGTAAGCTTAGAGTGGATGTTCAAACCTTCAAACAAAAAGAAGATGAATCCCTCTATGAAGCTTGGGAGAGATATAAGCAACTGACCAAAAAGTGTCATTCTGACATGCTTTCAGAATGGACCATCCTGGATATATTCTATGATAGTCTGTCTGAATTATCAAAGATGTCATTGGACCATTCTACAGGTGGATCCATTCACTTAAAGAAAACGCCTGTAGAAGCTTAAAAATTCATTGACATGGTTGCAAATAACCAGTTCATGTACACTTCTAAAAGGAATCCTATGAGTAATGGGATGCCTCAGAGGAAGGGAGTTCTTGAAATTGATACTCTGAATGCCATATTGGCTCAGAATAAAATATTGACTCAGCAAGTCAATATGATTTCTCAGAGTCTGAATGGATTGCAAGCTGTATCCAACAGTACTCAAGGGGCATCTTCTGAAGAAGAAGCTTATGATCCTGAGAACCCTGCAATAGAAGAGGTGAATTACATGGGGGAACCCTATGGAAATACCTATAATCCCTCATGGATAAATCATCCAAATTTCTCATGGAAGGATCAACAAAAGCCTCAACAAGGTTTTAATAATGGTGGAAGAAACAGGTTTAGCAATAGCAAGCCTTTTCCTTCATCCACTCAACAACAGACAGCGAATTATGAGCAGAATCCATCTAGCTTAGCAAATATAGTCTCTGATCTATCTAAGGCCACACCAAGTTTCATGAATGAAACAAGGTCCTCCATTAGAAATTTGGAGGCACAAGTGGGTCAGCTGAGTAAAAGGGTCACTGAAACTCCTCCTAGTACTCTCCCAAGCAATACAGAAGAGAATCCAAAAAGAGAGTGCAAGGCCATTACCTTACCTGGTGTGGCCGAACCCAAAGAGGAGGAGGAGGACCTCCTGGGACGCTCAGTGACCAATAAGGAGTTTTCCTCTAAGGAACCAAAGGAATCTAAGGCTCATCTAGAGACCATAGAGATTCCATTGAACCTACTTCTGCCCTTCATGAGCTCTGATGAGTATTCATCCTCTGAAGAGGATGAAGACATTACTGAAGAGCAAATTGCAAAGTACCTTGGTGCAATCATGAAGCTGAATGCCAAATTATTTGGTAACGAGACTTGGGAAGATGAACCTCCCTTGCTCACCAATGAACTAAATGCATTGGATAGGCAGAAATTACCTCAAAAGAAACAGGATCCTGGTAAATTCCTAATTCCCTGTAAGATAGGCACCATGACCTTTGAGAAGGCTCTGTGTGACCTAGTGTTAGGAATAAACTTAATGCCACTCTCTGTAATAGAGAAACTTGGGATCTTTGAGGTGTAAGCTGCCAAAATCTCTTTAGAGATGGCAGACAACTCAAGAAAATAGGCTTATGGACAAGTAGAGGACGTGTTAGTAAAGGTTGAAGGCCTTTACATCCCTGCTAATTTCATAATCCTAGACACTGGGATGGATGAGGATGAATCCATCATCTTTGGAAGACCCTTCCTAGCCACAGCAAGAGCTGTGATTGATGTGGACAGAGGAGAATTGGTCCTTCAACTGAATAAGGACAACCTTGTATTTAAAACTCAAGGATCTCCTTCTGTAACCATGGAGAGTAAGCATGAAAAGCTTCTCTCACTGCAGAGTCAACCAAAGCCCCCACAGTCAAACTCTAAATTTGATGTTGGGAGGCCACAACCAAACTCTAAGTTTGGTGTTGAACCCCCACATTCAAACTCTAAGTTTGGTGTTGGGAGGTTCCAACAATGCTCTGAATATCTGTGAGGCTCCATGAGAGCTCACTGTCAAGCTATTGACATTAAAGAAGCGCTTGCTGGGAGGCAACCCAATGTTATTTAATTATATCTATTTTATTTTTATTTTATGTTTTTTTAGGTTGATGATCATGTGGAGTCACAAAAACTACTGAAAAATTAAAAACAAAATGAAAAACAGCATTAAAAATAGCTCACTCTGGAGGAAGAACTTACTGGCATTTAAACGCCAGTAAGAAGCATCAAACTGGCGTTTAACGCCAGAACAGAGCATGGAAGTGGCATTAAACGCCAGAAACAGGCTACATTTGGGCGTTTAACGCCGAAAACAAGCAGCAAGCTGGCATTTAACGCCAGATATGCATGCTAAGGGCGTTTTACACACCTAATTGGAGTAGGGATGTTAAGTCCTTGACCCCACAGGATTCCCACCTCTTCTTCTCTCCTCCTCACACCTTTTCATAACTCTCTTCCCCAAATACCCTTCACCAATCACCTCAATCACTCTTCCCCATCACCTCTTCACCACTCACATCCATCATCTCTTCCCCAAAAACCCTACCTACCTCCAAAATTCAAACTCTTTTCCCTCCCAAACCCAACCCTAATGGCCGAACCCTAAACTGTAACGACCCAATTTCTGGTACGTCATGATCATACTAGAAACTGAGTGCTAACAACTTGTCAACCTAATTATTATCTATTATTTATTATATGAGCCTGATTCGTTGTTAAAAGCGTAGTTATTTTACGAGGTACTTTTTTTTTAAAAACATTTGGATTAAAAACAGAATCATTTATAATCAATCCACAAATAGTAACAGATAAAACATTTATAAACAACCATACATAAATATATCAGAAGCAGTTGATATCATTCCGTGATCCAACCTTTATTAGAGTATAGCCTTTTAGTTAGAACACCCCTAGATATAGCTAAATAATATCTATATACATATATATACATACAACATCCCAGGTCCTGACCTGTTCAAGAAGTCCCTAAGCTGGCACCCAGGCTAGCCTAAACTCTATACTCACCTAGTCCCTCTAAACTACTAAAGCGAGGGAAAGTACGTTCTAGGTCTTCAAAACTCAAGTCAGGTGGAACGTCATCAAAAGGTGGAAGGTCGTCTACTACTCCTCTGCACGATCATATGTCATCAAAGAGCATCTCTCAAGTACTTCATCGAGTGGCCACATAACAGCAACATCGTACGGAGGACTTAAGTTAAAGTTTGTGTACAAACGGGGTGCAGACATTGGCTGGTCTCATAGTATATACATATAAACAGAGAACAAGATTCACCCTAGACTCAGAAGACTACCTAGAGCGAAATCCTCTTTGCGAAACGGTCATCAGTAGGTTACGGAAGGGTACTCCTGCTTCCATCTGAAGGGGGAAGGGAGAGAGAAGGGGTAAGAACTGGGGAGTTCTTAGTAGGGCCGGGGTTATTAGTTAAGTTTATTAATCTGTGTCGCTTAGCAGACATATAGCAGAATATAGAGATGCAGTAAATAGAAGACAGATGAATAGAGAAAATAGAGTAAACTGAAAATAGATCACAAACAGAAGAATATAAGAAAGTAAAACACAAACACAGAGAACAGAATACAAACAAGGAAAGCATACATTCATACAACAATCATAACAGAGGAAATGCACAACCAAGTATGATGCATGTCTGTCCTATGCAGGCCATGAGCTCACGTGTCGGTTTACACCCTGCAACCCGACATTACCCAGGAACTACTCCAAGATATGGCTTTATCTCTGTAGGTGAACTTCGGCCTACAGAAATAGCACTCCCATAAGTGAACTTCGGCTTACAGGAATAGTATAAACACAACAGAACAACTTTCTGTAGGTGAACTTCGGCCTACAGAAATGGCATCTTTGTAAGTGAACTTCGGCTTACAGAAATAGTGCCCCTGTAAGTGAACTTCGGCTTACAGGAATAATCTAAACACAACAAAACAACTTTCTGTAGGTGAACTTCGGCCTACAGAAATAGCACTCCTGTAAGTGAACTTCGGCTTACAGAAATGGCAACTCTCTGTAGGTGAACTTCGTCCTACAGGAGCAACATCTTGAGATACACAATTGATATTCACTGCAGGTGAACTTCGGCCTACAGGAATAACAACTCACTGTAGGTGAACTTGGGCCTATAGGACCTCTAGGGCCAACAGAAAAGCAGCAGATGAATATACCATAGAATATCATGCCTCAAGGCTTAACTCTTTATTTTTTTTACACTCTTTTCCTCTATTCTCTTTGTTATATTACTCTTTTCTCTTTGTCTCTTTGCTCTGCTCTAGTTACTCTTTTCTCTGTATCTCTTTAATCTGTTCTATTTACTCTGTTTAACATATGTATTTGAAGCTTATGTAAATTTCGGTATGAATAGTTAGCCTGTCCCAAGTATAGGTTCATTAAGTCTATATTGAAATAGTTTAACTTTTCATATTATACCTAACCCTAGTCACAACTCAAGGACTAACTATGTTGCCCTAGTTCGTTCACTAATTTCTGTCTGTTTTTCTGTCATTAGAACTTTACAGACTTTTCCTTGATTTTTATCTCTTCTTTAACTTTTTATCTTTCCTTTATCTTTGCCTCACTAATATGTTTTTACCACTCCTTAAGTGTTTTATGAAGGTAATTATGAGATTCTGCGCTTAAAGTTGTCTTTCTAAAGCTTTTACAGAAAACTGCCTTTTCCGTATTATTTTATTATTTTTATTAAAATATTATTTTTAATTAAATATTATTATTTAATATTTTATTATTATTTATTATTTTATCATTAATTTTCGAAAATTAACTTACCTTTTACTTTTAACCTTTAAAATTCACTTTTTACCTCCCGTAACTTTTAATATTTCTACTTTAACCACCCTAACTTTTAGAAATTACAAAATAACCCCTCAAACACCAAAATAATTACAACCATGCCCTTTTTAAGATCTAAAAGGTGTTCTTCATTGTTCTTCACCACACTCAAAGTGTTCTTCATGTTCTTCATAAATTCTTCAAATTTTTCTCTGTTTTCACTCGTTTTTAAGTTTTTTCAACAACCGATTTTTACCAAAATTCAAAATAAATTCCCAGCCACTAAAACCCCATCTTTTCTACATGATTTTTTACACAAATTGAACCCCAATTTAAGGCCTAGGGTTCGTTTTTCCAGCAGCCCTCAAGAACAACATTCATAGCTTGAATATCATAAAATTTCATCAAAATTTCAACAAGCTTTCACCAAGAATAACTCATATAAGCAATCAATTTCAAGCATAACCAAACCATATCATAATCACACATCTCAAACACAATCAATCAAGATTAAATTTGTCACACCCTACCTTGATTTGCTGCTCCAAATCTGGTCACTCTTTGAAGTGTTCTTAAAGCATTTTTTCTTCCTAAAACACATCAAGAACAACTTTAAAACACTAAACCATCAACTAAACGAACTTCAATAGCATCTTAGGAAGGTTATCCTCACCTTAAACGTGCAGGAAATCAAAGATCATTGGCCCACAAGTCAAGCTAAGCAAGAAATATAGGGAAGAATGGTGCACGAAATTGTGATTCACACTTTTCACAACTCCGCACAACTAACCAGCAAGTGTACTGGGTCGTCCAAGTAATACCTTACGTGAGTAAGGGTCGATCCCACGGAGATTGTTGGCTTGAAGCAATATATGGTTACCTTGTAAATCTTAGTCAGGAGATTAATTATGATTATCAGTTTGAATTGCGAAAAATAAAAGAGCATGAAATAAATACTTGTTATGTAGTAATCGAGAATACGTTGGAGTTTTGGAGATGCTTTGTCTTCTGAATCTCTGCCTTCCCCCTGTCATCTTCTTCACGCACGCAAGGTTCCTCCTATGGCAAGCTGTGTATTGGTGGATCACTGTTGTCAATGGCTACCATCCGTCCTCTCAGTGAAAATGGTCCAGGTGCGCTGTCACCACATGGCGAATCATCTGTCGGTTCTTACTCATGTTGGAATAGGATCCATTGATCCTTTTGCGTTTGTCACTATGCCCAGCCCTTGTGAGTTTGAAGCTCGTAACAGTCATTCGATCCCTGAATCCTACTCGGAATACCACAGACAAGGTTTAGACTTTCCGGATTCTCAAGAATGCTGCCAATGGATTCTAGCTTATACCACAAAGATTCTGATTAAGGAATCCAAGAGATACTCATTCAATCGAAGGTAGAACGGGAGTGGTTGTCAGGCACGCGTTCATAGATTGAGAATGGTGATGAGTGTCACGGATCATCACATTCATCATATTGAAGTGCGAATGAACATCTTAGATAGAAACAAGCGTGTTTGAATAGAAAACAGAAATAATTGCATTAATTCATTAAGACACAGCAGAGCTCCTCACCCCCAACTATGGAGTTTAGAGACTCATGCCATGAAAGAGTACAAAGTTCAGATCTAAAAATGTCATGAGGTGCAAAATAAATCTCTAAAAGTTGTTTAAATACTAAACTAGTAACCTAGGTTTACAGAAAATGAGTAAACTAAGATAGATAGTGCAGAAATCCACTTCTGGGGCCCACCTGGTGTGTGCTGGGGCTGAGACTTGAGCTTTACACGTGCCTAGGCTGTTTCTAGAGTTAAACGCCAGGTTGTAACCTGTTTCTGGCGTTTAACGCCATAATGTAACATGGAATTGGCATTGAACGCCAGTTTACGTCATCTATCCTTGAGCAAAGTATGGACTATTATATATTGCTGGAAAGCCTTGGATGTCTACTTTCCAACGCAATTAAGAGCGCGCTAATTGGAATCATGTAGCTCCAAAAAATCTATTCCGAGTGCAGGGAGGTCAGAATCCAACAACATCAACAGTCCTTTTTCAGCCTGGATCAGATTTTTGCTCAGCTCCCTCAATTTCAGCTAGAAATTACCTGAAATCATAGAAAAACACACAAACTCATAGTAAAGTCCAAAAATGTGATTTTTATTTAAAAACTAATAAAAAGTGACTAAAACATATTAAAAACTACCTAAAAACAATGCCAAAAAGCATATAAATTATCCGCTCATCACAACACCAAACTTAAATTGTTGCTTGTCCCCAAGCAACTAAAAACAAAGTAGGATAAAAAGAAGAGATTATACAATGAATTCCAAAAACATCTATGAAGATCAGTCTTAATTAGATGAGCGGGGCTATTAGCTTTTTGCTTCTGAACAGTTTTGGCATCTCACTTTATCCTTTGAAGTTCAGAATGATTGGTATCTATAGGAACTCATAATTCAGATGGTGTTATTGATTCTCCTAGTTCAGTATGTTGATTCTTGAACACAGCGACTTTATGAGTCTTGGCCGTGGCCCTAAGCACTCTGTTTTCCAGTATTACCACTGGATACATACCTGCCACAGACACATAACTGGCTGAACCTTTTTAGATTGTGACTCAGCTTTGCTAAAGTCCCCAATTAGAGGTGTCCAGGGTTCTTAAGCACATTCTGTTTTTGCTTTGGACCTCGACTTTAACCGCTCAGTCTCAAGTTTTCACTTGACACCTTCACGCCACAAGCACATGGTTAGGGACAGCTTGGTTTAGCCGCTTAGGCCAGGATTTTATTCCTTTAGGCCCTCCTATCCACTGATGCTCAAAGCCTTGGATCCTTTTTATTACCCTTCCCTTTTGGTTTTAAGGGCTATTTGCTTTTTGCTCTTGCCTTTTGGTTTAAAGAGCTTTTAGCTTTTTCTGCTTGCTTTTTCTTTTTCTTGCGCTTTTTTTTCTCGCATTTTTTTGCAAGCTTTGTTCTTCACTGCTTTTTCTTGCTTCAAGAATCATTTTTATGATTTTTCAGATTATCAAATAACATTTCTCCTTTTTCATCATTCTTTCAAGAGCCAACAATTTTAACATTCATAAACAACAAATTCAAAAGACATATGCACTGTTCATGCATTCATTCAGAAAATAAAAAGTATTGCCACCACATCAAAATAATTAAACTATTTTAAAATTCAAAATTCATATACTTCTTTTTCTTTTTCAGAAAACATTTTTCATTTAAGAAAAGTGATGGATTCATAGGACATTCAAATCTTTAAGACATAGACACTTAGATACTAGTGATCATGTAATAAGACCCAAACATAAATAAACATAAAGCATAGTAAACGAAAAACAGAGAAATAAGAACAAGGAGATTAAGGAACGGGTCCACCTTAGTGAGGGTGGCGTCTTCCTCTTCTTGAAGAACCAATGGTGCTCTTGAGCTTCTCTATGTCTCTTCCTTGTCTACGTTGCTCCTTCCTTATAGCTCTTTGATATGCAGTCAAATGCTCTACCACTGAACTATGGTCCCTTGAGATGAACCTCTCCATCTCTCATGACTCGGGGGTGGAAGCAACTGCCTTCCTTTTCCTCTTTCTAGAGGTTTTTCTGGTCTTAGGTGCCATAAATGGTTATGGAAAAACAAAAAGCAACGCTTTTTTCCACACCAAACTTAAAAGGTTTGCTCGTCCTCAAGCAAAAGAAGATAGAAGGGAGTAGAAGGAGAAGTGGGGGAGAAGGTGGTGTGTGAATGGGTGGGTATGGGAGGGGAATGGTGAGGTAGGTGGGGATCATGTGGGGTCCACAGATCCAGAGGGGTCAAGGACATAGCATCCTTGCTCCATTTAGACATGCAAAACGCCCTTAGAATGCATGTCTGGCGTTAAACGCCAGCTTGCTGCTTGTTTCTGGTGTTTAACGCCAATTCCATGCTCTGTTCTGGCGTTAAACGCCAGTCTGGTGCTTCTTTCTGGCGTTTAACGCCAGCTTGATGCTTCTTTCTGGTGTTAAACGCCAGCTTGTTGCTTCTTACTGGCGTTTAAACGGCAGTATGCTCTTCCTCCAGGGTGAGATATTTCTAATGCTGTTTTTCATTATGTTTTTGATTTTTCAATAGTTTTTTGTGACTTCACATGATCATCAACCTACAGAAAACATAAAATAGCAATGGAAACTAAATATATATGGTTAAATAACATTGGGTTGCCTCCCAACAAGCGCTTCTTTATTGTTTTTAGCTGGACCTTGCTGAGCTTTTAATCTAGCCTCAGCCTTGAGCACTCTTGCTCAATATTGCCTTCAAGATAATGCTTGATTCTCTGTCCATTAACAATGAACTTCTTATCAGAATCAATGTCTTGAAGCTCCACATAGCCATATGGTGACACACTTGTAATCACATATGGTCCCCTCCACCAGGATTTCAGTTTTCCAGGGAATAGCCTGAGCTTAGAGTTAAACAACAGAACTTTCTGTCTTGGTTCAAAGACTCTAGGTGATAGCTTTCTGTCATGCCAAGTTTTTGCTTTCTCTTTGTAAAGCTTGGCATTTTCGAAAGCAGTGAGTCTGAATTCCTCTAGCTCATTCAGCTGGAGAAATCTTTTTTCTCCAGCTAATTTGGCATCAAAGTTTAGAAATCTGGTTGCCCAGTAGGCCTTATGCTCCAGTTTCACGGGCAGATGACAGGCCTTACCATACACAAGCTGGTATGGAGAGGTCCCTATAGGAGTCTTGAATGCTGTTCTGTAAGCCCACAGAGCATCATCCAAGCTTCTCGCCCAATCCTTTCGACGGGTACTTACAGTCTGTTCCAGGATTCTTTTTATTTCTCCATTAGAGACTTCAGCTTACCCATTTGTCTGTGGATGATACGGAGTTGCCACCTTGTGACTAATTCCATAATGGACCATAGCAGAGTAAAGCTGTTTGTTGCAAAAGTGGGTGCCTCCATCACTAATTAGTGCTCTAGGGACACCAAACCTGCTGAAGATATGTTTCTGGAGGAATTTCAGCACTGTCTTAGTATCATTAGTGGGTGTGGCAATGGCCTCCACCCATTTGGATACATAGTCGACTGCCACCAGAATATAAGTGTTTGAGTATGATGGTGGGAAAGGCCCCATGAAGTCAATACCCCATACGTCAAACAACTCAATCTCTAAGATTCCTTGCTGAGGCATGGTGTAACTGTGAGGCAGATTACCAGCTCTCTGGTAGCTATCACAGTTACGTAGCAACTCTCGGGAGTCTTTATAGAGAGTGGGCCAGTAAAAGCCACATTGGAGGACTTTTGTGGCTGTTCGCTCACCTCCGAAATGTCCTCCATATTGTGATCCATGACAATGCCATAGGATCTTCTGTGCTTCTTCTCTAGGCACACACCTACAGATTATTCTGTCTGCACATCTCTTAAAGAGATATGGTTCATCCCACAAGTAATACTTTGCATTAGTAATTAATCTTTTCCTTTGTTGCCTGCTGTACTCCTTGGGTATGAACCTTGCAGCTTTATAGTTTGCAATGTCCGCAAACCATGGTGTTTCCTGAATGGCAAACAAATGCTCATCAGAAAGGTTTCAGAGATTTTAATAGAGGGAAAGGACGCCCCTTCTACTGGCTCTATCTGGGACAGATGATCAGCCACTTGGTTTTCTATCCATTTTCTGTCTCTTATTTCTATATCAAACTCTTGCAGAAGCAACACCCATCTTATGAGCCTGGGTTTTGAATCCTGCTTTGTAAGTAGATATTTAAGAGCAGCATGGTCAGTGTACACAATCACTTTTGATCCTACTAAGTATAATCTAAACTTATCAATGGCTTAAACCACTGCAAGCAATTCCTTTTCTGTGGTTGTGTAATTTTTCTGGGCATCATTTAAAACATGGCTAGCATAATAAATGACATGCAGGAGCTTGTCATGCCTCTGCCCCAATACTGCACCAATGGCATGGTCACTGGCATCACACATTAATTCGAATGGTAATGTCCAGTCTGGTGCAGAAATAACTGGTGCTGTGACCAGCTTAACTTTCAGGGATTCAAACGCCTGCAGACACTCTGTGTCAAACACAAATGGCATGTCAGCAGCTAGCAGATTGCTCAGAGGTTTTGCGATTTTTGAAAAATCCTTTATAAACCTCCTATAGAATCCTGCATGCCCCAAAACGCTTCTGATTGCCTTAACATTGGCAGGTGGTGGTAATTTTTCAATTACTTCCACTTTAGCTTGATCCACCTCTATTCCCTTGTTTGAAATTTTATGCCCAAGGACAATCCCTTCAGTAACCATAAAGTGACATTTTTCCCAGTTTAAAACCAGGTTAGTTTCTTGGCATCTTTTCAGAATTAGTGTCAGGTGATCAAGACAGGAGCTGAATGAGTCTCCATATACTGAGAAGTCATCCATGAAGACTTCCAGAAAATTTTCCACCATATCAGAGAAAATAGAGAGCATGCATCTCTGAAAGGTTGCAGGTGCATTACACAGCCCAAATGGCATCCTTCTGTAGGCAAATACTCCAGATGGACATGTAAATGCAGTTTTCTCTTGATCCTGGAGATCTACTGCAATTTGGTTGTAACCTGAATAGCCATCCAAAAAGCAGTAAAAATCATGACCTGCTAGTCTCTCTAGCATCTGGTCTATGAATGGTAAAGGAAAATGATCCTTTCTGGTGGCTGTATTGAGCCTTCTGTAGTCAATACACATGCGCCACCCTGTAACTGTTCTTGTAGGAACCAGTTCATTTTTTTCATTATGAAACACTGTCATGCCTCCCTTGTTGGGGACAACTTGAACAGGGCTCACCCAGGGGCTATCAGAAATAGGATAAATAATCCTAGCCTCCAGTAACTTGGTGACCTCTTTCTGCACCACTTCTTTCATGGCTGGATTTAACCGCCTCTGTGGTTGAACCACTGGTTTAGCATCATCCTCCAATAGGATCTTGTGCATGCATCTAGCTAGGCTTATGCCCTTAAGGTCACTTATGGACCACCCAAGAGCTGTCTTGTGTGTCCTTAGCACTTGAAGTAGTGCTTCCTCTTCCTGTGAATTCAAAGCAGAGCTTATGATCACTGGAAAAGTGTCACCTTCTCCCAGAAATGCATATTTCAGGGATGGTGGTAATGGTTTGAGCTCGAGTTTAGGAGGTTTTTCCTCTTCTTGAGGAATTTCCAGACGCTCTTTCAATTCCTCCGAATCCTCCAGATCAGGCTGAACATCTTTAAAGATATCTTCCAGCTCTGATTCGAGACTCGCAGCCATGTTGATCTCTTCTACTAAAGAGTCAATAAGATCAACTTTCATGCAGTCTTTTGGTGTGTCTGGATACTGCATGGCTTTGACATCATTCAACTTAAACTCATCCTCATTGACTCTCAGGGTTACTTCCCCCTTTTGGACATCAATGAGAGTTCGTCCAGTTGCTACGAAAGGTCTTCCTAGAATGAGAGTAGCACTCTTGTGCTCCTCCATTTCCAGCACTACAAAGTCAGTGGGGAAGGCGAATGGCCCAACCCTGACAATCATGTCTTCAATCACGCCTGATGGGTATTTAATGGAGCCATCAGCAAGTTGGAGACATATCCAGGTTGGTTTGACTTCTTCAGTTAAACCAAGCTTTCTGATAGTGGATGCAGGTATTAGATTGATACCTGTCCCAAGATCACATAAAGCTGTCTTGGTGCAATTACCCTCTAATGTGCATGGTATCATGAAGCTCCCGGGATCTTTAAGCTTTTCTGGAAAGCTTTTCAAAATAACTGCACTGCATTCTTCAGTGAGGAGAACTCTTTCAGGTTCTCTCTAATCCTTCTTATCACTCAAGATCTCTTTCATGAACTTGGCATAAGAAGGTATTTACTCAAGTGCCTCTGCAAATGGAATCTTTATTTCAAGAGTCATGAGATAGTCTGCAAAGCGAGCAAATTGCCTATCCTGCTCCTCTTGGCGGAGTTTTTGAGGATAAGACATTTTGGCATTGTATTCTTCAACCTTGGTTGTTGCAGGTTTATTTCCTATAGAGGTGGTTGGAGGAGCCTTTTTAGAGGGGTTGTTATCAGCACTTGTGTGTGTCTGATCCCTCACTGGCGTTTCAATGCCAGAGGTGGAAGCTGGATTGGCATTGGACGCCAACTCCTTACCTGTTCCTGGTGTTTGAATGCCAGAACTGAGCTTCCTTTGGGCGTTTAGCGCCAACTTATTGCTTGTTTGTGGCGTTTGAACGCCAGAACTGAGCATGGGTTAGGCGTTTAACACCAGCCCTCCATCCTTTTCTGGCGTTTGAGCGCCAGAATTATTCCTCTCTGGGCTCTTACTGTCCTCAGAGGGATTTTTTATGATATTTTGCTCATCCTCTATCAGTTGTTCTTTCCTTGGCTTTTTGCTGCTCTGAAGCGAGGTATTTAATGTTTTCCCACTTCTTAATTGAACTGCCTGGCACTCTTCTATTATCTGCTTTGATAACTGCTATTTTGTCTGATTCAATTGTGCCTCCATATTTTTATTAGCATTTTTAGTGTCTTGTAACATCTCCTTGAATTCTGCTAGCTGTTTTATTAGAAAGCACAATTGTTGATTGAGTTCAGCAACTTGTTCTGGAGGACCAAGTTCAGTAGACACTGCTTTGGCTTCTTCTTTTATGGAGGACCCATTACTTATGTACAGATGTTGGTTTCTGGCAACTATATCAAAATAAGCTCTTGAGCCTCTTCAATAGTTTTTCTCATGTGTATAGATCCACCAGCTGAGTAGTCTAAGGACATCTGAGCTCCTTCTGTAAGCCCATAGTAGAAGATGTCTAATTGCACCCACTCTGAAAACATTTCAGAGGGGCATTTCCTTAGCATCCCTCTGTACCTCTCCCAGGCATTATAAAGGAATTCGTCATCCTCTTTTTTAAAGCCTTGGATGTCCAGCCTTACCTGTGTCATCCTTTTTGGAGGGAAATATTGATTCAGGAATTTGTTTGATAACTGTTTCCATGTCCTTATGCTTGCTATGGGTTGGTTATTTAACCACCTTTTAGCTTGATCTTTTACAGCAAACGGAAACAGTAACAGTCTATATACATCCTGATCTACCTCCTTGTCACGTACTGTGTCAGCAATTTGCAAGAATTGTGCCAGAAACTCAGTAGGTTCTTCCTGTGGAAGACCAGAATACTGGCAATTTTGCTGCACCATGACAATGAGCTGCGGATTTAGCTCAAAACTGCATGCCTTGATGGGGGGTATACAGATACTACTCCCATATGCAGCATTAGTGGGATTAGCATATGATCTCAGAGTCCTTCTGGACTGTTCATTTCCACTTAGGTCCATGATGGAGAAAGTGAGATGTTGTGAATTGCAAATAAAATATATTTTTTTGAAAACCGAAATTAAAATAAAATAAAATAAAATAAATGAAAAATTGATTATAATTTCAAAAATTTTAAGAAAAAATAAATAAAAGAAAATTGAAAACTAAATTAATTAATTAAAAAGATTTGAGAAAGATGTGGGTGCGAATTTTCAAAAAAAAATTGAATAGAGAGAAATTGGTTAAGAAGTTTTGAAAAAGATATGTCTTAAAGTTAAAGATACTTGTAAGAAAATAAAATAAAATAAAATAAAATAAAAGATATGAAAAAGATTTGATTTTAATATTTGAGATTAGAAAAGATAAGATAAGCTAGGTAAGAGAAGATAAGGAATTTAAAATAAAAAGTTTTGAAATTTGAATTTTGAATTTTGGAAGTTGAAATTTGAAATTTGAAATAAGATAAGATAAGATTTTGAAAAAGATATGATTTTTTTTTTTTGAAAAAGATTTGAATTTTGAAAATTTAAAACTAAGATAAGATAAAATAAAAAATTTTAAAATAAAATCTGAATTTTTAAAAGGAAAATTCGAAAAATCAATTAAAATAAAGGAAAGAGATATTTTTGAATTCAATGAGGAAAGAGAAAAACAATAAAAAGACACAAAACTTAAAATTTTTAGATCTAATGCTCCTTATTTTCGAAAATTTGGAGGAAAAACACCAAGGAACACCAAACTTAAAAATTTTAAGATCAAAACACAAGGAAGACTCAAGAACACTTTGAAGACTTACAAGAACAACAAGAACATGAAGAAAGAACACCAAACTTAAAATTTTTAGAAAACCAAAATAAAATTTTTGAAAACTAAAGAAAAGTTAACAGGAGAACACCAAACTTAAAGTTTGGCACAAGATTTATTCAAAGAAAAATTATTTTTGAAAAAGTTTTAAAAAGAAGATAGTCAATTACCAAGAACATAAGCACAACGCTATAGCCAATTGAGCTATAAATTTAACGTGTTTTAATAAGGTATTTAATAAATAAAAATATATTTTTTTTTTGAAAACTGATTTTTTTGAAAAAGCACAAGAAAAACAAGAAAAGACACAGAACAAGAAAACTAAAGATCAAACAAGAAAACTTGACAAGAACAACTTGAAGATCAAGGAAGAACAAAGAACATGCAATTCGAAAATTGAAAGACAAAGAAAAGCATGCAATTGACACCAAACTTAAAACATGACACTAAACTCAAACAGAAAAACTCAATTATTAGTTTAAAAAATTCTCAAAAAATTTAAAAAGAGATAATAAGGATTTAAAAAAATAATTTCAACCAAAAACAATAATAGAAGACTCTAAACCAAAAAGAAAAATTTTTCCTAATCTAAACAACAAAATAAACCGTCAGTTGTCCAAACTCGAATAATCCCCGGGAACGGCGCCAAAAATTTGGTGCACGAAATTATGATTCACACTTTTCACAACTCCGCACAACTAACCAGCAAGTGCACTGGGTCGTCCAAGTAATACCTTACGTGAGTAAGGGTCGATCCCACGGAGATTGTTGGCTTGAAGCAATCTATGGTTACCTTGTAAATCTTAGTCAGGAGATTAATTATGATTATCAGTTTGAATTGCGAAAAATAAAAGAGCATGAAATAAATACTTGTTATGCAGTAATGGAGAATATGTTGGAGTTTTGGAGATGCTTTGTCTTCTGAATCTCTACTTTCCCCCTGTCTTCTTCTTCATGCATGCAAGGTTCCTCCTATGGCAAGCTGTGTGTTGGTAGATCACCGTTGTCAATGGCTACCATTCGTCCTCTCAGCGAAAATGGTCCAGGTGCGTTGTCACTGCACGGCTAATAATCTGTCGGTTCTCACTCATGCTGGAATAGGATCCATTGATCCTTTTGTGTCTGTCACTACACCTAACCCTTGTGAGTTTGAAGCTCATCACAGTCATTCAATCCCTGAATCCTACTAGGAATACCACAGACAAGGTTTAGACTTTCTGGATTCTCAAGAATGCTGCCAATGGATTCTAGCTTATACCACGAAGATTCGGATTAAGGAATCCAAGAGATACTCATTCAATCGAAGGTAGAATGGGAGTGGTTGTCAGGCACGCATTCATAGATTGAGAATGGTGATGAGTCTCATGGATCATCACATTCATCATATTGAAGTACGAATGAACATCTTAGATAGAAACAAGCGTGTTTGAATAGAAAATAGAAATAATTGCATTAATTCATCGAGACACAGCAGAGCTCCTCACCCCCAACTATGGAGTTTAGAGACTCATGCCGTCAAAGAGTACAAAGTTCAGATCTAAAAATGTCATGAGGTGCAAAATAAATTTCTAAAAGTTGTTTAAATACTAAACTAGTAACCTAGGTTTACAGAAAATGAGTAAACTAAGATAGATAGTACAGAAATCCACTTCTGGGGCCCACTTGGTGTGTGCTGGGGCTGAGACTTGAGCTTTACACATGCCTAGGCTGTTTCTAGAGTTAAACGCCAGGTTGTAACCTGTTTCTGGCGTTTAACTCCAACTTGTAACCTATTTCCGGCGTTTAACGCCAGAATGCAACATGGAACTGGCGTTGAACGCAAGTTTACGTCGTCTACCCTTGAGCAAAGTATGGACTATTATGTATTGCTGGAAAGCCCTGGATGTCTACTTTCCAACGCAATTGAGAGTGCGCCAATTGGAATCCTGTAGCTCCAAAAAATCCATTCCGAGTGCAAGGAGGTCAGAATCCAACAGCATCAGCAGTCCTTTTTCAGCCTGGATCAGATTTTTGCTCAGCTCCCTCAATTTCAGCCAGAAATTACCTGAAATCACATTAAAACACACAATCTCATAGTAAAGTCAAGAAATATGATTTTTATTTAAAAACTAATAAAAATATAATAAAAAGTGACTAAAACATATTAAAAACTACCTAAAAACAATGCCAAAAAGCGTATAAATTATCCGCTCATCAAAGAACATCAAGAAAACACTTATTTAAGCATGTTTCCTGGAAAACCGAATTGAAGAAGGAGGGAGACAACAATCTCACCTTATTTTCAGCCTTGATATGTTATATGGTTATGTAGAGGAAGAAGAGAGGATCATTTTGGTGAAATCGGAATTTTGATTTGAGTTTTAGTTCCGAAGAAATCAAGCTTTGAAGATTAAGTGTTCATGAAAGTTTCTCTCTTTTCTCTCTTGTTATTTTCAGCCAAAATGAAGAAATGAGACAGCCTTGGAGTGTCTTGGGGTGTATGGTGAGTTGTGATTGGTTGGCTTGGAGGTGGGTTAAAATAATATTAAAATATCTCAGGTGTATAACTACTAAAACTAGATGTATCGGAACACTTGTAAAAACATCTCTAAAAATTATTTTCTGAGCTACTAGCATAAATGACACTAGTAACATATTTATTATGAGAATAAAACATGTATAATGAGGCCTTAGCATTGCTAAAGTCATCAGAGAGTGCTGGTGCTAAGCTGCACCAGTAAACTGTGAACCCAGTTAAACCAATTTCCTGTTTTTAACTAAAACAGACCAGGTAACCTTAAATTATCATTCAAGCATCTTTTAATACAAATATAATACTAATATTATACTATTATCTCTATTCTCTCATGAATCGAGTCCGGTTCGTCAAACTGAGACTACTTACGAAAATCAGAATTAAAACTCCTAACCGGTACGGTTCAAAAACTAGGTTCTTCATGATTGCGTTATCGAGCTTGCCTCAAAAGAGGTTCTAGCTTAAGGATGACATAATGACAATGAGGATCGAGATACTTGTTGATATAGAAGAGGTGTTCCCTTTACTGATCTTTCGGAAGAATCCGTGCCTTTAGAAAAGATCTCGCATACTCGAAAATCAGGGTTGTTACATAAACCTTCCCCCACTCCTATATAAACCCCTCATTCCTTCTTCATTTTCACACAACACAACCCTCTCTTCTTTCCCTTGGCCGAATACACCTTCTCCCTCCATCTCCTCCATTTTCTTCCTCTTCTCCTTCTTTCTTTCTTCTTTTACTCGAGGACGAGCAAACATTTTAAGTTTGGTGTGTTAAAAGCATAGCTTTTTGTTTTTCCATAACCATCAATGGCACCTAAGGCCAGAGAAACCTTAAGAAAGAGGAAAGGGAAGGCAATTGCTTCCACCTCTGAGTCATGGGAGATGGAAAGATTCATCTCAAAGGTCCATCAAGACCACTTCTATGAAGTTGTGGCCAAGAAGAAAGTGATCCCTGAGGTTCCTTTCAAGCTCAAAAAGAATGAGTATCTGGAGATCCGACATGAGATCCGAAGAAGAGATTGGGAAGTTCTCACCAACCCCATTCAACAAGTTGAAATATTAATGGTTCAAGAGTTCTATGCAAACGCATGGATCACTAGGAACCATGATCAAAGTGTGAACCCGAATCCAAAGCATTGGCTTACCATGGTTCGGGGGAAATACTTAGATTTCAGTCCGGAAAATGTAAGGCTAGCGTTCGACTTGCCAATGATGGAAGAAAACGCACGCCCCTACACTAGAAGGGTCAACTTTGATCAAAGGTTGGACCAAGTCCTCATGGACATATGTGTGGAAGGAGCTCAATGAAAAGTTGACTCAAGAGGCAAGCCGATTCAATTGAGAAGACTGGACCTTAAGCCTGTAGCTAGAGGATGGTTGGAGTTTATTCAACGCTCAATCATTCCTACTAGCAACCGGTCTGAAGTTACTATAGACCGGGCCATCATGATCCATAGTATCATGATTGGGGAGGAAGTGGAAGTTCATGAGATTATACCTCAAGAACTCTACAAGGTGGATGACAAGTCCTCTACTTTGGTAAGGTTAGCCTTTCCTCACCTCATCTGCCACCTCTGCAATTCGGCTGGAATTGACATAGAGGGAGACATCCTCATTGAAGAGGACAAGCCTATCACTAAGAAAAGGATGAAGCAAACAAGAGATCATGGGCCTCAACAAGAGCATGAGGAATTCCCTCATCAAGAAATCCCTGAGATCTCAAGGGATACATTTGCCTCCCCACAATTATTGGAGCGACTAAGGATAGGAGCACCAAAAGCACAAAGGAGGAGCAACAAAGACAAGGAAGAGACATAGAGGAGCTCAAGAGCACCATTGGTTCTTCAAGAAGAGGAAGACGTCACCCTCACTAAGGTAGACCCATTCCTTAATCTCCTTTTTCTTATTTTCCTATTTTTTGTTTATTATGCTTCATGTTTATTTATGTTTGTGTCTTATTACATGATCATTAGTATCTAATTGTCTATGCCTTAAAGTTATGAATGTCCTATGAATCCATCACCTTTCTTAAATGAAAAATGTTCTAAAAAAACAAAAGAACAAGAAGTACATAGTTTCGAATTCATCCTTGAAACTAGTTTAATTATTTTGATGTGGTGACAATACTTTTTGTTTTCTGAATGAATGCTTGAACACTGCATATGTCTTTTGATATTGTGGTTTATGAATGTTAAATATGTTGGCTCTTGAAGAATAAGGAAAAAGGAGAAATGTTATTGATAATCTGAAAAATCATAAAATTAATTCTCGAAGCAAGAAAAAGAAGTGAATACAAAAGCTTGCCAAAAAAAAAAGGAAAAGAGAAAAGAAAAATGGCAAAAAAAAAGAGAGAAAGAAAAAGAAAAAGCAAGCAGAAAAAGCCAAAAGCTCTTTAAACCAAAAGGCAATAGCAAAAAGCCAATAGCCCTTAAAACCAAAAGGCAAGGGTAATAAAAAGGATACAAGGCTTTGAGCATCAGTGGATAGGAGGGCCTAAAGGAATAAAATCTTGGCCTAAGCGGCTAAACCAAGCTGTCCCTAACCATGTGCTTGTGGCGTGAAGGTGTCAAGTGAAAACTTGAGACTGAGCGGTTAAAGTCAAGGTCCAAAGCAAAAGAAGAGTGTGCTTAAGAACCCTGGACACCTTTAATTGGGGACTTTAGCAAAGCTGAGTCACAATCCGAAAAGGTTCACCCAATTATGTGTCTGTGGCATTTATGTATCCGGTGATAATACTGGAAAACAAAGTTCTTAGGGCCACGGCCAAGACTCATAAAGTAGCTGTGTTCAAGAATCAACATACTGAACTAGGAGAATCAATAACACTATCTAAATTCTAAGTTCCTATAGATGCCAATCATTTTGAACTTCAATGGATAAAGTGAGATGCCAAAACTATTCAAGAGGCAAAAAGCTACTAGTCCCACTCATTTGATTGGAGCTAAGTTTCATTGATTTTCAGTTGCTTGGGGACAAGCAACAATTTAAGTTTGGTGTTGTGATGAGCGGATAATTTATACGCTTTTTGGCATTGTTTTTACATAGTTTTTAGTATGATTTAGTTAGTTTTTAGTATATTTTTATTAGTTTTTAAATAAAATTCACATTTCTGGACTTTACTAGGAGTTTGTGCATTTTTCTATGATTTCAGGTAATTTCTGGCTGAAATTGAGGGACTTGAGCAAAAATCAGATTCAGAGGTTGAAGAAGGACTGCAGATGCTGTTGGATTCTGACCTACCTGCACTCAAAGTGGATTTTCTGGAGCTTCAGAAGTCCAAATGGTGCGCTCTCAATTGCGTTGGAAAGTGGACATGCAGGGATTTCTAGCAATATATAATAGTCCATACTTTTCCCGAGTTTAGATGACGCAAACTGGCGTTCAACTCTAGCTCTCTGCCCTATTCTGGAGTTAAACACCTGAAACAGGTTGCAAAGTAGAGTTAAACGCCAGAAACAGGTTACAAACTGGTGTTTAACTCTAAGGAAGACCTCTACACGTGAAATCTTCAATGCTCAGCCCAAGCACACACCAAGTGGGCCCGGAAGTGGATTTCTGCATCATTTACTCATTTCTATAAACCCTAGTAACTAGTTTAGTATAAATAGAACTTTTTACTATTGTGTTAGAGAGCTTTAATCTTTAGTTTTATCTTTGGACGTTTAGTCCCTAGACCTTGGAGGCTGGCCATTCGGCCATGCCTGGACCTTCATCACATATGTATTTTCAACGGTAGAGTTTCTACACACTATAGATTAAGGTGTGGAGCTCTGTTGTTCCTCATGAATTAATGCAAAGTACTATTGATTTTCTATTATATTCAAGCCTATTTCTTCTCTAAGATATTTATTCGCACACAAGAACATGATGAATGTGATGATTATGTGACGCTCATCATCATTCTCACTTATGAACGCGTGCCTGACAAACACTTCCGTTCTACATGTAAACAAGCTTGAATGTGTATCTCTTAGCCTTCTGATCGTGAGATCAGAGTTTTCGTGGGATAGGCTAGAACTATTGGCGGCCATTCTTGAGATCCGGAAAGTCTAAACCTTGTCTGTGGTATTCCGAGTAGGATCTGGGAAGGGGTGGCTATGACGAGCTTCAAACTCGCGAGTGCTGGGCGAAGTGACAGATGCAAAAGGATTACTGAATCCTATTCTAGCAGGATCGAGAACCGACAGATGATTAGCCGTGTGGTGACAGAGCATTTTGGATTATTTTCACTGAGAGGACGGGATGTAGCCATTGACAATAGTGATGCCCAATATACAGCTTGCCATGAAAAGGAGTAGGATTGATTGGATGAAGACAGCAGGAAGCAGAGGTTCAGGAGGAACAAAAGCATCTCTATACGCTTATCTGAAATTCTCACCAATGAATTACATAAGTATTTCTATCCTATTTTATATTTTAATTATATTTTAATTATCAATTCACCATAACCATTTGAATCCGCCTGACTGAGATTTACAAGGTGACCATAGCTTGCTTAAAGCCGACAATCTCCGTGGGATCGACCCTTGCTCACGTAAGGTTTATTACTTGGACGACCCAGTGCACTTACTGGTTAGTTGTGCGAAGTTGTGACGAAGAACTAAGATTATGAACGTGCGTATTATGTTTTTGACACCGTTACCAAGGAATGAACGATCACGATTTCCCACACCAGTTACCAAAAGGCTGAGGAGGATATGCGCTTTATGAGATTTGACTGGGATGCTGTCAAGCAGAGAATAGCCCTTGATCCTACTGTCCCTTAGGTCATGGGGAAGAACACAATGATGCCTAAGGGAATCAACCTAATTTACCTGAATGATGAGGCTAAGCTCTGGCACCATATTCTGAGCAACTATGTGATGCCGAGTACTCATGAGACAGAGCTGCCCGCTGCTATGATCACCCACATCTGGTGTGTAATGGAGGGTAAGGACCTGTATCTGCCACGATTCATCTGGCACTATATGGCCAGGGTCCATGTCAGAGGCACCCTTCCTTTCCCTTATTTGATCACCCAGCTAGGCCATCGAGTTGACGTGCCTTGGGAGCTTGCTGATGAGAAGCCACCTGCTGCAGACTGCAAGAAGATTATCCCTCACAACAGAAAATTTTAGGCTTTAGGCTATAGACCCCCATTCCTCCCCGCTTCTAGTGAGGCAGCCACATCTTCAGCTGTCCCTTCTACCTCCACTGCTGCACCAGCCTCATCCACTACCCATCTACCTGCCCCTGAGCCCATTTATCATTTGGTGCATCAACTCTTCGCCCGCTTGGATCGTATAGAGTGTCGCAACAAGTGACGCTATGAGCACCTCAAGTTGATGATCCAATCCGGCGGCGACATCCCCTCCGAGCCTGACACCCCATCTGATACATCTGAGGCGGAGGCGAGTGATCATGCGGAGGAGACACATGCCCAGGCTGAGCAGGCAGGACCAGAGCAGGCTGCGCCACAGCAGGAGGAGCCACACCAGATACAGGCCGCAGATCCAGAGATTCCTATACAGTCAGAGCCTCCACTACAGCAGACAGATCCTCCTACCCTTATCCAGTCTGTGGATCTTCAGGCCACTATAGAGACTCCAGTAGCACATCCTTCCCGTGATGAGACTCCTTCACACCCAGCTTAAGTGAGCATCGAGGACGATGCTTTATTTTAAGTGTGGGGAGGTCGCCATCTCTAGTGTATCTTTTTGGTGAACCACTACAGACTCTTTTATCTGATTTTATTTATTTTTCTGTATTTTTATCTTTATTTTTATTTTTCAGTACTTATACTTTGTTCTTTTCATGTATTTTTACTTTATTTCCGCATTTTGCACTTTAGTTCATATTTTAGCTATTTAGTTTAGTTTGCAATTCTAAACCTATTAGTTACAGAATATGTGGATTCATTAGTATAGTTTACCCTTTTAGCATATAATACTTTGGTTCAATTGAAAATAAAAGGAAGTAAACTAGAAACTTTAGTAAATCAAAACAATCCACACACCTTGTATATATAGCATTACATATTAGTTAGTTAACAATATTTCTTCAAATAGGAACACTAAGATTTTAAGGGCTACCCTAAGATTTACATTGAGAAAAATGGGAACTCTTAATTTTTACTTGCATGACATATATAACTGATATATGATTTTTGAGCTGGAGAACACACAGCCTGTGAGTTTTGAGCTTAATTGTATGGTTGCATTCAAACCATAAATTTTATTCTTGTGTGTTTTACCCTTCTTTTTCATTCTAATGTTCTTTACTTTGTTTTAATCTATATGTCCAATATAGAATATAGATACATACCAAGATATGATTGAGGCCATCATTTGAATTTTTACTCACTTATCCCAAATTAGCCTACCTTTTACGTCACCCTTGTTAGCCCCCTTGAGCTTTTTAATCCCCTCTTGTTCTATAAACCACATTACTAGCCTTAAGCAGAAAAATAAAATAAAAATCCCAAGTTGAATCCTTGGTTAGCTTAAGATAGAAACTGTGTATTATTTAAGTGTGGGGAATTTTATGGGAACATGGGATGACAGAAACAAAGTAGGAATTTAAAAAGAATAAGTTGTTTCAAAAACAAAATTTGGGAAGCATGCTCTTGTGAAATCAAAACAATTGAATTACCATGTGCATTGATGATTCAAAAAAAAAAAAGAGAGATTTTCAAGTATTTAAATAAAGGAGATACAAAAAAATTCTCCAATTACAAAATAAAAAGAATCAATGCACATGGGACAAAATCAAAATTAATGCATGAGTTTGCAAAACAAAGTGGAAAAATTTGGGTAAATAGGTAAATGAACTTTAAAATTATATAAAGTATGTATGTTAGGTGAGATCTTAGACTAATCAAGGATTCACTTATTAGCTCACTTAGCCTTATACATATACCCTTTACCTTGGCCCCATTACAACCTTGAAAAAGACCTCATGATTTTTGTATGTCTGTATTCTATAATTGTTGATTGGTTAGATGAAAAACAAAGTTATAGAAAGTAAGGATAGAAAAAGAATAGAGTGATTAACCCAATAAACACTGAGTGACTAGAGAGTAAACACAAATTCCAGTGAGGGTTCAATAGCTCATCACCATATATCTCTGCTTAACTGCTGATTGTCTTGCAAGTTTGTGAAATATTTTTACCCCATCTCAATTGTAAAACGTGCTTTAACATTATCTAGGGTTTGGCTATGCATATATGATTCCTTGAGGATAAGAATTAATTTGACTACATGTAAGCTTTATATACAAGTGAATAATAACTAGAATTGCATGACTCATTTAGGTAGTTTGCATTTATAATAGAATGCATTGCATGAGATTCCACCACTTTAACCTTACCTTATTGCTGCGCAGAAATCATGATGGTTCATTCCTTGGTAACGGCGCTAAAAGCTTAATACGCACGTTCATAATCTTAGTTCTTTGTCACAACTTTGCACAACTAACCAGCAAGTGCACTGGGTCGTCCACGTAATAAACCTTACGTGAGCAAGGGTCGATCCTACGGAGATTGTCGGCTTGAAGCAAGCTATGGTCATCTTGCAATTCTCAGTCAGGCAGATTCATATGGTTATGGATATTTGATAATTAAAATATAATTAAAATATAAATAAAACATAAATTAAAGATAGAGATACTTATGTAATTCATTGGTGAGAGTTTCAGATAAGCGTATGAAGATGCTTGTTCCTCCTGAACCTCTGCTTTCCTATTTTCTTCATCCAATCATTCATACTCCTTTCTATGGAAAGCTGTATGTTAGGCGTCACCGTTGTCAATGGCTACATCCTGTCCTCTCAGTGAAAATGGTCCAATGTGCTGTCACTGCATGGCTAACCATCTGTCGGTTCTCGATTATAATGGAATAGGATCCATTGATCCTTTTGCGTCTGTCACTATGCCCAGCACTCGCGAGTTTGAAGCTCGTCGTAGCCATCCCTTCCCAGATCCTACTCGGAATACCACAGACAAGGTTTAGACTTTCCGGATCTCAAGAATGGCCATCCATGGATTCTAACTTATACCACGAAGACTCTGATTAAGGAATCCCAGAGATATTCATTCAATCTAAGGTAGAACGGAAGTGGTTGTCAGGCACGCGTTCATAGGTTGGGAATGATGATGACTGTCACGATCATCACATTCATATTGAAGTGTGAATGAATATCTTAGAATCGGAATAAGCTTGAATTGAATAGAAAAACAATAGTACTTTGTATTAATTCATGAGGAACAGCAGAGCTCCACACCTTAATATATTGTGTGTAGAAACTCTACCGTTGAAAATACATAAGAACAAGGTCCAGGCATGGCCAAGTGGCCAGCCCCCATAAAGGTCTAAGATAGTATAAAACTGATCAAAGATGTCTAATACAATAGTAAAAGGTCCTATTTATATCAGACTAGTTACTAGGGTTTACAGAAATGAGTAAATAATGCAGAAATCCACTTCTGGGGCCCACTTGGTGTGTGCTTGGGCTGAGCATTGAGCTTTACACGTGTAGAAGCTTCTCTTGTAGTTGAACACCAGTTTGTAACCTGTTTCTGGCGTTTAACTCCACTTTGCAACCTGTTTCTGGCGTTTAACTCCAGAATGCAACACGGAACTGGAGTTGAACGCCAGGTTGCGTCGTCTAAACTCAGGAAAAGTATGGACTATTATATATTGCTGGAAAGCCTTAGATGTCTACTTTCCAACGCAATTGAGAGCGCGCCATTTAGAGTTTTGTAGCTCCAGAAAATTTACTTTGAGTGAAGGGAGGTCAGAATCCAGCAGCATCTGCAGTCCTTTTTCAACCTCTGAATCTGATTTTTGCTCAAATCCCTCAATTTCAGCCAAAAAATACCTGAAATTACAGAAAAACACACAAACTCATAGTAAAGTTCAGAAATTTGATTTTTTATTAAAAACTAATAAAAATATACTAAAAACTAACTAAATCATACTAAAAACTATGTAAAAATAATGCCAAAAAGGATATAAATTATCCACTCATCACAACACCAAACTTAAATTGTTGCTTGTCCCCAAGCAACTGAAAATTAAATAGGATAAAAAGAAGAGAATATACTATGAATTCTAAAATATCAATGAAACGTAGCTCCAATCAGATGAGTGGGACCTATAGCTTTTTGCCTATTGAATAGTTTTGGCTTCTCACTTTATCCTTTAAAGTTCAGAATGATTGGCATCTATAGGAACTTAGAATTCAGATAGTGTTATTGATTCTCCTAGTTCAGTATGTTGATTCTTGAACACAGCTACTTTATGAGTCTTGGTCGTGGCCCTAAGCACTTTTTTTTCCAGTATTACCACAGGATATATAAATGCCACAGACACATAACTGGGTGAACCTTTTCAGATTGTGACTCAGCTTTGATAGAGTCCCCAATTAGAAGTGTCCAGGGTTCTTAAGCACACTCTTCTTTTTGCTTTGGACCTCGACTTTAACCGCTCAATCTCAAGTTTTCACTTGACACCTTCATGCCACAAGCACATGGTTAGGGACAACTTGGTTTAGCCGCTTAGGCCAGAATTTTATTCCTTTAGGCCCTCCTATCCACTAATGCTCAAAGCCTTGGATCCTTTTTACCCTTGCATTTTGGTTTTAAGGGATGTTGGCTTTTTCTGCTTGCTTTTTATTTTTCTTTTTCTCTTTTTTTTTCGCCATTTTCTTTTTTCTCTTTTTTTTTTTCTTCAAGCTTTTGTATTCACTGCTTTTTCTTGCTTCAAGAATCATTTTTATGATTTTTCAGATTATCAAATAACATGTCTCCTTTTTCATCATTATTTCAAGAGCCAACATATTTAACATTCATAAACAACAATTTCAAATGACATATGCACTGTTCAAGCATTCATTCAGAAAACAAAAAGTATTGTCACCACATCAAAATAACTAAACTAGTTTCAAGAATGAATTCGAAACCATGTACTTCTTGTTCTATTGTAATTAAAGCATTTTTCATTTAAGAAAGGTGATGGATTCAAAGGACATTCATAGCTTTAAGACATAGACGCTTAAACACTAGTGATCATGTAATAAGACACAAACATAAATAAACATAAATCATAATAAACGAAAAACAGTAAAATAAATAGACAAGGAGATTAAGGAATGAGTCCACCTTAGTGAGGGCGGCGTCTTCCTCTTCTTGAAGAACCAATGGTGCTTTTGAGCTCCTCTATGTCTCTTCCTTGGCTTTGTTGCTCCTCCCTCATAGCTCTTTGATCTTCTCTAATCTCATGAAGGATGATGGAGTGCTCTTGATGCTCCACCTTAGTTGTCCCATGTTGGAACTTAATTCTCCTAGGGAGGTGTTGATTTGCTCCCAATAGTATTATGGAGGAAGGTGCATCCCTTGAGGTATCTTAGGGATTTCATGGTGGGGAATTTCCTCATGCTCTTGTTGAGGTCCATGATCTCTTATTTGCTCCATCCTTTTCTTAGTGATGGGCTTGTCCTCTTCAATGAGGATGTCTCCCTCTATGTCAATTCCAGCCGAATTGTAGAGGTGGCATATGAGGTGGGGAAAGGCTAACCTTGCCCAAGTGGAGGACTTGTCAGCCGCCTTGTAAAGTTCTTGAGGTATAATCTCATGAACTTCCACCTCCTCTCCAATCATGATACTATGGATCATGATGGCCCGGTCTATAGTAACTTCAGACCGATTACTAGTAGGAATGATTGAGCGTTGAATGAACTCTAGCCATCCCCTAGCCACTGGTTTGAGGTCATGCCTTCTTAATTGAGCTCCTTCCTCACATATGTCTATGAGGACTTGGTCCAACCTTTGATCAAAGTTAACCCTTCTTGTGTAGGAGCGTGCGTTCTCTTCCATCATTGGCAAGTTGAACACTAGCCTTACATTTTCCGGACTGAAGTCTAAGTATTTCCCCCGAACCATGGTGAGCCAATGCTTTGGATTCGGGTTCACACTTTGATCATGGATCCTAATGATCCATGCGTTTGCATAGAACTGTTGAACCATTAAGATCCCGACTTGTTAAATGGGGTTGGTGAGAACTTCCCAACCTCTTCTTCGGATCTCATGTCAAATCTCCAGATACTCATTCTTTTTGAGCTTGAAAGGAACCTCAGGGATCACTTTCTTCTTGGCCACAACTTCATAGAAGTTGTCTTGATGGACCTTTGAGATGAATCTCTCCATCTCCCATGACTCAGAGGTGGAAGCAATTGCCTTCCCTTTTCTCTTTCTAGAGGTTTCACTGGCCTTAGGTGCCATAAATAGTTATGGAAAACCAAAAAGCTATTCTTTTACCATACCAAACTTAAAATTTTTGCTCGTCTCGGAGCAAAAGAATAAAGAAAGTAGTAGAAGAAGAAGAAGAATGGGGGAGAGGGAGAGAGGTGTGTATTCGGCCAAGGGGAAGAAGAGAGGGTTGTGTTGTGTGAAAATGAACAAGGAATGAGGGGTTTATATAGGAATGAGGAGAGGTTTAAGGTTCGGCCATTAGGGTTGTGTTTAGAAGGGAAAAGAATTTGAATTTTGGAGGTAGGTGGGGTTTATGGGGAAGAGAGGATGGATGTAAGTGGTGAAGAGGTGATGGGAAAGAGTGATTGAGGTGATTGGTGAAGAGTATTTGGGGAAGAGGGTTATGAAAAGGTGTGAAGAAGAGAGAAGAAGATGTAGGGATCCTGTGGGGTCCACAGATCCTGAGGGATCCTGTGGGGTCCACAGATCAAGTGGGGTCAAGGACTTAACATCCCTACTCCAATTAGGCGTGTAAAACGCCCTTGCTGTGCAATCCTGGCATTTAACGCCAGATTGCTGCTTGTTTCTGGCATTAAACACCCAAATGTAGCCTGTTTCTGGCGTTTAACACCAGGCAGATGCTTGTTTCTGGCGTTAAACGCCAGACAGATGCTTGTTTCTGGCGTTTAAATGCCAGACTGCTCTCCTCCAGGGTGTGCTATTTTTAATGCTATTTTTCATTATGTTTTTGATTTTTCAGTAGTTTTTGTAACTCCACATGATCATCAACCTAATAAAACACGAAATAACACAAGGAAAATAAAATAGATATAATTAAATAACATTGGGTTGCCTCCCAATAAACGCTTCTTTAACATCAATAGCTTGGCAGTGAGCTCTCATGGAGCCTCACAGATGTTCAGAGCATTGTTGGAACCTCCCAACACCAAACTTAGAGTTTGACTGTGGGGGCTTTGGTTGACTCTGCAGTGAGAGAAGCTTTTCATGCTTCCTTTCCATGGTTATAGAGAGAGATCCTTGAGTTTTAAACACAAGGTTGTCCTCGTTCAGTTGAAGGACTAGTTCTCCTCTGTCCACATCAATCACAACTCTTGCTGTGGCTAGGAAGGGTCTTCCAAGGATGATGGATTCATCCTCTTCCTTCCTACTGTCTAGGATTATGAAATCAGCAGGGATGTAATGGCCTTCAACCTTTACTAACACTTCCTCTACTTGTCCATAAGCCTGTTTTCTTGAGTTGTCTGCCATCTCTAATGAGATTCTGGCAGCTTGCACCTCAAAGATCCCAAGTTTCTCCATTACAGAGAGTGGCATTAAGTTTATTCCTGACCCTAGGTCACACAGAGCCTTCTCAAAGGTCATGGTGCCTATGGTACAGGGTATTAAGAATTTGCCAGGATCCTGTTTCTTTTGAGGTAATTTCTGCCTATCCAATGCATTCAGTTCATTGGTGAGCAAGGGAGGTTCATCTTCCCGAGTCTCATCACCAAATAATTTGGCATTCAGCTTCATGATTGCACCAAGGTACTTAGCAACTTGCTCTTCAGTAATTTCTTCATCCTTTTCAGAGGACGAATACTCATCAAAGCTCATGAAGGGCAGAAGGAGGTTCAACGAAATCTCTATGGTCTCTAATTGAGCCTCAGATTCCTTTGGTTCCTCGAAGGGAAACTTCTTATTGGTCACTGGACATCTAAGGAGGTCTTCCTCACTAGGATTCACGTCCTCCTCCTCCCTTGTGGGTTCGGCCATGATGGTTAAATCAATGACCTTGCACTCTCTTTTTGGATTTTCTTCTGTATTGCTTGGGAGAGTACTAGGAGGAGTTTCAGTGACTCTTTTACTCAGCTGGCCCACTTGTGCCTCCAAATTTCTAATGGAGGACCTTGTTTCATTCATGAAACTTACAGTGGCCTTAGATAGATCAGAGACTATATTTGCTAAACTAGATGGATTCTGCTCTGAATTCTCTGTCTGTTACTGAGTGGATGATAGAAAAGGCTTGCTATTGCTAAACCTATTTCTTCCACCATTATTAAAGCCTTGTTGAGGCTTTTGTTGATCCTTCCACGAGAAATTTGGATGATTTCTCCATGAGGGATTATAGGTGTTTCCATAGCGTTCACCCATGTAATTCACCTCTGCTATTGCAGGGTTCTCAGGATCATAAGCTTCTTCTTCAGAAGATGCCTCTTTAGTACTGTTGGATGATTCCTTCAATCCATTTAGACTCTGAGAGATCATATTGACTTGCTGAGTCAATATTTTATTTTGAGCCAGTATGGCATTCAGAGTATCAATTTCAAGAACTCCCTTCCTCTGAGGCGTCCCATTACTCACAGGATTCCTTTCAGAAGTGTACATGAACTGGTTATTTGCAACCATGTCAATGAGCTCTTGAGCTTCTGTAGGCATTTTCTTTAGGTGAATGGATCCACCTGTAGAATGGTCCAATGACATCTTCGATAATTCAAACAGACCATCATAGAATATATCCAGGATGGTCCATTCTGAAAGCATATCAGAAGGACACTTTTTGGTCAGTTTCTTGTATCTCTCCCAAGCTTCATAGAGGGAATCACCTTCCTTCTGTCTGAAGGTTTGAACATCCACTCTAAGCTTGCTATGCTTTTGAGGAGGAAAGAACTTGGCTAAGAAAGCCGTGACCAGCTTATCCCAAGAGTTCAGGATGTCCTTAGGTTGAGAGTCCAACCATATTCTAGCTCTGTCTCTTATAGCAAATGGGAAAAGCATAAGCCTGTAGACCTCGGGATCAACCTCATTGGTCTTAACAGTATCACAGATCTGCAAGAATTCAGTTAAGAACTGAAAGGGATCTTCGGATGGAAGTCCATAAAATTTGCAATTCTGTTGCATCAGAGAAACTAATTGAGGTTTCAGCTCAAAATTGTTTGCTCCAATGGCAGGGATTGAGATGCTTCTTCCATGTAAATTGGAATTAGGTGCAGTAAAGTCACCAAGCATCTTCCTTGCATTGTTATTATTTTCGGCCATGTCTCCTTCTTTTTCGAAAATTTCTGTCAGATTTTCTCCAGAGAGTTGTGCTTTAGCTTCCCCTAGCTTCCTCTTCAGAGTCCTTTCAGGTTCAGGGTTAGCTTCAACAAGAATGTTTTTATCCTTGTTCCTGCTCATATGAAAAAGAAAAAAATAGAAAAGAAGAGGAATCCTCTATGTCACAGTATAGAGATTCCTTATGTAAGTATAAGAAGAGAATAATGGAGGAAGGAAGAGATAAGAATCCAAACACAAGGGAGAGGAATGAATTCGAATTCTTGGGTGAAAGAAGGGTGTTAGTAGATGAATAAATAATTAGAAAGAGATGAGGAGAAGAAAAATTCGAAAATTAAATAAATTAAAATAAAAGTATTTTTGTTTTTAAATTGAATTTAAAATAAAAAATTAAAATTAAAGTTCGAAAATTAAGAAAGGAAAATTGAATCAAATTAAATTAAATAAAAAACAATTAGTTAATTTAAAAAGGAATTTTGAAAAAGAGGGAAGGGATTTTCGAAAATTAGAGAGAGAGAGTTAGTTAGGTAGTTTTGAAAAAGATAAGAATCAAACAAAAGGTTAAGTGGTTGATTGAAAAAGATTTGAAAATCAATTTTTGAAAAGATAAGAAGTTAGAAAAGAAGTTGGAAAAGATTTTGAAATTGATTTTGAAAAAGATGTGATTGACATTTATTTTGAAAAAGATTTGGAAAGGAAATTTAAAAAGATTTGATTTTTGAAATCAAAGTTGATTACTTGACGAACAAGAAACTAAAAAGGTATTATTCTAGAGTTTAAAGATTGCACCTTTCTTACTAGGCAAGTAACAAACTTAAAAATTTTGAATCAATCACTGATGCCAGGGCATTTTGGCCAGTTTCACTGTTTTAGGGTAGTTTCATGTATTTTCTTAGGAAATAAGCAAGTTTTGGGAAGAATTTCACCTACATCTTCATTTAAGCATACATTGTGCACTTTACATGATTTCATGAGAATTTTGCATGAATTAGATGACAAATTGGATGATGCATGTCTCAGGATGTGGATTACAACTTTGATGCACTTTATTGCTTGATTTCAGGACAAAGGAAGCAAGAAAGAGCCACGATTAGCAGCCACGTTAGTCTAACTAACGTGACCACCAACGTGGAATGGGAGCTAGCTTGCAACGTTAATGAGAAAAGTAATCGCCAATAACGTCCTCGAAAGCCATCATAGCCCACGTTAAGAGTCACGTTAACTAAGTTAACGTGAACTCTAACGTGGAAGAAAGAAATAAGGCCAACGTTAGTGACACTCACCTTTGTCACTAACGTTGGACTAAGCTCATAAGTGGCCACGTTAAGAGCCACGTTAACTCAGTTAACGTGGACTCTAACGTTGGGAAGCAAAAGAGAAGCCAACATTAGTGACACTCACCTTTGTCACTAACGTTGGCCAAGCTACAATGAGCCACGTTAGTTGCCACGTTAACTTAGTTAACGTGGAGAAAGCAAACAATTGCCAACGTTAGTGACACTCACCTTTGTCACTAACGTTGGAATAAGCCACAATGAGCCACTATAAGCCACGTTCACTTCCACGTTAACTTAGTTAACGTGGAAGCTAACGTTGAGGATAGGATGATGAGCCAACGTTAGTGATACTCACCTTTTTCACTAACGTTGGAGATGGCTATCATTACCACGTTAGAAGCCACGTTAACTTAGTTAACGTGGACTCTAACGAGGGAAGTAGGGGCACCTTGGAACGTTAGTGACAAAGGTAAGTGTGACTAACGTTCTTGAAGAATTGGCAAGCCTACGTTAAGAGCCACGTTAACTAAGTTAACGTGAACTCTAACGTAGGGAGGGAGGACTCTCAACGTTATTGGAAAAGGTGAGTCCCAATAACGTGTGCGAAGGACCAAGAGGCAACATTAGTGGTCACGTTGGTGCCACTAACGTTGAAGTTAACGTGGATTATCCCTGGGTAAAGAACGTTAGTGAAAAAGGTGATTGACACTAACGTTCTCGAACCCACACTCTCACTTAACGTTAACGCCACTAACGTTCTGAGCTAAAGACCCTTCCTACTTCACACTTTCTCTCTGCATGTAAAGCTAAGCCCACTGCAGAAGATAACTGCTTCCAAAGGCCCATATCCAAGACTTGAAGAATCAACTAGAAGATCAAAAGAGTAGTATATATAGGGGTAGTTTTGAATCAGGAAATAACTTTTGGGGGGGTGATAGGAAATTGAGAACTACTCTCTGTATAATTTACTTTCTCTGCACTTCTAGTTCTAGTTTTCATGATGTAATCTCCATCTTTGTTTTCCATTTCCAGAGCTATGAACAACTAAACCCCTTTCATTGGGTTAGGGAGCTCTGTTGTAATTTGATGGATCAATACTAATTTTCATTACTCTTCTTCTATCTTTTCTCTTGATTTTACTAGAAAGCTTTCAGTCTTCATCCAATTGGGTAGTTATCTTGGAAAAGAAGCTATTCATACTTGGATCTCTTCTGAACCTTGGAAGAGGAATGAAGAGATCATGCTAGTAATGCTTTCTCATGTTGGACCAAATTGGGTTTGGTTGGGTATGGTGACTATAATCCTACCAACAATTGATTTGGGAATGCATGTGGTATAATCAGTGACCATACTTCATCTCTTCTCATGAGCAATCGACTAAGGAATTGGCTATTGATCAAGATTTGAGAGATTGAATTACTGGTATGCGAAATTGCTATTCGGGTTGTGAATTGTTGTTCGAAATTGATTCCTTGGCAATGGCTCCAAAAATGGATGCACAGAACCCTGGTCTAAACATATCTTCACAACTTCGCATAACTAACCAGCAAGTGCACTGGGTCGTCCAAGTAATACCTTACGTGAGTAAGGGTCGAATCCCACGGAGATTGTCGGTATGAAGCAAGCTATGGTCACCTTGTAAATATCAGTCAGGCGGATATCAAATGGTTATGGAGTTTTCGAAAATAATATAATAAAATAGGGATAGAAATACTTATGTAATTCATTGGTGAGAATTTCAGATAAGCGAATGGAGATGCTTTCGTTCCTCTGAACCTCTGCTTTCCTGCTATCTTCTTCCAATCAGTCTTGCTCCTTTCCATGGCTGGCTTTATGTGATACATCACCATTGTCAATGGCTACTTTCGGTCTTCTCTCGGGAAAATGATCCAAATGCCCTGTCACGGCACGGCTAATTGTCTGGAGGCATCACCCTTGCCAATGGCTTCATCTTATCCTCTCAGTGAAAATGGTCAACGCACCCTGTCACAGCACGACTATTCATCTGTCGGTTCTCGATCATGCTGGAATAGGATTTACTATCCTTTTGCGTCTGTCACTAACGCCCAGCAATCGCGAGTTTGGAGCTCGTCACAGTCATTCATTCATTGAATCCTACTCGGAATACCACAGACAAGGTTTAGACCTTCCGGATTCTCTTGAATGCCGCCATCATTCTAGCTTACGCCACGAAGATTCTGATTAAGAGATCTAAGAGATACTCATTCAGTCGAAGGTAGAACGGAAGTGGTTGTCAGGCACGTGTTCATAGGGAATGATGATGATTGTCACGTTCATCACATTCAGATTGAAATACGAATGAATATCTTAGAAGCTAAGCAAGATGAATTGAATAGAAAATAGTAGTACTTTGCATTAATCTTTGAGGAACAGCAGAGCTCCACACCTTAATCTATGGAGTGTAGAAACTCTATCGTTAAAAATACATAAGTGAAAGTCCAGGCATGGCCGAGAGGCCAGCCCCTCAAACGTGATCTAAGATAGCATACAACTGATCAAAGATATCTAATACAATAGTAAAAGGTCCTATTTATAATAAACTAGCTACTAGGGTTTACAGAAGTAAGTAATTGATGCATAAATCCACTTCCGGGGCCCACTTGGTGTGTGCTTGGGCTGAGCTTGACTGTTGCACGTGTAGAGGTCTTTCTTGGAGTTGAACGCCAGCTTTTGTGCCAGTTTGGGCGTTCAACTCTGGTTTTGGCTCCTTTTCTGGCGCTGGACGCGAGATTTGGGCAGAAAGCTAGCGTTGAACGCCAGTTTACGTCATCTATTCTTGGCCAAAGTATGGACTATTATATATTGCTGGAAAGCCCTGGATGTCTATTTTCCAACGCAATTGGAAGCGCGCCATTTCGAGTTCTGTAGCTCCAGAAACTCCCCTTTGAGTGCAAGAAGGTCAGAATCCAATAGCATCAACAGTCCTTCTTCAACCTCTGAATCTGATTTCTGCTCAAGTCCCTCAATTTCAGCCAGCAAATATCTGAAATCACAGAAAAATACACAAACTCATAGTAAAATCCAGAAATGTGAATTTAACATAAAAACTAATGAAAACATCCCTAATAGTAACTAGATCCTACTAAAAACATACTAAAAACAATGCCAAAAAGTGTATAAATTATCCGCTCATCACAACACCAAACTTAAATTGTTGCTTGTCCCCAAGCAACTAAAAATCAAGTAGGATAAAAAGAAGAGAATATACTATAAATTCCAAACTATCAATGAAACATAGCTCCAATCAAATGAGCGGGACTTGTAGCTTTTTGCCTCTTGAATAGTTTTGGCATCTCACTTTATCCATTGAGGTTCAGAATGACTGGCATCTATAGGAACTCAGAGTTCAGATAGTGTTATTGATTCTCCTAGTTAAGTATGATGATTCTTGAACACAGCTTCTTTATGAGTCTTGGCCGTGGCCCTAAGCACTTTGTTTTCCAGTATTACCACCGGATACATAAATGCCACAGACACATAATTGGGTGAACCTTTTCAGATTGTGACTCAGCTTTGCTAAAGTCCCCAATTAGAGGTGTCCAGGGTTCTTAAGCACACTCTTTTTTTTCCTTTGGACCTTGACTTTAACCGCTCAGTCTCCAGTTTTCACTTGACACCTACACGCCACAAGCACATGGTTAGGGACAGCTTGGTTTAGCTGCTTAGACCAGGATTTTATTCCTTTAGGCCCTCCTATCCACTGATGCTCAAAGCCTTGGGATCCTTTTTATTTGCCCTTGCCTTTTGGTTTTAAGGGTTATTGGCTTTTTGCTCTTGCCTCTTGGTTTTAAGAGCTTTTGCCTTTTTCTGCTTGCTTTTTCTTTTTCTTTCTATTTTTTTTCGCCTATTTTTTCTTCTGCAAGCTTTGTTCTTTGCTGCTTTTTCTTGCTTCAAGAATCATTTTTATGATTTTTCAGATTATCAAATAACATGTCTCCTAATCATCATTCTTTCAAGAGCCAAGATATTTAACATTCTTAAACAACAACTTCAAAAGACATATGCACTGTTCAAGCATTCATTCAGAAAACAAGAAGCATTGTCACCACATCAATATAATTAAACTAAGTTCAAGGATAAATTCAAAACTCATGTACTTCTTGTTCTTTTGAATTAAAACAGTTTTTATTTAAGAGAGGTGATGGATTCATAGGACATTCATAACTTTAAGACATAGTCACCAACTACTAATGATCATGTAATGAAGACACAAACATAGATAAGCACATAACATAGAAAACGAAAAACAGAAGAAATAAGAACAAGGAATGAATCCACCTTAGTGATGGTGGTGTTTCCTTCTTGAGGAACCAATGATGTCCTTGAGCTCTTCTATGTCTCTTCCTTGTCTTTGTTGCTCCTCCCTCATTGCTTTTTGATCTTCTCTTATTTCATGAAGCAAGATGGAGTGCTCTTGATGTTCCACCCTTAATTGTCCCATGTTGGAACTTAATTCTCCTAGGGAGGTATTGATTTTCTCCTAATATTTATGTAGAGGGAAGTGCATCCCCTGAGGTATCTCAGGGATCTCTTGATTTGCAGCCACATGTTCTACCACTGAGCTATAGACCCTTGAGATGAATCTTTCCATCTCCCATGACTCGGAGGTGGAAGCCTTTGTCTTCCCTTCCCCTCTTTTAGAGGTTTAGGTGCCATCAATGGTAATGGAAAAACAAAAAAGCTTATGCTTTTACCACACCAAACTTAAAATGTTGCTCGCCCTCGAGCAAAAGAAGAAGGAATAGAAGAAGAAGAAGATATGGAGGAGATGGAGGGATGTGTGTATGGATGTGAGTGGTGAATGAAAAACAGAAGGGATGGTCATGAATGGAGAGATAGAGGGTGAGGTGGGTGGGGATCCTGTGAGATTCAAAGATCCTAAGATGATCATGTGGGTTCATAGATCCTGAGATGATCCTGTGGGGTCCACAGATCTTGAGGTGTCAAGGCATTTACATCCCTGCACCAATTTAGGCATGCAAAATGCCCTTGCACACAACTCTGGGCGTTCAGCGCCAGGTTGGTGCCCATTTTGGGCGTTCAACGCCCATTTGTTGCCATTTCTGGCGTTGAACGCCAGAACCATGCTTGTTCTGGGCGTTCAGTACCAGGATGCTGCCCATTTTGGGCGTTCAGCGCCAGAACCATGCTCTGTTCTGGCGTTGAACGCCAGGCAGGTGCTTCCTCCAGGGTGTGATTTTTCTTCTGCTGTTTTTGATTCCGTTTTCAATTTTTATATTTATTTTGTGACTCCACATGATCATGAACCTATAAAGACATCTAACTAAGAAAAATATAGTTAGATAAATAAAAATTGGGTTGCCTCCCAACAAGCGCTTCTTTAATGTCAATAGCTTGACAGTGGGTTCTCATGGAGCCTCACAGATGTTCAGAGCATTGTTGAGACTCTCCAACACCAAACTAAGAGTTTGGATATGGGAGTTCAATACCAAACTTAGAGTTTGGTTGTGGCCTCCCAACACCAAACTTAGAGTTTGACTGTGGGGGCTTTGTTTGACTCTGCTTTGAGAGAAGCTTTTTCTGCTTCCTCTCCATGGATGCAGAGAGAGATCCTTGAGTTGTAAACACAAGGTTGTCCTCATTCAATTGAAGGATTAATTCTCCTCTATCCACATCAATCACAGCTCTTGCTGTGACTAGGAAAGGTCTTCCTAGGATGATGGATTCATCCTCTTCCTTCCCAGTATCCAGGACTATGAAATCAGCAGGGATGTAAAGGTCTTCAACCTTTACTAACACATCCTCTACTTCTCCATATGCCTGTTTTCTTGAATTGTCTGCCATCTCTAATGAGATTTTAGCAGCTTGCACCCCATAGATTCCCAGTTTCTCTATTACAGAGAGGGGCATGAGGTTTATTCCTGAACCAAGGTTACACAAAGCCTTAAAGATCATGGTGCCTATGGTACAAGGTATTATGAACTTTCCAGGATCCTGTCTCTTCTGTGGCAATGTCAGTTGATCCAGATCACTTAGTTCATTGATGAACAGGGGAGGTTCAATTTCCCAAGTATCAATACCTAATAATTTGGCATTCAGCTTCATGATTGCACCAAGGAACTTGGCAGCTTGCTCTTCAGTAACATCCTCATTCTCTTCAGAAGAGGAATACTCATCAGAGCTCATAAAGGGCATAAGGAGATTCAATGGAATCTCTATGGTCTCTAGATGAGCCTCAGAGTCCTTTGGTTCCTCAGAGGGAAGCTCCTTATTGATCATTGGACGTCCCAGGAGGTCTTCCTCCTTGGGATTCACGTCCTCCTCTCCTTCTTTGGGTTCGGCCATGGTGCTTATGTCAATGGCCTTGCACTCTCCTTTTGGGTTCTCTTCTGTATTGCTTGGGAGAGTACTAGGAGGGATTTCAGTGATCCTCTTACTCAGCTGGCCCACTTGTGCTTCCAAATTTCTAATGGAAGACCTTGTTTCATTCATGAAACTCACAGTGGCCTTGGACAGATCAGAGACTAAGTTTGCTAAATTAGAAGTATTTTGTTCAGAGTTCTCTGTCTGTTGCTGAGTGGATGATGGAAAAGGTTTATTATTGTTAAACCTGTTTCTTCCACCATTATTAAAGCCTTGTTGAGGCTTTTGATCCTTCCATGAGAAATTTGGATGATTTCTCCATGATGAGTTATAGGTGTTTCCATAAGGTTCACCTAAGTAATTCACCTCTGCTATTGCAGGGTTTTCAGGATCATAAGCTTCTTCTTCAGGAGAAGCCTCTTGAGTACTGTTGGATGCAGCTTGCATTCCATTCAGACTCTGAGAAATCATATTGACTTGATGAGTCAATATTTTGTTCTGAGCCAATATGGCATTCAGAGTATCAACTTCAAGAACTCCCTTCTTCATAGGTGTCCCATTATTCACAGGATTCCTCTCAGAAGTGTACATGAACAGGTTATTAGCAACCATGTCAATGAGTTCTTGAGCTTCTGCAGGCGTTTTCTTTAGGTGAATGGATCCACCTGCAGAAGTGTCTAGTGACATCTTTGATAGCTCAGATAAACCATCATAGAATATATCCAGGATGGTCCATTCTGAAAGCATGTCAGAAGGACACTTTTTGGTCAACTATTTGTATCTTTCCTAAGCTTCATAGAGGGATTCACCTTCTTTCTGTTTGAAAGTTTGAACATCCACTCTAAGCTTGCTTAGCTTTTGAGGAGGAAAGAACTTGGCTAAGAAAGCCGTGACCAGCTTATCCCAAGAGTTCAGGCTATCTTTAGGTTGAGAGTCCAACCATATTCTAGCTCTGTCTCTTACAGCAAAAGGGAAAAGCATGAGCCTATAGACTTCAGGATCTACTCCATTAGTCTTAACAGTATCACATATCTGCAAGAATTCAGTTAAGAACTGAAAAGGATCTTCATATGGAAGTCCATAAAACTTGCAGTTCTGCTGCATCAGAGAAACTAATTGAGCTTTCAGCTCAAAGTTGTTTGCTCCAATGGCAGGAATGGAGATGCTTCTTCCATGTAAATTGGAATTAGGTGCAGTAAAGTCACCAAGCATCCTCCTTGCATTATTATTATTTTCGGCTGCCATCTCCTCTTCCTGTTCGAAAATTTCAGAAAGGTTATCTCTGGATTGTTGTAATTTAGCTTCTCTTAATTTTCTCTTCAGAATCCTTTCAGGTTCTGGTTCTGCTTCAACAAGAATATTCTTGTCCTTACTCCTGCTCATATGACAAAGAAGAGGGTACAAAAAAAAAAATAATAATAATATGGATCATTTATACCACAATATAGAGGTCCTTGTGTTAGTAGAAGAAAAGAAGAAAAAATCTGAACTCAGAGAAAGAGAGGGTTCGGATTTTTGGTGGTGTGAGGAAGAGATGTTAGTAGATGAATAAATAAATAGAGGGAGATGATAGAAAAGGAATTTTTGAAAATAATTTTTGAAAAAGAGTTAGTGATTTTTGAAAATAGTTTTTGAAAAATGTTAGTAATTTTCGAAATTTAAGATTTTAAAAATTAAAATAATTAGTTAATTAAAAAGAAATTTTGAAAAAGGGGGAAGATATTTTTGAAAATTAGAGAGAGAGAGTTAGTTAGGTAGTTTTGAAAAAGATAAGAAACAAACAAAAAGTTAGTTAGTTATTTGAAACAAATTTTGAAAAGATAAGAAGTTAGGAAGTTAGAAAAGATATTTTGAAATCAAATTTTTGAAAAAGATAAGATGAGAAGATATTTTTGAAAAGATATGATTGAAGTTAGTTTTGAAAAAGATTTTATTTTTAAAATCACAATTAATGACTTGATTCACAAGAAATCACAAAATATGATTCTAGAACTTAAAGTTTGAATCTTTCTTAACAAGCAAGTAACAAACTTGAAATTTTTGAATCAAAACATTAATTGTTATTGTTATTTTCGAAAATTTGATATAAAAATAAGAAAAATATTTTTGAAAATTATTTTTGGAATTTTCGAAAATAACTAAGAGATTTGAAAAAGATTTGATTTTTGAAAAAGATTTTGAAAAAGATAAGATTTTCAAATTGAAAATTTGATTTGACTCATAAGAAACAACTTGATTTAAAAAATTTTTGAAAAAGTCAACTCAAATTTTCGAATTTGATGAGAGAAAAAGAGAAAGATATTTTTTTTATTTTTGAATTTTTTAATGATGAGAGAAAGAAACAAGAAAAATGATGCAATGCATGAGAATTTTAGATCAAAACAGGTGATGCATGCAAGAATGCTATGAATGTCAAGATGAACACCAAGAACACTATGAAGATCATGATGAACACCAAGAACATATTTTTGAAAAATTTTTAATGCAAAGAAAACATGCAAGACACCAAACTTAGAAATCTTTAATGCTTAGGCACTAAGAATTCAAGAATGCATATGAAAAACACCATACAACACAAAACAAAAAATCATCAAGATCAAACAAGAAGACTTACCAAGAACAACTTGAAGATCATGAAGAACACTATGAATGCATGAAATTTTTGAAAAATGCAAGATGCACATGCAATTGACACCAAACTTATAACATGACTCAAGACTCAAACAAGAAACACAAAAATATTTTTGATTTTTATTATTTTCTAATTTTTTGGATTTTTTCGAAAATTAATTGAAAAAGGAAAATAAGAATTCCAAAATTTTTAATATGAATTCCAGGAATCTTGCATTCTTAGTCTAAAGCTTCAGTCCAGGAATTATACATGGCTCACTAGCCAGCCAAGCTTTCAATGAAAGCTCCGGTCCAAAACACTAGACATGGCCAATGGCCAGCCAAGCTTCAGCAAGATATCAGAATATACTGCTCATTACTTATCAAATATGTAACTTGCCTCTATGCTGATGGTTTGGAAGCCTCAGTCCAAAAGAATTTAGACATGACTTTGCAGCCAGCTAGGTTTCACATGCTTCATGAAACACTAGAATTCATTCTTAAAAATTTTGAAGCCATAGAATAATTTATTTTTGAAAACATTATTTTTATTATTAATTAATATTTTTTTTTTCGAAAACAAAAGAAAATTTTTTTTTTTGAAAGATTTTTGAAAAATTTTTGAAAACAAAACAAAAAGAAAGTTACCCAATCTGAGCAACAAGATGAACCGTCAGATGTCCAAACTCGAACAATCCCCGGCAACGGCGCCAAAAACTTGGTGTTGTTGCCGGATCAAACTTGGCACTGATGTTACCGGACCAAAAGCTTGCCGAAAACTCAAACAATCCCCGGCAACGGCGCCAAAAACGGATGCACAGAACCCTGGTCTAAACATATCTTCACAACTTCGCATAACTAACCAGCAAGTGCACTGGATCGTCCAAGTAATACCTTACGTGAGTAAGGGTCGAATCCCACGGAGATTGTCAGTATGAAGCAAGCTATGGTCACCTTGTAAATCTCAGTCAGGCGGATATCAAATGGTTATGGAGTTTTTGAAAATAATATAATAAAATAGGGATAGAAATACTTATGTAATTCATTGGTGAGAATTTCAGATAAGCGAATGGAGATGCTTTCGTTCCTCTGAACCTTTGCTTTCCTGCTATCTTCTTCCAATCAGTCTTGCTCCTTTCCATGGCTGGCTTTATGTGATACATCACCATTGTCAATGGCTACTTTCCGTCTTCTCTCGGGAAAATGATCCAAATGCCCTGTCACGGCACGGCTAATCGTCTGGAGGCATCACCCTTGCCAATGGCTTCATCTTATCCTCTCAGTGAAAATGGTCAACGCACCCTGTCACAGCACGGCTATTCATCTGTCGGTTCTCGATCATGCTGGAATAGGATTTACTATCCTTTTGCGTCTGTCACTAACGACCAGCAATCGCGAGTTTGGAGCTCGTCACAGTCATTCATACATTGAATCCTACTCGGAATACCACAGACAAGGTTTAGACCTTCCAGATTCTCTTGAATGCCGCCATCATTCTGGCTTACGCCATGAAGATTCTGATTAAGAGATCTAGGAGATACTCATTCAGTCGAAGGTAGAACGGAAGTGGTTGTCAGGCACGTGTTCATAGGGAATGATGATGATTGTCACGTTCATCACATTCAGATTGAAATACGAATGAATATCTTAGAAGCTAAACAAGATGAATTGAATAGAAAACAGTAGTACTTTGCATTAATCTTTGAGGAACAGCAGAGCTCCACACCTTAATCTATGGAGTGTAGAAACTCTACCATTAAAAATACATAAGTGAATGTCCAGGCATGGCCGAGAGGCCAGCCCTCAAACGTGATCTAAGATAGCATACAACTGATCAAAGATATCTAATACAATAGTAAAAGGTCCTATTTATAATAAACTAGCTACTAGGGTTTACAGAAGTAAGTAATTGATGCATAAATCCACTTTCGGGGCCCACTTGGTGTGTGCTTGGGCTGAGCTTGAGTTTGCACGTGTAGAGGTCCTTCTTGGAGTTGAACGCCAGCTTTTGTGCCAGTTTGGGCTTTCAACTCTGGTTTTGGCTCCTTTTCTAGCGCTGGACGCCAGATTTGGGCAGAAAGATGGCGTTGAACGCCAGTTTACGTCGTCTATTCTTGGCCAAAGTATGGACTACTATATATTTCTGGAAAGCCCTGGATGTCTAATTTCCAACGCAATTGGAAGCGCACCATTTCAAGTTCTGTAGCTCCAGAAAATCCACTTTGAGTGCAGGGAGGTCAGAATCCAACAGCATCAGCAGTCCTTCTTCAACCTCTGAATCTGATTTCTGCTCAAGTCCCTCAATTTCAGCCAGGAAATACCTGAAATGACAGAAGAACACACAAACTCATAGTAAAGTCCAGAAATGTGAATTTAACATAAAAACTAATGAAAACATCCCTAAAAGTAACTAGATCCTACTAAAAACATACTAAAAACAATGCCAAAAAGCGTATAAATTATCCGCTCATCAATTACCAAGGAATTGGAATTCGATCACCTAAGATTGCCAAGGAGATCAATGAATGCATTGATTGAGGAAGAGATGAAAATGAACTTGATCCGGAGAATGCAACATCTCCTAAGCCCAATGAATCCCCATTTCTGATCTTACCCATTCTCTTTAATTTCTGCAATTTACTTTAATGAGTATCTTCCCCATTCCCATTTACAATTCTGCAATTTACTTTCCGTCATTTACTTTCAGCTCTTTACTTCCAGCATTTACATTTTCTGCTATTTACTTTCTCGCCATTTAATTTCCTGCAACTCTCAAACCAAAATCTGCTTCGCTCAACTAGAACATTCCTCTAATTAAAGTTGCTTGACCAATCAATCCATGTGGGATTCGACCTCACTCTATTGTGAGTTTTTACTTGACGAAAATTCGGTATACTTGCCGAAGGAAAATTGTTGAGAAACAAGTTTCCATGCTATCAAGTTTATGGCGCTGTTGCCTGGGATTGATTTTGTATCAACAATGACTAAATTGGAGGATAACTAGATTGAGCATTTTTCTTTTATTTGATTTAAATTTCTGTTTGAGTTAATTACTTTCAGTTTTAGTTATTTTCCTCCCTTCCCCCTACTCCTTTTTCTTAGTTATTTACCATTCAGTTCACTAACCCACTATCTGTTTGATATATTGCATCACTCACACTAACAGCAATTTTAACAAGAGTACTTTCTGCATCTATTTCCTTGCTTGTGCCTTGTTGGTTGTATGACAGGGAGAAGAAGCGGGGCTTCAACTTCCTTTGATTCTGAACCTGAGAGGACCTTCCTTAGATTAAGGAGCGCAGCAAGAGGAAAGAGAGTAGTTGGTGCTGAGGAAGAGGAGGAGTACTTTGAACCGGACATGGATGAAAACATGGAGAACCATCATGAAGAAGAGGCTCGCAACCATGGCAGAGAAGGTCTAGCGCATCAGGCTGGACAAGAAAGAAGAGTTCTGGGTTCTTACATCAACCCAAACCCAGGAAACTGTGGAAGCAGCATCCAAAGGCCAACCATACAGGCCAACAACTTTGAACTAAAACCACAACTCATCACCCTTGTTCAGAACAATTGTTCATTTGGAGGAGGTGTCCAAGAAGACCCCAATCAACATCTAACCACCTTCCTGAGGATATGTGATACTGTGAAGTCTAATGGTATTCATCCTGACACCTATAGACTACTTCTGTTACCTTTCTCACTTAAGGACAAGGCATCTAAATGGCTAGAATCCTTCCCAAAGGAGAGTTTAGCAACCTGGGAAGATGTGGTGAACAAATTCTTGGCAAGATTCTATCCTCCTGAACGGATCAACAGGCTGAGAGCTGAGGTGTGAACATTCAGCCAGCAGTATGATGAGACTCTATATAAAGCATGGGAGAGGTTTAAGGACCTGACAAGAAGGTGTCCACCAGATATGTTCAATGAATGGGTGCAACTACACATTTTCTATGAAGGCCTCTCTTATGAATCAAAGAAGGCAGTAGACCATTCATCCGGAGAATCTCTGAACATGAAAAAGACCATTGAAAAAGCCATAGATGTCATTGAGACTGTAGCGGAGAATGACTACTTCTATGCTTCTGAAAGAGGCAACACTAGAGGAGTAATAGAGCTAAACAATATGGATGCATTGCTGGCCTAAAACAAGCTTATTACCAAGCAGGTGGCTGACCTCACCAAGAAGATGGAGAGGAACCAAGTGGCAGTAATCACCACCTCATCAGCAACCCAAGAGGGAGTAAATGCTGAGGCAGAGGAGGAGCAAGAATAAGCCAACTACATTGGAAACTCACCCAGGCAGACCCATGATCCTTACTCCAAAATGTACAACCCTGGTTGGAGGAATCACCCAAACTTTGGGTGGGGAAATCAACAAGATCAAAGCCAAGATCAGAGACGTCACAACCCCAACAACCATGCAGCTCATCAACATTCCACACAAAGATCATATCAACACCACCCTAACAACACCTCTCCACATCCATACCAAAACCAAAATGACCCAACTCACCTATCCACTCTCAACTCACCATCATCTGAAGATAGACTCTCCAAAATTGAGACTCTTCTTGAGGGCATATGCAAAGAGATTCAAGATAATAAGGTATTCAAAGAGGAGGTGCGAGCTAGTATCAAGAACTAGGGAGACACCATCAAGAGGCTGGAATTTCAAGTGGGATACTTATCTGAAAAGATTCCCGAACCTACTAATAGCTTCCCAAGTGACACAGAGAAAAATCCGAGAGGTGAAGCAAAGAAAGTCAGATGGGAAGATTGCAAGATGGTTACTATAAGTAATAAGGAGACTGAGGAAAAGCAAAACAAGCTATTAGAACAACTTGGAGAGACATCAACAGAGAAATAGGAAAAGGATCACCAAGAACCCAAAATTTCACAAAAAGAGCTGACACAGAAGGAGCTGCTGAAACTCTATGCACCTTTTCCCCAATTACTCAATGGTGCTGTAGAGAAGAGAATATACTCAAGGTTTCTTGACCTGTTTGCATCCCTCCATGTAAATATACCATTCATCAAGGCCCATCCAACAAATGCCCTCATATATTAAGTATATGAAGGAGCTGCTGACCAGGAAAAGCTCACTCAAGGGAGGACAAACAATAGTGATGAATAAGGAGTGCAGTGCTCTCATTCAACCAGAGTTGCCTATAAAAAGGAAGGACCCAGGGAGTTTTCACATCCCTTGTGCCATAGGAGAAACAATGTTTGATAAAGCACTCTGCGATTTGGGAGCAAGCATCAACTTAATGCCTTTATCCCTTATGAAAAGGCTGCAGATCAATGAGATAATACCCACAGATGTAGTTATCAGGCTGGCTGACAAAACTCAAAAACAAGCAGTAGGAGTGGTTGAAAATGTGCTGGTGAAGGTGGGAAAATACTTCCTTCCCACAGACTTTGTCATCTTGGACATGGAAGAAAGTCACACTCACCCAATCATATTGGGAAGACCGTTCTTAGCTACAGCTAGAACACTCATAGATGTGGAGCGAGGGGACCTAATTTTGAGGATCCATGATGAACAACTCCGCTTCAATGTCTTTAAACTCTCACAAGAAACAGATCATAATGAGATACTAAGGGAGGAGGCAAGCACTGACGCACAACCAACACCTCTGGGAAACCACTTGGTTAAAGAACAAGGCAATCAGCAGCTGTCACAGCTCAAGGAAAATAAGGAGGAATCTAAACCACCAGAGTCATATGAGACCAGTAACAAAATTCTCTTAAAAGAGGAGGTCACAAAGAGCAAGGCAACATCAAAAGGGACAAAGAAGAAGGCACCAAGGAGGTGGAGGAACAAGAAGATCCCTACAGAGGACTTCTCTCGAGGGGATAAAGTAATCTCAGCTTACTTCCCAGATATTCCACCTCATCTCCCCACTATCCCATCTCAGTTACCTAAGGTCTTCACCATCACCAGAGTTCTTTCCTTAGAACATGTGGAGATCCTTGATGAAGCCAATGGATATAGGTCTACTGCAAGAGGGGAAGATCTGAAGCATTACCAACCCCCATGACAAAGGCAAAACATCAAGCTAGTGACGCTAAAGAAGCGCTTCATGGGAGGCAACCCATGTTTTATATGCTTTTAGATTAGTTAATAATGCAAGGTTCATGAATTTCAAATCAACTTGATATGCACTTGCATGAGTCATTGTGTACAACATATAGTGAGGAACAAGTTTGGTGTTCAAGGCACATTAAGAGAACATACATGTAACCCACATAATGTCACTCTTAGGGGCCTTAAACAAATCTTTTACATCACATGGCACCAAACTAAGTTTGGTGTTGTAAATGTTGCACACATGGATGTTGAGTTAGTCAGTTGGTTTGCTCTAATGAATGGCACTTAGTTAGTTAAAACAAAAACTTTAAAAATTAGTTATTCTTTTAATTTTGCCGCCACGTTCCACACATTTTTTTAATCACATTTCTTGTATTTTGCAGGAGAGAAGAAAGGGGTATTGAGTGGACAATTAATTGAAAGGAGAAGTTTCGGCCACTTCATGAAAGGGGAGGGGAAATTGAGAATTACTCTCTGTATAATTTACTTTCTCTGCACTTCTAGTTCTAGTTTTCATGATGTATTCTCCATCTTTGTTTTCCATTTCCAGAGCTATGAACAACTAAACCCCTTTCATTGGGTTAGGGAGCTCTGTTGTAATTTGATGGATCAATACTAATTTTCATTACTCTTCTTCTATCTTTTCTCTTGATTTTACTAGAAAGCTTTCAATCTTCATCCAATTGGGTAGTTATCTTGGAAAAGAAGCTATTCATACTTGGATCTCTTCTGAACCTTGGAAGAGGAATGAAGAGATCATGCTAGAAATGCTTTCTCATGTTGGACCAAATTGGGTTTGGTTGGGTATGGTGACTATAATCCTACCAACACTTGATTTGGGAATGCATGTGGTATAATTAGTGACCATACTTCATCTCTTCTCATGAGAAATTGACCAAGGAATTGGCTATTGATCAAGATTTGAGAGATTGAATTACCAAGGAATTGGAATTCGATCACTTAAGATTGCCAAGGAGATCAATGAATGCATTGATTGAGGAAGAGATGAAAATGAACTTGATCCGAAGAATGCAACATCTCCTAAGTCCAATGAATCCCCATTTCTGATCTACCCATTCTCTTTAATTTCTGCAATTTACTTTCATGAGCATCTTCCCCATCCCCATTTACAATTCTGAAATTTACTATCCGTCATTTACCTTCAGCTCTTTATTTCCAGCATTTACATTTTCTGCTATTTACTTTCCCGCCATTTAATTTCCTGCAACTCTCAAACCAAATTCTGCTTCGCTCAACTAGAACATTCCTCTAATTAAAGTTGCTTGACCAATCAATCCCTGTGGGATTCGACCTCACTCTATTGTGAGTTTTTACTTGACGACAATTCGGTATACTTGCCGAAGGAAAATTGTTGAGAGACAAGTTTCCGTGCTATCAATCACATTAATTGTTAGCATTAATTTTGAAAATATGAAATAAAAATAAGAAAAAGATGTTGAAAATCAATTTGAAATTTTCGAATATCATAAAAGAAAAGTGAAAAAGATTTGATTTTTGAAGAAGATTTGAAAAAAAGATAGAATTTTTAAATTGAAAATTTGATTTGACTCATAAGAAACAACTAAATTTTAAAAAGTTTTGAAAAAGTCAACTCAAATTTTCGAAAATTATGAGTGAAATAAGGGAAAGATATTTTTTTTATTTTTGAATTTTTAATGAAGAAAGAGAAAAAAACAAAAAAGACACAAGACATAAAAATTATGAATCAAAACACACAATGCATGCAAGAACACTATGAATGTCAAGATGAGCACCAAGAACACTTTGAATGTCAAGATGAACACCAAGAACTTATTTTTGAAAATTTTTAAGAAAAGAAAAATATGCAAGACACCAAACTTAGAAATTTTCAATAATTAGACACTAACAAATTAAAATTGCATATGGAAAAAAAGAAAAGATGCAAAACAAGAAAACATGAAGATCAAACAAGAGGATTCATCAAGAACAACTTGAAGATCATGAAGAATTCATGATGAATTTTCAAAAAATGCAAGAAAATTATAAAAACATGCAATTGACACCAAACTTAAAATTTGCACAAGACTCAAACAAGAAACACAAAATTATTTTTGGTTTTATGATTTTATTAAATTTTTTTTAGAAAATTAATTGGAAAAATAAAAATAAGGATTTCAAAATTTTTAATAGGAATTGCAAGAATCTTGCAATATTAGCCTAAAGCTCCAGTCTAGGAATTAGACATGGCTTAGTAGCCAGCCAAGCTTTCATTGAAAGCTCCGGTCCAAAACACTAGACATGGCCAATGGCCAGTCAAGCTTTAGCAGATACAAATCAAACATACAAAAGCTGATACTTCATCCAACTTCATTCTATGCTGATAAGTTGAAGACCCAGTCCAAATGAATTAGACATGGCTTTACAGCCAGCCAGGCTTCAACATGCTTCATGAAACTCTAGAATTCATTCTTAAAAATTCTGAAGAACATAGAATAAAATTTTTTTGAAAATATTTATTTACAAAAAATTTTTTGTTGTTTTATTTTTTGAAAATAAAATTAACAAAACAAAAAGCTTAAAATTAAAATAAAATTACCTAATCTGAGCAACAAGATGAACCGTCAGTTGTCCAAACTCGAATAATCCCCGGCAACGGCGCCAAAAACTTGGTGCGCAGAAATCATGACGGTTCATTCCTTGGTAACGGCGCTAAAAACTTAATACGCACGTTCATAATCTTAGTTCTTTGTCACAACTTCGCACAACTAACCAGCAAGTGCACTGGGTCGTCCAAGTAATAAACCTTACGTGAGTAAGGGTCGATCCCACGGAGATTGTCGGCTTGAAGCAAGCTATGGTCATCTTGCAAATCTCAGTTAGGAAGATTCATATGGTTATGGATATTTGATAATTAAAATATAATTAAAATATAATAAAACGTAAATTAAAGATAGAGATACTTATGTAATTCATTGGTGAGAGTTTCAGATAAGCGTATGAAGATGCTTGTTCCTTCTGAACCTCTGCTTTCCTATTGTCTTCATCCAATCATTCATACTCCTTTCAATGGCAAGCTGTATGTTAGGCGTCACTATTGTCAATAGCTACATCCTGTCCTCTCAGTGAAAATGGTCCAATGCGCTGTCACTGCATGGCTAATCATCTGTCGGTTCTCGATTATACTGGAATAGGATCCATTGATCCTTTTGCGTCTGTCACTACCCCCATCACTCGCGAGTTTGAAGCTCGTCGCAGCCATCCCTTCCCGGATCCTACTCAAAATACCACAGACAAGGTTTAGACTTTTCGGATCTCAAGAATGGCCGTCCATGGATTCTAACTTATACCACGAAGACTCTGATTAAGGAATCCCAGAGATATTCATTGAATCTAAGGTATAACGGAAGTGGTTGTCAGGCACGCGTTCATAGGTTGGGAATGATGATGACTGTCATGATCATCACATTCATATTGAAGTGCGAATGAATATCTTAGAATTAGAATAAGCTTGAATTGAATAGAAAAACAATAGTACTTTGTATTAATTCATGAGGAACAGTAGTGCTCCACACCTTAATCTATGGTGTGTAGAAACTCTACCGTTGAAAATACATAAGAACAAGGTCCAGGCATGGCCGAGTGGCCAGCCCCCATAAAGGTCTAAGATAGCATAAAACTGATCAAAGATGTCTAATACAATAGTAAAAGGTCCTATTTATATCAGACTAGTAACTAGGGTTTACAGAAATGAGTAAATGATGCAGAAATCCACTTCTGGGGCCCACTTGATGTGTGCTTGGGCTGAGCATTGAGCTTTACACGTGTAGAGGCTTCTCTTGGAGTTGAACGCCAGTTTGTAACCTGTTTCTGGCGTTTAACTCCACTTTGCAACCTGTTTCTGGCGTTTAACTCCAGAATGCAATATGGAACTAGCGTTGAACGCCAGTTTGCATCGTCTAAACTCGGGCAAAGTATGGACTATTATATATTTCTGGAAAGCCCTGGATGTCTACTTTCCAATGGAATTGAGATCGTGCCATTTGGAGTTCTGTAGCTCTAGAAAATCTACTTTGAGTTCAGGGAGGTCAGAATCCAGCAACATCTGCATTCCTTCTTCAACCTCTGAATCTAATTTTTGCTCAAGTCCCTCAATTTCAGCCAGAAAATACCTAAAATCACAGAAAAATATACAAACTCATAGTAAAGTCCAGAAATGTGATTTTTTATTAAAAACTAATAAAAATATACTAAAAACTAACTAAATCATACTAAAAACTATGTAAAAATAATGCAAAAAAGCATATAAATTATCCGCTCATCACTTATTCTTCATCTTGGATTTAGCATGAGGACATGCTATTGTTTAAGTGTGGGGAGGTTGATAAACCCATATTTTGTGATGTATTTTATGCTCAATTTAAGTGATTTATTTAATCCTTCACCCACTTATTCATGTAATTTGCATGGTTTTACTTTCCCTTCCTTATTGAGTGATATATGCGAAAAACATATTTCATATGCTTTAGAAATATTAAAATTAATCATCCTTTATTACCATTTGATGCTGTGATTTGTGTGTTGAGTGCATTCAGGCTTTATAGTGCAAGAATGACTTAAAGGATGGAAAAGAAACATACAAAAACGGAAGGAAAACACAAAAATGGAGTTGTGAAGAAAAGGGCAGCGACGCGAACGCATGATAAAGAAAACCCCCAGATGACGCGACCGCGTGACCCACGTGGACGCGTGACAGATGCCGCGCACTAGAAACTGCAGAAAATGCCCCCAGTGATTTCTGAAACCCTTTTTGGCCCAGATCCAAGTCCAGAAAACACAGATTAGAGGTTATAAAGTGGGGGAATGCATCCATTCATTGACATGCTTTCGATTATTCACTTTTGATAATTTAGATGTAGTTTTTAAAGAGAGAGGTTCTCTCCTCTCTCTTAGGTTTTAGGATTAGGATTCCTCTTAAGGGAATTAGGATTTCTTATTATTTCAACTTTATTATTTCAACTCTCTATCAGGTTCAATATTTCTTTTACTTTATATTTCTCTTTTACTTTCAGACACTTCAATGCTTTTCTTTAATTACTTATGTTGCCAAATTGGCTTATGAACTCTTTATGTTTAGATTGATTTTCTCTTATTAATGCAATTGAGGTATTTCAGATTTATGATTCTTATTTAGCTTTTTTTTATATTCTTGGCTTTAATTGATTAACTGGAGGCTCTTGAGTTGTTAAACTTATCGTGATTGTTAATTAATTCTTCTAATTGACTGGATTTTCACTAACTCTAGTCTTTCCTTAGGAGTTGGCTAGGACTTGGGAAATCTAACTAATTAGTCCACTTGACTTTCCCTTGCTTTCGTAAAGGTTAACTAAGTGGGGTTAAACTCAATTCTCAAAAGAATAACGAGGATAGGACTTCCGAATTTTCATACCTTGCCAAGAGTTTATTTTATAAGTTATTTATTTATTTTACCTGTCATTTAAATTACTTGTTCCTTACTTTCAAAACCCCCAATTTACAAAACTCATAACCAATAATAAGAACATACCTCCCTGCAGTTCCTTGAGAAGAGGACCCGAGATTTGAATACTTCGGTTATCAATTTTTAAGGGATTTGTTACTTGTGACAACCAAAACATTTGTAAGAAAGGATGATTGCTTGGTTTAGAAACTATACTTGCAACGGGAATTTATTCTGAATTCTAAACCGTCAATCTTACGCTCTTCAACTACCCTAAAATCTAGAGAGAGGAGAGAGCCTCTCTCTCTAGAATTCTAACCCTAAAACATGATGAAAACTAAACTATGACTACTTGGTTCATTCCCCCTTCAATCCTTGGGTTCAATAGCATCAGAAATGAGTTGGATTGGGCCCAAAAGGCTTCAGAAATCGCTGGGGGCGATTTCACTTTAGTGGGCCACGGACAGCATCGGCGCGCACACGTACATGGCACGTGTGCGCCCTTGAACGCGAAGTAACATATGGCAAATTTTATATCATTTCGTAGCTCCAGATGTTAGCTTTCCAATGCAACTAGAACCGTCTCATTTGGACCTCTGTAGCTCATGTTATGGTTGATTGAGTGCGAAGAGGTCGGGCTTGACAACTTTGTGGTTCCTTCATTTCTTCATGAGTTCTCCCACTTTGCATGCTTTTCTCCTCACTTCTTCCATCCAATACTTGCCTTCTAAACCTGAAATTACTTAACAAACATATCAAGACATCGAATAGAATTAAAGTGGATTAAATTTAGCTATTTTAGGCCTAAAAAGCATGTTTTCACATTTAAACACAAATTAAGGGAGAATTACAAAACCATGCTATTTCATTGAATAAATGTGAGAAAATTTGATAAAATCCCCCAAATTAAGCACAAGATAAACCACAAAATTGGGGTTTATCAAATCTCCCCACACTTAAACCAAGCATGTCCTCATGCTAAGAATAAAGAAAGACAAGAAAAGGGGTATGAACATTTATTCAATGCAAAGAAACTATATAAACCTATCTACATGCATGCAACTAAATGCAAAATGATTCTACCTACTTGGTTAAAAATAAATCAATCTCCAAGAACATATATAAGCAAGTAGGGCAAAGTTCATATGACGACTCACAAACTCTACCAATTCAAATATCAAAATGAAGTTCAAATAGACTTGCAAGAAGAACGCTCATGAAAGCCGGGAACAAGGAATTGAGCATCGAACCCTCATCGGAAGTGTATCCACTCTAGTCGCTCAAGTGTATAGGGTCGATTCATTCAATTCTCTTCTACTCATGCTTTTCAAGATTTGTTTTTCATCTAACAATCAACAATTATTCGATGCATGCATACATTCATCATGAGGACTTATTCATAGGTTGTAATGGGACTAGGGTAAAGGTAGGGATGTATATGGTCAAGTGAGTTTGGAATTTGTATCTTTGATTAGCCTAAGCTCTCACCTAACACATGTAACAACCTATACAATTCTAATACTCAACCTGGCTACCCATGATTCCCACATTTTTTTTCACATACTCATGCATTCTCTTCAATTAACATTCCATATGCATTAATTTTTATTGAACTTTACTTTGGGGCATTTTTGTCGCCTTTTTATTTATTTTTCTCTTTTTTTTTTATTTTTCTATAATTTTTTTTACATATATATATGTTATTTTTCTTTTTCTTTATCATTTTTTCCTAAAGTATATGCAAACATATCAATGCATATGGTTTTACATATGGTGCATGAATATGTACCCAATTCCCAATATTTTCAACAAAAATAAAAAATAAAAATTACACTTTTACCTCAACCAATGTCCCAAGTTTCCCATACCCAAATGATATACACCCTCACTAGCCTAAGCTAATTAAAGATCCAAATTAAGGACATTTATTATTTTTCACTTAGGGATAGTGGTGTGCTAACATTAAGAACAAAAGGGATTAAATAGGCTCAAAGTTGGCTAACAATGGTTGATGAAAGGTAGGCTATTTGGGTAAGTAAGCTAAATGAAATGATGGTCTCAATCATATAAATGCATGTATACATGGAATAATGGACATAAAGAATCAAACAAATCTAAGATTACAATCATAGAAAGAGAATAATGCACACAAGAATGAAAATAAGTGGTTATATGATGTAACCACACAATTTGGCTCAAAACTCACATGCTTGTGTTCATAGCTCAAAAACCATGCTCCAAAATAAATTCTTCAAGAAAGTTCTCACAAAAATTTTTTTTTTCAAATTGGTAGGGTGCCCTAAAAACAATTTCTTGGAAAAGAAATCATCACCCTAACCAAGTGGTCCTAACATAAAAAGGAAGTGGTAAAAATATGTACAAATTCTAACTAACATGCAATCTATGATGCAATGGAACAACTAATCTAACAAAGACAAAAATTAAAATTTGGTGTTGAAAAAGGTTGTTACCCATGGAGATCGGTCGGACAACCTCCCCACACTTAGAAATTTGCACCGTCCTCGGTGCATGCAAAGAAGAGCAAGGTGGACGGGTTGCTACCATTGATGAGTTTCTTCAAAGGGTTGTGCGGGTGAACTTGTTTGTTGCCTCATTAGAAGCTTTTCCATTCCTTTCCTTCTTGGTGGCCAACCTCAAAGGAGAGAAAAAGAAAGAAAATTAAGCCTACAACAAAGATAGCAAAGCAAGTATAACATAGGCGGGGGCTAATGCCAAATAAGAGTAAGGTTCTCAAGTACATGTTAGCTACGCATGTAAGTGAGAGAGCAATATAGGTAAAGGGCATATCAATTAATACTTGATGCAAGAATAAGTTAGAGCATGGGTACATGACATGAAGAGCATGTTGCATCAAGCTTAATCAATAGTTGACACAAACAAGATTAATGACAAGCATGAGAGCATTTGGTCCCATCCTAACTCAATGATAATGAGGTATAAAAACAAGGGGTCATGAGTCAGGAAGGACTAAAGCACTAATCTTGTGTGTAGAGAAAATATCACAATTAATGTCAAACAAGTCACGAAGCACCAAGACTAACCAAGAAATTCTCAACAATTGAATATAAGATTCCAACACCATTATTAAAACAAGAACTTAGAAATAAAAACATGAACAAGCTATAAAAACAAAATTAAAATGTAATGGGTGGTAATATACAAATGCAACATATAGAAGGAATTGAAAATAAGAAAAATAAAGAGTGAAAATTTTGAAAAGAAAGTAAGAAAGGAAGAAAGAAGAAGAAATAAAGAGGAAGAAACTAGAAAGAAAAGAAGAGAGGAAGGGAAAAAGAAAACAGGGCAAAACAGGGGAAAAACAGGGCGCGGAGAGCGACGCGTATGCATCACGCACGCATGCGCGTAGGTGGGCAGGCGGGACAAGCGACGCGGACGCGCATAGCACGCATACGCGTGGATGTGAAGTTGGCGACCGATGCGGACGCGTCATGTACGCTTGCACGTCAGGTCGCGGGCATAGAATATGCACAACTTTGGCACAACTCTCTGGTTTTTGTACCAGGAGTGTGAGATGCACCACCGGCAAATGCGCGCACTGTGCGCTCACGCGTGGATTCTCCTTTTTTTTTTTCAAAAACAGGGTACTCCCCTAATCTATAAGCATTCTAAAACAATCAAAAATCAAATTTAACAACAAATCTTTTTAGTTTTGAACAATTTTTAAACATACTAAAAACAAAACTTATACTACAAGTAAAAAACAATAACTAGACTAATCAAAGCATGAATGCAACAAACAACCTATCAATAAAAGCAAAATGCATAAGAGTATAGAAAATAAGAAGAACTACCTACAATGGCAACTCCAATCACTTATTAACCAAATCTAAAAGGGAGTGGAAAGATTTTACCATGGCGGGGTATCTCCCACCTAGCACTTTTATTTTAAGTCCTTAAGTTGGACATTTGGTGGGGGTCCTTGCTAGGGTGGTTTATGCTTGAATTCATCCTTGAATCCGCACCATTGTTTGCATCTCCAATTTCCACCGAGATCCCAAATTAGGCGCACAAGGCCTTCAAGTAAGCTCAAGTGAATGATAAGGCCCCAAGAGTGTTGAATGTTGAAATGGATTCTGGGGTCCCAAACCTTGTTCTTGCACCCATCTTCTTGTTGACTACCATAGTTAAATTTGGGTGATAAGGCTTGTGAATTCTCAATTAAGAATCCAAATATTCTCCTAGACCCATGCAATATGGTTCTACACCAACCATTGTACTTAAGCCTTGATGACTCAATAATAATGAACCTTGGATTGTAATGCCTACCACCAACCAATTCTCTCCTATTCTTAACTCCACAAAGAGCTCTAAGTTGTCCATCCATCTCAATCAAACCATACTCAAGTGGGAAAGTAAAAATTAGAGATAAGAATTTTACCCACTTGAATGTTATGTTGGATGGTGACTTAGGAAGGGACATCTCCAATGGTGTTGTAAGTTCCATTCCCTTGTCTCTTCTTTGACTACCTCCACCTCTTAGAATGCTTTTTCAACTTCAATTCCTTGCCCACCAACTTCTTCCACACATTCTTCATTGGTGGAGCTTGCCTCTTGATCATCCTCTTCCAATCTTTCATCATTCATACCATGCCTTGGAGGTTGCGCATTATCCTTCTCAACACTAAATTCAAACTCATTGGAAGAAGGATCAACAACTTCCACAAAATCATCAACAATGTCACTTGGTGTGGAAGTGCTCTCAAGTTTGAAATCCACCTCTTGCTCAACTTCTCCTAGCTCTTCAACCACTTCTTCTTCTTCAACAATCTCTTCCTCATCCACTTGTTGCAAGACATACCCCATCTCCTTGTCCTCATGTTGAGATTCTAAAATCTCCTTCATGCTCCTTTCTTCGATTGATTTCTCATATTCATTTGTGGAGATGCTTTGTTTATTGCATGAGTCCCATGAGTCCAAGTTGGCTTTAATTTTGGCAAGGTTAGCCTCGATAACTTCATTCCTCCTCCTTTGGGCTTCCTTTTGCTCCTTTTGATGAATTATTGCTTGAAGCCGATCCATTGCTTCATTGAGACAATCCATTGGCTCTTGGATGGATGGGTATGGGTGTTCTTCCATGGAGGGTTGTGGTGGAGAGGGAAATTTATTATATGGTTGAAAGTTATCATACATGGAAGGTGATTCATCTTGGTGATAAGATGGGGGTGGTAGTTCTTGAGGGTATTGGTGGTGGAATTGGGGTGGTTCTTCATATGGTTCATATGGTTCACAAGGTGGTTGGTATGGTGGATATGGATTGGGGTCATATGGAGGTGTTTGGTGAAAAGGGGCTTGTGAGTAAGGTGGTGCAAAATTATGTTGAGGAGGTGGTTCATAGGCATATGGTGATGGTTGTTGACAAGCACAATAAGGGTCACCATATCCATTAGATTGATATGCATTAGGATTAGGATTATACCCATAAGAATCCGGAGGAGGTTGTTGCCAATAAGGTTGATCAATTCCTTGAGGCTCCTCCCATCTTTGATTCCCAATTCCTTGATGCACATCCTCATTGTAGCTTCCATTTTCTACAACATAATTTGAGCCAAATTCATAGCCAAAGTGGTGAGAATTCATAATAGCAAATAAAAACAAAAGCTAGAAAAATAAGCAACAAGTCCTAAGCCTAACAAAAGCTAACAAACAAGCAAAAGATAAACATATTCACATATTCACAATAGCCAATAATATAACACCATTACAACTCCCCGGCAATGGTGCCATTTTGATTTAAGGAAAATTGTCATGTCGGTATAGAATTTCACAATTGAAATCTCGTTGCAAGTATAGTTCTACACCAACAAACAATCCTCCCAATCAAAAATTTGGTTGTGTCACAATTAACAAACCCCAAATGAAAATTAACCGAAGTATTTAGACTCTGGGTCGTCTCACAAGAAATTGCAATGAAGTGTTTAATTATTGGCTATGAAGAGCAATGGGGGTTTGATTGATAATTGGGCAAGAAAACAAATGGCAAGAAAGTAAAATAACAAGAACTAATATAATAGATGGGAAAGAACTCTTGGCTAGACTTAGGTAATTGAGATCACCATCCTTGTCTACAAACCATATATTGATAATTATGAGAGGCCAACCTATTAAGTCTACTTCCAAAGCCTTAAGTACGTAATATCTACTCCTAGGCTTGAAGTACGTCAAATAGGTTTGATCACATCAACCCATAAGTCCCAACCAACCTACTAATTAGATTAGTAGTGGGTTGGCATCAATGAGTATCAAATTGATCACCAAGGGTTCTCAAATCACCAATTCAATGAGATCCAATGACTCAAGGTCACTCAATTCCCTTAGCCTAGGCCAAGAGCAAAGAAAACTACTCAAAAACTAGAGGAAACATTTTATCAAACACCTAGAATACAAGAAAAGTAAACATAACAAAATGCATGAATTAAAGGAAACCCATAACTATCAATAGCAAGAAATCAATAATAGTAAGCAATATCAACATAAAAGAACATGGAAATATAAAATTGCATTAAAGAAAATTAAGATCCAACAATTGTTCATAAACATAAAAATGGCAAAATAAAGGAAATGACAAGTAAAACTAGAAGAATAGAGATGTAATAACAAGAAATTAAAAGGAAGAACTAAATCAAAACAAGAATTATAACTTGGATCCAAGAAGAATTAACTAAAACTACTTTAAAATCTAAAGAGAGGATAGAGCCTCTCTTTCTAGAATTCTAACCCTAAAACATGATGAAATATAAACTATGACTACTTGGTTCATTCTTCCTTTAATCCTTGGGTTCAATAGCATTAGAAATGAGTTAGATTGGGCCCAAAATGCTTCAGAAATTGCAGGGAGCGATTTCACTTTAGTGGGCCACGGACAGCATCGGCGCGCACGCGTACATGGCGCGTGCGCGCCCCTGAACGCAAAGTAAAATATGGCAAATTTTATATCATTTCGAATCCCCAGATGTTAGCTTTCCAATGCAACTGAAACCGACTCATTTGGACCTCTGTAGCTCAAATTATGGTCGATTGAGTGCGAAGAGGTCGGGCTTGACAGCTTTGCGATTCCTTCATTTCTTCATGAGTTCTCCCACTTTGCATGCTTTTCTCCTCACTTCTTCCATCCAATACTTTCCTTCTAAACCTGAAATCACTTAACAAATATATCAAGACATCGAATGGAATTAAAGTGGATTAAATTTAGCTATTTTAGGCCTAAAAAGCATGTTTTCACATTTAAGCACAAATCAAGGGAGAATTACAAAACCATGCTATTTCATTGAATAAATGTGAGAAAAGTTGATAAAATCCCCCAAATTAAGCACAAGATAAACCACAAAATTGGGATTTATCATCATTCAACTTGCCCATGATGCAAGGAGATGCATGCTCCTACACTAGAAGGGTCAGCTTTGATCAAAGGTTGGACCAAGTCCTCATAGACATTTGTGAAGAGGGCGCTCAATGGAAGAGAGATTCAAGAGGGAAGCTTGTTCAACTAAGAAGGCATGACCTCAAGCCCATGGCTAGGGGATGGTTGGAGTTCATCTAACGCTCAATCATTCCCACTAGCAACCGGTCTGAAGTTACTATAGACCGGGCTATCATGATCCATAGCATCATGATCTATAGCATCATGATTAGAGAGGAAGTAGAAGTTCATGAGGTTATATCCCTAGAACTCTAGAAGGTGGCAGACAAGTCCTCTACTTTGGCAAGGTTAGCCTTCCCTCATCTCATTTTTCACCTCTGCAATTCAGCTGGAATTGACATAGAGGAAGACATCCTCATTGATGAGGATAAGCCCATCACTAAGAAAAGGATGGAGCAAACAAGAGAGCCCACTCATGGACCTCACCAAAAGCATAAGGAAATTCCTCATCATGAAATCCCTGAGATGCCTTAAGGGATGCACTTTCCTCCACAAAACTATTGGGAGCAAATCAACACCTCCCTAGGAGAATTAGTTCCAATATGGGACAACTAAGGGTGGAGCACCAGGAGCATTCCATCCTCCTCCATGAAATTAGAGAAGACCAAAGAGCCATGAAGGAGGAACAAAAAAGGCAAGGAAGAGACATAGAGGAGCTCAAGCACTCCATAAGATCTTCAAGAGAAAGAACAAGCCGTCATCACTAAGATGGACCCGTTCTTTAATTTCCTTGTTATTATTTTTCTATTTTTCGAAAATTATGCTTTATGTTTTATTTATGTTTGTGTCTTATTACATGATCACTAGTGTCTAAGTGTCTATGTCTTAAAGCTATGAATGTCCTATGAATCCATCACCTTTCTTAAAATGAAAAATGATCTAAAAACAAAAGAACAAGAAGTACATGATTTCGAATTCATCCTTGAAACTAGTTTAATTATTTTGATGTGGTGGCAATACTTTTGTTTTCTGAATGAATGCTTGAAAAGTGCATATTTTTTATATTGTTGTTTATGAATGTTAAAATTGTTGGCTCTTGAAAGAATAATGAAAAAGGAGAAATGTTATTGATGATCTGAAAAATCATAAAATTGATTCTTGAAGCAAGAAAAAGCAGTGAAAAAGAAGAAGCTTGCGGAAAAAAATGGCGAAAAGAAAAAGAAAGAAAAAGAAAAAGCAAGCAGAAAAAGCCAGTAACCCTTTAAACCAAAAGGCAAGGGTAAAAAGGATCCAAGGCTTTGAGCATCAGTGGATAGGAGGGCCCAAATGAATAAAATCCTGGCCTAAGCGGCTAAACCAAGCTGTCCCTAACCATGTGCTTGTGGCATGAAGGTGTCAAGTGAAAAGCTTGAGACTGAGCGGTTAAAGTTGTGGTCCAAAGCAAAAAGAGTGTACTTAAGAGCTTTGGACACCTCTAATTGGGGACTCTAGCAAAGCTGAGTCACAATCTGAAAAGGTTCACCCAGTTATGTGTCTATGGCATTTATGTATCCGGTGATAATACTGGAAAACAAAATGCTTAGGGTCACGGCCAAGACTCATAAAGTAACTGTGTTCAAGAATCAACAATACTGAACTAGGAGAATCAATAACACTATCTAAATTATGAGTTCCTATAGATGCCAATCATTCTAAACTTCAAAGGATAAAGTCAGATGCCAAAATTGTTCAGAGGCAAAAAGCTACTAGTCCCGCTCATCTAATTGGAGCTAAGTTTCATTGATATTTTGGAATTTATAGTATATTCTCTTCTTTTTATTCTATTTGATTTTCAGTTGCTTGGGGACAAGCAACAATTTAAGTTTGGTGTTGTGATGAGCGGATAATTTATACGCTTTTTGGCATTGTTTTTAGGTAATTTTCAGTATGTTTTTTAATTATTTTTTAGTATATTTTTATTAGTTTTTATTCAAAATTCATATTTCTGGATTTTACTATGAGTTTGTGTATTTTTCTGTGATTTCAGGTATTTTTTGGCTGAAATTGAGGGACCTGAGCAAAAATCTGATTCAGAGGCTGAAAAAGGACTGCAGATGCTGTTGGATTCTAACCTCCCTGCACTCGAAGTAGATTTTCTGGAGTTATTGAATCCCAATTGGCGCAATCTCAATTGCGTTGGAAAGTAGACATTCTGGGCTTTCCAGAAATATATAATAGTCCATACTTTGCCTGAGGTTTGATGGCCCAAACTGGCATTCCAAATCAGCATAAAAATTCTGGCGTCAAAACGCGAGAACTGGCATAAAAGCTGGAGTTAAACGCCCAAACTGGCACCAAAGCTGGCGTTTAACTCCAAGAAAAGTCACCACATGTGAAAGCTTCAACGCTCAGCTCAAGCACACACCAAATGGGCCCGGAAGTGGATTTCTGCATCATTTACTCATTTCTGTAAACGCTAGGTTACTAGTTCATTAGTTCATCTTTATTTCATCTTTTGATCATGTTTTAATGATTGAACCCTCTTTGGGAGGCTTGCCATTTGGCCATGCCTAGACTTTGTTCTTATGTATTTTCAACGGTGGAGTTTCTACACCCCATAAATTAAGGTGTGGAGCTCTGCTGTTCTTCATGAATTAATGCAATTACTATTGTTTTTCTATTCAATTCATGCCTACTTCTTCTCTAAGATATCCATTCGCACTTCAACATGATGAATGTGATGAACTAGTGACACTCATCACCATTCTCACCTATGAACGCGTGCCTGACAACCACTTCCATTCTAAATGCAAACAAGCTTGAATGTGTATCTCTTGGGTTTCTAATCTAAGATTAAAGCCTTTGTGGTATAGGCTAGAATTATTGGCGGCCATTTCTGAGATCCGAAAAGTCTAAACCTTATGTGTGGTATTCCGAGTAGGATCTGGGATTGGATGACTGTGACGAGCTTCAAACTCGCGAGTGTTGGGCGTAGTGACAGAAGCAAAAGGATCAATGGATCCTTTTCCAACATGATCGAGAACCAATAGCTGATTAGCCCTGCGGTGATAGCACAGATGGACTATTTTCACTGAGAGGATAGATGGTAGCCATTGACAATGGTGATCCCCCAACATACAGCTTGTCATGGAAAGGAGTATGAATGATTGGATGAAAGCAATAGGAAAGCAGAGGTTCAGGAGGAACAAAGCATATTCATACGCTTATCTGAAGTTTCCACTAATGAATTACATAAGTATCTCTATCTTATTTTATTTATATTTTAATTATCAAAATCCTATAACCATTTGAATCTGCCTGACTGAGATTTACAAGATGAGCATAGCTTGCTTCAAGCCGACAATCTCCGTGGGATCGACCCTTACTCACGTAAGGTTTATTACTTGGACGACCCAGTGCACTTGCTGGTTACTTGTGCGAAGTTATGAAAAAGAATTGAGATTATGATCGTGCGTACCAAGTTGTTGGTGCAGTTGAGATCACAATTTCGTGCACCAAAGGTGCAATGAAGTCACCAAGTATCTTCCTTGCATTGTTGGCATTGTTGTTATTTTAGGCTGCCATGTCTTCTTCTTTTTCAAAAATTTCTGTTAGGTCCTCTCCAGAGAGTTGTACTTTAGCTTCTCTTTGCTTCCTCTTCAAGGTCCTTTTAGGTTCCGGATCAGCTTCAACAAGAATGCCTTTGTCTTTGTTCCTGCTCATATGAAAGAGAAGAGAACAAGAAAGTATGGAATCCTCTATATCATAGTATAGAGATTCCTTGAGGTGTCAGAGGAAAATAGGAATAGAGGGATGAGGTAGATAGAGAAGAATTCGAACATATAAAGAAGAAGAGAGTTCGAATTGCTAATTGAGGAGGAGTATTAGTCCTTAAATAGAAGAAGGTGAGGAGGGGAAAAATTTTCGAAAACAAAATTTTTTAAATAAAAGTAAAAATTTTAAAATAATTAAAAAGAATTTTGAAAAAGTGGTTGATGGATTTTCGAAAATTAAAAGTGAGAAAGTGGTTAGGTGATTTTTAAGAAGCTTTTGAAATCAGTAATAAAAAGATATAATTGAAAATTATTTTGAAAAAGATGTGATTGAGAATATATGATTGAGAAAATATGATTGAAAAAAAATTTAAAAAAGATTTGATTTTAAAATTAATGATTTTGCTAACAAGAAATTTAAAAGATATGATTCTAAAATTCAAATATTGAACCTTTCTTAACAAGGAAGTAACAAACTTGAAATTTTTGAATCAAATCATTAATTGGTAGCCAGGATTCTCAAAAATAGTGAGAGAAAAATATAAAAAGATTTGTTTTTGAAAAAATATAATTTGAAAAAGATATGAATTGAAAAAGAATTGATTTTGAAAAATTATGAAGATTTGAAAAAGATTTGAATTAAAAACTAACTTACCTCCCTTGTGTTGTCCTGGCGTTAAACGCCCAGAATGGTATCCATTCTGGCGTTTAACGCCCAAAATATTACCCTTTTGGGCGTTTAACGCCCAGCCAGGTACCCTGGCTGGCGTTTAAACGCCAGACTTCCTTCCTCACTGGGAGTTTTGAACGCCTAGCTTTTTCTCTGTAATTTCTCTGCTGTATGTTCTGAATCTTCAATTCTCTGTATTATTGACTTGAAAAGACATAATTCTAAAAATTTTTTGAATTTTTTTATGATGAGAAACAACAAAATGATACTAATCATGGAAAACTAAGATCAAATAAACAATGCATGCAAGACACCAAACTTAGAAATTTTCATACTAGAGACACTAACAAATTGAGAATGCCCATGAGAAACAACAAAAGACACAAAAACAAGAGAATTTAAAGATCAGACCCAAGAGAATCATCAAGAACAACTTGAAGATCAATGAAGAACATAATGCATATATTCAAAAAATGCAAGAAAATTAAAAGTATGCAAGACACCAAACTTAAAAATAGACACTAGACTCAAACAAGAAACACAAACTTTTTGGGTTTTTATGATTTTATTAATTTTTTTTGTATTTTTCAAAAATTATTTGGAAAAAGAAAATAAGGAATTCAAAATTTTTAATGAGAATTCCAGGAATCATGCAATGTTAGTCTAAAACACCGGTCCAGGAATTAGACATGGCTTACCAGCCAGCCAAGCTTTCAGTGAAAGCTTCGGTCCAAAACACTAGACATGGCCAATGGCCAGCCAAGATTCAGCATAACATTACATACAACAGCTAAATTGATGAGAAAGACATAGAAGCTCTTCTAAGGATAATTGAAACCTCAGTCCAAAAGATTAGACATGGCTTAACAGCCAGCCAGGATTCAACATATCTCATGAAACTCTAGAATTCATTCTAAAAAATTTTGATGAATTTTTAGAAAACAAATATTTATTATTTTATTTATTTTTTTTTTGAAATTGTTCAAAAATAAAAAGCTTTAAAAATAAAATAAAATTACCTAATCTGAGCAACAAGATGAACCGTCAGTTGTCCAAACTAGAACAATCCCCGGCAACGGCGCCAAAAACTTGGTACACAAAATCGTGATCACACACTTTTCACACAACTCCGTGCAGCTGACCAGTAAGTGCACTGGGTCGTCCAAGTAATACCTTACGTGAGTAAGGGTCGATCCCACGGAGATTGTCGGCTTGAAGCAAGCTATGGTCATCTTTGTAAATCTCAGTCAGGCGAATTCAAATGATTTTGAGGTTTTGATAATTAAAATGTAATTAAAACATAAAATAAGATAGAAATACTTATGTAATTCATTGGTAGGAGTTTCAGATAAGCGTATGAAGATGCTTTGTTCCATCTGAACCTCTGCATTCCTATTCCCTTCATCCAATCAACCATACTCCTTTCCATGGAAAGCTGTATGTTGGGGGATCACCGTTGTCAATGGCTACCGTCCGTCCTCTCAGTGAAAATGGTCCAAATGCGCTATCACCGCACGGCTAATCATCTGTCGGTTCTCACTCATGTTGGAATAGGATCCATTGATCCTTTTGCGTCTGTCACTACGCCCAGCACTCGCGAGTTTGAAGCTCGTCACAGTCATCCCATCCCAGATCCTACTCGAAATACCACAGACAAGGTTTAGACTTTCCGAATCTCAAGAATGTTGCCAATTGATTCTTGCTTATACCACGAAGACTCTGATTTCACAGAATGGAGGGCTCTGTTGTCAGGAGAGGCAACCATGCATCATGAATCAGGAGGCTAAGAGATACACACTCAAGCTATTACAGATAGAACGGAAGTGGTTGTCAGGCACGCATTCATGGGTGAGAATGGTGATGAGTGTCATTGATCATCACATTCATCTGGTTGAAGTGCGAGTGAATATCTTGGAATAAGAATAAGCTTGAATTGAATAGAAAAACAATAGTACTTTGCATTAATTCATGAGGAACAGCAGAGCTCCACACCTTAATCTATGGGGTGTAGAAACTCCACCGTTGAAAATACATAAGAAATGAGGGTCCAGGCATGGCCAAATGGCCATACCCCAAGTCTAAGGAAAAACATTCCAAAGATGATCAAAAAGAAGAAAATACAATAGCAAAAGGTCCTATTTATAATGAACTAGTAACCTAGGGTTTACAGAAATGAGTAGTTGATGCAGAAATCCACTTTCGGGCCCACTTGGTGTGTGTTTAGGCTGAGCATTGAGGCTTTCACATGTAGAGACTTTTCTTGGAGTTAAAGGCCAGCTCTGGTGCCAGTTTGGGCATTTAACTCTAGCTTTTATGCCCGTTCTGGCGTTTAACGCCAGAATAGGGTAGAAAATTGGCGTTTAAACGTCAGTTTGCGTTATCAAAACTCGGGCAAAGTATGAACTATTATATATTGCTGGAAAGCAAAAGATGTCTACTTTCCAACGCAATTTAGAGCACGCCAATGGGACTTCTGTATCTCGAGAAAATCTATTTTGAGTGCAGCAGGATCAGAATCCAACAGCATCTGCGGTCCTTTTTCAGCCTCTGAATCAGATTTTTGCTCGGGTCCCTCAATTTCAGCCAGAAAATACCTGAAATCACAGAAAAACACACAAACTCATAGCAAAGTCCAGAAATATGATTTTTATTTAAAAACTAGTAAAAATATAATAAAAAGTAACTAAAACACACTAAAAACTACCTAAAAACAATGCCAAAAAGCATATAAATTATCCGCTCATCAGCGTCCCATCCCTTTGGACTAAGTGGAATGTCCAATGCTCTCTGTATGGCACTCTCAGAGATAGGAACTTGCTGATGATGAACGTAGACAGTCTGCAGAGTAGGCGAGTGGAAGTTTGAGTAGAATTCAACTACCCATGATAAGTTGGCTTCTCGCGGCTGCCTTCTCAAAAATCTCCACTGTCTCCTCTCTATGCGGGGCTCTAGAAAATCAATAATGTGTGTTGGAACAATGAGCAGATGCTCATTATTGTAGTTCCTCTCAGCTAGGATGGGGATAACGGTTAGCAAACTGTGTGGAGTCTCGGGCTGGAAAGGCTTTCTCTGATTCATCAACCTTAATGATCTTCTTCACCCGCTTTATTGGTGGCTTGACACTGGTAGATGGAAGTACTTTTTCCAGTGTTCGCTTGGTTCCTCTCCTTGCTGGTGACTTGTCAGTGGCCTTTTCTTTTCCTTTCTTGGTACCCATGCCTAAGGAAGAAGAAAAAGGAAGAGTGTGAAATATAGATAACTAAGACCGGAAGGGAAAAAATTCCAAGTGATAATGAATGCCAAAGGAAAGATGCTAGCCATCTACATGGTAGCTACAACATGTAGGTAAGACATCAATAAAGATAAAAAAGGCAATTAAAAATAATCAGATGCAAGAGGGTAAAAACATGCAAATAACAGGCATGAGAAGCATAGCTCAAGCATCAAGTAATAAATGTGCCAAATAACAGAGCATTTGTAATGATGACAATTGTAAAAGATAATCTCAAACACATGTGGAGCAGAAATGTTGTGAAAAAGAGGCATTCAACTAAAAGAGTAAAATAAAATAGCATTCAAAGTGCCATAAAAGCTTTTTCACAAACACGTGGTGTGCAAGGTATAATAGGAATGAAGGTAATGTAATCCAAATGTATATGAGAGCCAAAGTATGATATCAATTGTCAAATCACTCCTTATAATATCCATAAGCTTCATTATAGTAAGGTAATATCCAAATAAAATTCCAGCACCAACATAAAAATGCAAGAAAGAAGAAAGAAAAAGAAACCATGAAATTAAAAGAAAAAGAAGAAAGAAACATAAATTAAAGTAATAATGAAAGAGTAAAAGGGGAAGAAGAAAAGAACCTTGATGAAGGAGATGAAGAAGAAAGGAAGAAAGTAATAGAAAGTAAGAAAGAATAAGGAAGAAGAAGGAAAGAAGAAAGAAGAAATAATTAGGATTTAAAAGAATTAGGATTTGAGGGGTGGGAGATGTGAAATCAAGCGCTGAGGTATTTTAGTTGTGCGTCGCATGCGACACGTACGCATGGATCACGCTATTTTCAAGCGATGCGAGCGCGTCAGGGATGCGTACGCGTGACATGGGTTGTGCAATTGGCGCGGAGGCAGCCTCGCGCATGCACAACTCTCTGTCCAATACGCACATTTGCCAAAATTTTAAACGACGTGTGCGCCTCAGTGATGCGTACGCGTGGATGGCCTGGATGGGAAAACGACGTGTACGCATCAGGGACGCGTACGCGTGATAGGACTTGTGCTCCTAGCACAGTTCCAGCCCCACACCATCACGATTCTCTGCCCAAATACTCATTTACGCCGATTTCATCATCCACGCGTGCGCGTGCTGGACGCGTACGCGTGGAGTGCCAAAATTTTAAATGACGCTCCCGCGTCTTGGACGCGTACGTGTGAGCATGTTTGTGCGCAACACACACTTCCTGCGCCACTCCCACGCAACTCTCTGTTCAATATGTATGTTACACGCACACACATATGACGTGTATGCGTCAACGACACTTGCGCGTCGTGTGCGTATTTTTTTTTATGCAGAATGCAGTATGCAGCTAATTATGTAGAGATTATAAATAGATATTGAGAAAAACAAGATAAAATAAAATAAAATAAAGTTAAGAAGAAAACTGAAAGGTCGTACCATGGTGGGTTGTCTCCCACCTAGCACTTTTCTTTAACGTCCTTAAGTTGGACGGTCCACTAGCTCAGTCTTCTGCTGTTGGTAGATCCTCCAAGAGGAAGATCTCCAGCTCCTTGTTTTTCTTCATCTTCTCACCATGATATAGCCTTAAGCGATGTCCATTGACCTTGATGAATTTGGAGCTTGAAGGATGACTCAGGTGAAAGACTCCGTATGGCTCTGCCTTCTCTACTCTATAGGGACCTTTCTATCTGGATCTCAGCTTGCCTGGCATGAGCCTCAGTCTGGAGTTATAAAGGAGGACTAACTCCCCTGGTCTGAACTCTCTTCTTTTAATGTGCTTGTCATGCACAACCTTCATCTTCTCTTTTTACAGCCTGGAGTTATCATATGCTTCTAGGCGAAGGTTCTCTAATTCTTGTAGTTGCATCTTTCTTTCAGCTCCGGCCTTCTTAAATCCCATGTTGATTTCTCTTACTGCCTAGAAAGCCTTGTGCTCTACCTCCACTGGGAGGTGACAAGCTTTTCCATAAACCAGGCGAAAGGCGCTCATCCCGATTGGTGTCTTGTACGCTGTCTGATATGCCTAAAGCGCATCTTGTAGCCTGGTGCTCCAGTCCTTCCTATGAGGCTTGACTATCTTCTCCAGGATACACTTTATCTCTCTGTTAGACACCTCTGCTTGTCCATTAGTCTGCGGGTGGTAAGAAGTTGCTACCTTGTGAATAACGCCATGCTTCTTCAATAGAGCGGTCAACCTCCTGTTACAAAAGTGAGTGCCTTGATCACTCACGATTGCTCGTGGTGATCCAAAGCGACAGATAATATGGTTTCTAACAAAAGAGACAACAGTGTTAGCATCATCAGTATAGGTAGAAATTACTTCCACCCATTTAGAAACATAATCTACAACTAACAGTATATGTAAGTAACCACTATAGTTTGGAAATGGACCCATGAAGTCAATGTCCCAAACGTCAAAAATTTCAAAGAATAGCATAATCTGCTGGGGCATCTCAACCCTCTTGGATATGTTCCCAAACCATTGGTATGGGGGACAAGATTTACAGAAGGAAGTAGCATCTTTAAAGAGAGTAGGCCACCAGAATCCACAATCTAGTATTTTTCTTGCTGTTCTTTGAGGGCCAAAATGTCCTCAACTCTCAGAAGAGTGGTAGGCCTCTAAAATGGACTGGAATTCTGATTGAGGCACACACCTTCTAATTATCTGGTCAGTACCATACCTCCATAAATATGGGTCATCCCATATATAATATTTGGACTCGCTTTTTAGCTTGTCCTTTTGATCCTTGGTAAAATTAGGAGGGAAAGTATGGCTAACTAGATAATTAGCTACAGGTGCATACCAAGGAACTACTTCAGATACTACATGTAAGCTATCAAATTGAAAAGCATCATTGATAGGAGTGGAGTCACTCTTAATGTGCTCTAGGCGAATCAAGTGGTCCGCCACTAAATTCTGAGAACCACTCCTATCCTTGATTTCTAAATCAAATTCTTGCAGCAGCAGTATCCAACATATTAGCCTTGGTTTGGACTCCTTTTTAGCTAATAAATATTTTAGAGCTGCATGGTCTAAGTACACTAGCACCTTAGTACCAAGTAAGTAGGCTCGAAATTTATCCAAAGAAAAAATAATAGCCAGAAGCTCTTTTTCAGTGGTGGTGTAATTAGACTGAGCAGCGTCTAAGGTCTTTGAGGCATATGCAATTACAAAAGGATCCTTACCTGCATGCTGAGCCAACGCCGCTCCTACTGCATGGTTGGAGGCATCACACATAATCTCAAATGGCTGGCTCCAGTCTGGTCCTCTCACAATCGGAGCTTGAGTCATGGCAATCTTTAGCTTATCAAACGCTTCCATACAGTCCTCACTCAACTGGAATTTAATATCCTTCTGCAGCAGTCTGGATAAGGGCAATGCTACCTTACTAAAGTCCTTGATAAATCTCCGGTAGAAACCTGCATTGCCAAGGAAAGAATGGACTTCCCTCACAGAGGAGGGGTAAGGTAGACTAGAAATGACATTTACTTTTGCTGGATCTACTGAAATACCAGTATTAAAAACAACATGTCCTAGAACAGTACCTTTTTTGACCATAAAATGACACTTTTCAAAATTTAAAATAAGGCTTGAATTAGCACACCTATCTAATACTCTAGATAAACTTTCCAAGCAAAGGCTAAAGGAATCACCGTATACACTAAAATCATCCATGAAAACTTCATACAATTCTCAATAAGATCAGAGAAAAGACTCGTTATGCACCTTTAGAAAGTAGTTGGTGCATTACATAAGCCAAAAGGCATCCTCTTGTAAGCATATGTTCCAAAGGGACATGTAAAAGTAGTCTTTTCCTGATCTTCAGTAGCTATATGAATCTGGAAATAGCCTGTGTAACCATCTAAAAAGCAATAATGTCATTTACCAGACAGGCGATCCAGCAATTGATCAATGAATGGCAGGGGGTAGTAATCCTTACGAGTGGCCTGGTTGAGGCGCCTGTAGTCAATGCAAACCCTCCAGGAATTCTGCACTCTAGTTGCTATGAGCTCTCCTTGCTCATTCTTTATTGTAGTGACTCCAGACTTCTTGGGCACCACTTGTACTGGGCTAACCCACTCGCTATCTGAGATGGGATAGATAATATCTACTTCAAGCAGTCTAGTCACTTCCTTCTTGGCAAGCTCCAAGATGGTGGGATTCAGTCTTCTTTGGGGTTGACGGACAGGCCTTGCTCCATCTTCTAAAAATATCTGGTGTTCACAAACTTGAGGGCTGATGCCTACTATATCCGCCAAGCTCCACCCAATAGCCTTCTTGTGTCTTCTTAGCACACTAAGCAGTTGCTCCTCTTGTTGGGAAGTGAGTTCCCTTGCAACGATGACTGAGAGCTTCTGATTATCCTCAAGGTAAGCATACTTGAGTTGGGGTGGAAGAGGCTTTAACTCCAATTTCTGCTCATGGTTAGGCACTTGATCTTCTGAAGCTAGTGATGGTGGCTAAGTGTCTTCATTGTGTTCAGAGGGTTTTGATAAACCGATATTTTATGATGTATTTTGTGCTCAATTTAAGTGATTTATTCAATCATTTACCCACTTATTCATGTAAATTGCATGGTTTTACTTTCCCTTCATTATCATGTTTCCTATGCTTTAAAAAAATTAATTTTGATTACCCTTTATCATCATTCGATGCCGTGATTTGTTTGTTAAGTATTTTCAGATCTCCTAAGGCAGGAATGGCTTAGAGGACAGAAAGGAAACATACAAAAAATGGAAGGAAAGCACAAAAATAGAGTTTTGAAGAAAAGGGCAGCGATGCGAATGCATGGACGACGCGGCCGCGTGCCCAGCGCAAAAAGGCACTGACGCGAACGCGTGACTGATGCAGACGCGTGCCTTGAGAAGAACGTAAATGACGCGTACCCGTGGCCGAAGCGAACGCGTGACAAGGAAAACTCCCAAATGACGCGACCGCGTGACCTACGCGGACGCGTGACAGATGCCACGTGCAGAAATTGCAGAAAACGCACCCAGCAATTTTTGGACCCTTTTTCGGCCCAATTCTGAATCCAGAAACACAGAATATAAGCCAGAGAATGGAGGAATCAGAAAAGATATCATACATTCACTTTTGATATTTTAGATGTAGTTTTTAGAGAGAGAGGTTCTCTCCTCTCTCTTAGGTTTTAGGATTAGGATTCCTCTTAAAGGATTTAGGATTACAACTTCCTCTCAGGTTCAATATTCCTTTTACTTTATATTTCTCTTTTACTTTCAGATACTTTAATGCTTCTTTTTGTTAATTACTTATGATTGCCAAATTGGCTTATGAACCATTCATGTTAGGATTTTCTCTTATTAATGCAATTGAGGTATTTCAGATTTATGATTCTTATTTAGCTTTTTATATTCTTGGCTTAAATTGATTAACTGGAGATTCTTGAGTTATCAAACTCATCGTGATTGACAATTATTATTTTTGCTAACTGAATTGGATTCCACTAACTCTAGTCCTTTCTTAGGAATTGGCTAGGACTTGAGGATCAGACTAATTAGTCCACTTAACTTTCCCTTGCTTTAGTAAAGGTTGACTAAGTGGGATTAAAACTCAATTCTCATCACCATCGATAAGGATAACTAGGACAGGACTTCCGAATTTTCATACCTTGCCAAGAGTTCTTTATTATTATTATTATTAATTTATTTTTCTTGTCATTTAAATTACTTGCTTCTTATTTCAAAAACCCCCAATTTACAAAACTCAAAACCAATAATAAGAACATACCTCCCTGTAGTTCCTTGAGAAGACGACCCGAGGTTTGAATACTTTGGTTATCAATTTTAAAGGGGTTTGTTACTTGTGACACCCAAACGTTTGTACGAAAGGGTTTTCTGTTGGTTTAGAAGCTATACTTGCAACGCGATAATATTTGTGAATTTCTTTACCGACATTAAATCTCAGTTCGTCAAAATGGCGCTGTTGCCGGGGAACTGCAAACGTGTGCCTTATTATTGGTTATTGTAAATATTTTTCTTTTACTTGTTTATTTGTGTTTACTTTTCCCTTTTATTTCTATTAGCTACTATGAATTTTCACCCCTCTCGCTTTGAGTTTGGTTCTAATTTTGTTGAAAGGAGTAGAAGCTATAACAGGAATATGCATCAAGGTCTAAGCAATCAAAGATGGATGGAGCTAAGAGGATCTGATCAACACTTTAGGCAACAACACCCTCCAAGATATCATGGGCAAGGACTACTCTACAATGCATACCAAGCTGATAGATATGGTGGACCCCCTTGTATTTACCAACAAGCCCCACCCTGTGCTTATAGATAATCCTCTCAACATAGCTTTGAACCACCAAACTCAGAAGTTCCTTTCCACCATTCACCACCGTATGACCCTTATCCACCACAATCCCAATCCAATTACTCCCAAGAACCACCACATTCTTATTATGAACCCTCTCTCCCAACCAATAAACCCTCATATCCACCCCAATCTCCAATGAATGACAACCTTCGTGTTCTTCTTCAAGGGCAAGCGAAGATGCAAAGGGACGTACTGGAACTCATTACTGCCTTAACCAAGGTAGTAAATATAATAGCTTCCCGACATCTGAGCACTCAAAGTACTCCCATGGCTACATGTGGCGATTCAAAAGAAGAGCGTAGCATGAAGGAGACACTAGAAACTTCAGTGGACAATGAGGAGCATGGCTTTCTATTAGAACAAGTGGAGGAAGCCATAATAGTTGTAGAGGAAGAGGTGGTTGAAGATTTAGGAGATGCTGAACCTCCATAGGAATCGAGAACTGTAAAGGATTCCGCTGAGGATTTTGAAATTGATGCTAAGGAGGAGAGTGCACAACTTCCAATGCATATACCTTGTGAAAAATTGGACGAAACAGACCAAGAAATTGATTCCATAGGCAGTGATGATCATGAATTAAGCTCTCCTAGTCACAAACTCACATCCGCAACTGAACTCCTTGAGCCTGAAGAACCTTATCCAAGTGAATACGAGCTTTGTCTTTACAGAACCACTAGAAACACCTATCCCAAGGCCATTACCACCTAATACAAGCTTCAAGTGGGTACAATCCTTAACCTTTGTCTTTACTTTTCCACTTGAATATGGTTTGCTTGAAACAGATGGCCAGCTTAGAGCTCTCTGCGGCTTTAAGAGTAAGAGGGAAATGGCTCGTACTCAGAGCTGGTGTGCAAGATTCAATAAGGTTCCACGCTTCAATTCGAAGTGCACGGATTGGTATCAAGTTCAATCGAATGGGTCTCGGAAGGCATTTGGTCATCTTGGTGAGAATACAATTTCTAAACCGCCCGGATGGAAGAATGTAGATCAAGACAAAGGCAGATTTAAAAGCAAAGTTTGGAATCTTAGAATCTATTCTGACATTCGTCACCCCGGGAGCCTGAGAATCTGTTTGAAGCTGCTCAGGAGCTTTACATGCCTAGTTTGGGACCCCAGAGGCTGTTGGCATTCCAAACATTGGTGGAAATTTCTGGATGAATTTAAGCACAAGCCACCATGACAGGAAGCTCATCAAATGTCCAACTTAAGGACTTTAACTAAAAGTGCTAGGTGATAAACCACTATTTTATTGTTTATAATGTGTTTAATTGTGTGGTTTTATCATGATCTTTACCCACTTATTCATATCATTAGCATGCATTTATATTTCCTTCCTAAAATTATTACATGAGTGAAAACTTGCTTCCTAGAGACTTTTAATTATGTATTTTAATTCTCCTTTATTCCATTCGATGCCGTGATCTGTGTGTTAAGTGTTTCGGGCTTTATAGGGCATGAATGAGTTGGAGATTGGAAAGAAAGCTTGCAAAAATAGAAGGAACACAAGAAATTAAGGAGATGACTAGCGAGAAGTGACACAGCCGCATGGCTCACGCGACCGTGCGGAAGAGAGGAAATCGCAGTGACGCGGTCGCATGGCTAACGCGACCGCGCGGATTGGAATAGCACAAGTGACGTGGAGGCGTAAAAGGCGCGCCCGTGTGGCAAAGCAAAACGCCGCATGACACGTCCGCATGAATGACGCGATCGCGTGACATGCGCGATCTGCATAATCTGCAGAATTCGCTGGGGGCAATTTTGGGCCCTGTTTTGACCCAGTTTTCGGCCCGAAAAAGCAGACTAGAGCTAGAGGACATGCAGAAACAAGAAAAAATAACATTCATTCTACACAGTTTTAGTTTTTAGATCTAGTTTTACTCCTCCTCTAGGTTTTCTCTCTACACATTCATAGTTCTTAGGATTTTTATTTTCTATTGTTCTTTGCATTGGGATATTGAGAAGAGTTGTTACCTCATCAAGACTTCGTCATTCTAGTTCGTTCTCTTTACTTCGCTTTACTCTTCCATGTCCTTTAATTTACTCAATTTCATTATTGAATTATTTTAGAATTTATTAATACAAGAATTACTTTTACTTTTAATTGATTTCTTTGAGTTTTATTTATCATGTCTTTCTTTAATTCCCTTTTCTATGTTGTGTTACATAATCACAATGAGCGAGTAGTTCCCTAACTTGATGGGGAGTTGATTGAAAGGAACCCTTGAGTTGGAATACTCAAAAGAGAGATTGTAATTGGGTTTACTGTTGGATGGCTCTCTAGTCACTAACGCCAATCCTTCCAAGTAAGCGGATTGGGACTTGTGAGTAGAAACATCATTTTAACTTGTTTGACTTTCCCTTATTTAGTAAGGGATAAGTAAATAGAACGACCTTCAATTATCAATTAATCTTGAGAGTACTGCAACAAGAATAGGGCTTCCAACTAATCTACTCCCAGTCAAGGGTTTTATTTAAATTACTTAATTTCCCCAATTTAATTTCCTATTTATTCAACTCAAACTCTTTCTGAAAATATCTGATTAATAAAATAGCACACCTTTCTGTAACTCGTTGGGAGACGACCTGGGATTCATACTCACAATATTTTAAATTTTAATTTTTGTGACAACCTTTCTAAATTGATAAGCGAATTTCTGGTTGGTTAAGAACTATACTTACAACGCACAACTTATATCAATTCTTAATTAGCCAATTTCCGCCACGTCAATTTTTGGCGCCGTTGCCGGGGAGTTACAATAGAGTGCTAAAGTTATTAATTGGATTTTATTTATTTACATTTTATTTTTTCTTGCTACCATGAGTTGCTCATTTCTTTCGTTAGATGACGCGTTCACTTCCTAATCCAAGCTTGCTAGTATTCGATCCTGGGATTGAAAGAACTATTTCATGAATAAGGCAAGCTCGGCGTCGGTTAGTCCTCTCTGAGGGCGGATCTGAAACGTCACTTGAGAAAGAAACCAGCCCCTGTTCTACTGATTTGGTTGATTTACGTGCAGGTAACATGGCAGCAGCTAGGAGAGTTACTATCCAGGAGGCTGGAGCCCCTGATTTTACAATGCAACCATTTCAAGCGCATCACCAAGCGGTGGCTACAGACTTTGAAATAAAGACCGCACTGCTCAATTTGATGCCCAAGTTTTATGGCTTGCCTGCTCAAGAACCTATCAAGCACCTGAGAGATTTTCAAGCAGCATGTTCTACTGTCAGGCGTGATGGTGCAGATGAAACATCAATTTTGCTGAAAGCTTTCCCGTTTTCTCTTGAGGGGAAAGCAAGAGAGTGGTACTACACTCAACCAGCAGCAACTGTATCCAACTGGGATACACTGAGAAGAGAATTTTTGGAAAAGTTCTTTCCAGCTGAAGTTACTGATAAACTGAGGAAAGACATTTCCATCATTGTTCAGGATGAATCCGAGACTCTCTATGAATACTGGGAGTGCTTCAATAATCTTCTGGAAGCATGCCCCCACCATATGATTGACAAGATAGTGTTACTCGGCTACGTCACCGATGCGGGCAGAAATTGGCGAATTAAAAATTGTTAAATTATATACGTTGCAAGTATAGTTCTTAACTCGCCAGAAATCTGCCTATCAATTTAAAAAGGTGTCACAAAAAATTGAAATTAAAATACTGGGAGTATGAGTCCCAGGTCGTCTCCCAACGAGTTGCAGAAAAGTATGCTATTTTATTAATCAGATGTTTTCAAAAAGGTTTGAGTTGAGTAAACAGGAAATTAAATTGCTGAATTTGAATAATGTAAATAAAAGCCTTGACTGGGAGTTGGTTAGTTGGAATCCCTATTATTTTTGGAATACTCTCAAGATTAATTGACAATTAAAGGTTGTCCTGTTTAGTCATCCTTTACTAGGTAAGGGAAAGTCAAACAAGTTGGAATGCTACGTCTGTTCACAAGTTGCAATCCACATAATTAAAAGAGATTGGTGTTAGTGACTAGAAGGCAATCCAACCATAAACCCAATTTCAATCTTTCTTTTAAGCCTTCCAACTCAAGGGTTCCTTACAATCAACTCCCCATCAAGTTAGGGAACTACTCGCTCATTGTTAATGTAAAATTCATAGCATATAAAAAGGAATTAAAGAAAGACATTGTAAATAAAAATCAAAATAGTCAATTAAAAATAAAAGTGATCCTTGTATTAAATAATCCTAAAAATATTCCAATGGTAAAATTAAACAAAGCAAAGAACATGGAAGAGTAAAGCCAAGTAAAGAAAACGAACTAGAATGACGAAGTCTTGATGAGGTAATAACTCTTCTCAGTGTTCTAATGCCAAAAAGTAAGAGAAAATTTAATCCTAAGAACTATGAATGTATGGAGAGAAAACCTAGAGGAGGAGTAAACTAGATCTAAAACTAAAACTGTGTAGAATGAATGTTGTTGTTGGTTTCTGCATGTTCTCTGGCTCTAGTCTGCTGTTCTGGGCCGAAAACTGGGTCAAAATAGGATCCAAAATCGCCCCCAGCGAATTCTGTAGATTATGCAGATCGCGCATGTCACGCGATCGTGTCATCCATGCAGACGCATCATTCGCGTTTTTCCCTGACACGCGTTCGCGTCGTCCACGCCTCCGCGTCACTTGTGCTTTTCCATTCTACGCGGTCGCGTGAGCCATGCGGCCGCATCACTGCGATTTCTCCTCTTCCGCGCGGTCGCGTGAGCCATGCGGCCGCGTCACTTCTCGCTGGTTATCTCCTCAATTTCTTGTGTTCCTTCCATTTTTGCTAGCTTCCTTTCCAATCTCCAACTCATTCATGCCCTATAAAGCCTGAAACGCTTAACACACAGATCACGGCATCGAATGGAATAAAGGAGAATTAAAATGCATAATTAAAAGTCTCTAGGAAGCAGTTTTCAATCATGTAATAATTTCAAGAAGGAAATATAAATGCATGCTAAATGAATGAATAAGTGGGTAAGGATCATGATAAAACCACACAATTAAGCACAATATAAACCATAAAATAGTGGTTTATCAACCTCCCCACACTTAAACATTAGCATGTCCTCATGCTTAATGGAAGGAGATAAAATAAATAAGTATGAACATGTAGAAACTCCTGCAATGCAATGCAATCCTATATATATGAATGCAACTATATGATTCTTGCCCACTTGATTAAAAGTAAATAAGCTCTTCAAAACAATTACAAATCAAATTTCACTAATTCTATCAGTATACAGTAAGACAGATAAAAATGCAAGAAGATAGCTCATGAAAGCAGGGAACATGGAAATTCAAGCATTGAACCCTCACTGATGATGTATGTACCTCTAATCTCTCTAGTGTATAAGGTAATCACTCTATCCTTCTCTAATCATGCTCTCTAACTTTTGTTCTTCTCCTAACCAATCAACAACAGTTAATATACCAATGCAAACATCATGAGGTCTTTTCAAGGTTGTAATTGGGCCAAGGTAGGGGTAGGGATACATATATGGTTAAATGAGCTTATAAATTGAATCTTTAATTAACCCAAGCTTTAACCCGACCTATATATATTTACTGTAACCTTAGAATTCATACCTAGCTACCCAGAATTCCCTTTCACATTCCATACTGATGTATCAACTTTTTATTTCAATTTTATCATATGTGCGTTGATCTTTGAATTCTTAATTCAGCATTGGGGTAATTTTGTCCCCTTATTTATTTATTGATTTTTTTCATATAGACATAAAAATAAACATAGCTTATCAATACACATAAATTTTTAATTCTTATAGTTTCACATGAGTAGGTATCCAAATTCCCATTGCATTATTATGATACATTCCCTTAATAACTTTTGTTCCCACAATTTTCCATATTTAACTAGCACACACAATTCTATCTTAAGCTAACCAAAGATTCAATTTGGGATATACAATTGTTTTTCCGCTTAAAGCTAGTAATGTGGTGAAATATAGAACAAACGGGATTTAAAGGCTCAAAGTGGTTAACAAAGGCAATTGAAAAGGGTAGGCTTAATTTGGATAAGTGAGTTTAAACAAATAATGGCCTCAATCATATGCAAGCATATAAATATAATACATATTGGATATATAGGATGAAACAAAATATAGATTACAGTCATAGAGAAGTAAACACACAAGAATAAAATATTTATGGTTAAATAATGTAACCATGCATAAAGGCTCAAATTTTCACAGGTTGTGTGTTCTTTAGCTCAAAAATCATGTCCCAAATACAACTTCAAGCAGATTTATCATATTTTTTTTTTAAATTAGTGAAATTTTGTTCCAAAGATAGAGTCTTAGAAGAAACTTATTGTCTTTATAATCAAGTAGAGCATGCATGCAACTACCCTATTACTATGCAATTTATCCTATTCTATAAAAGAAAGAAAATATAACTAAAATATCCTAATTTATTGGTGCTAGGGAAGAGAAATTACCTCCGGAAGTCAGGTACTAACTGACCTCCCCACACTTAAGGCTTTGCACCGTCCTCGGTTCCATCTGTCAGGAACAGGGGTGGGCTGGTAGCAGTATCTCCATAGTCGGGATCATCATGGCTCCCTGTGCTGGTAAAGGAAGTGGAGTCCGGGGTGTCTGAGTCCTTGAAGTGTCCCTTGAGTAGCTCCTTGAGGTGTTTGAATCAGCGCTCGTTACGGCGCTCTCTTAACTTCGCTTTCTATTCTTGCCGATCCAACCTTTCGATTATCTGCTGGAGCAGTTCGTCTGTTGTGGGTGAAGATCACTATCCAATTGGATGAAGATCGAAAGCTTTCAAGTAAAATCAAGAGAAAAGATAGAAGAAGAATAATGAAAACTAGTATTGATCCATCAAATTACAACAGAGCTCCCTAACCCAATGAAAGAGGTTTAGTTGTTCATAGCTCTGGAAAATGAAAACAAAGATGGAGAATACATAATGAAAACTAGAAGTACAGAGAAAGTAAATACAGGAAGTAGTTCTATGCTATTTTCCAACTCCCAGAACTCCCAGAACTAATTCAAAGCTACTCCTATATATACTACTCTTCTCATCTTCTAGTTGGCTCTTCAAGTCTTGGGCCTTTGGATCTTGAGTTTGAAGCAGTTCTTTTCTTCATTTGGGCTTGGCTTTACTTGCAGAGAGAAAGTGTGAAGTGGGCAGAGACTTTAGCTCATGGCGTTAGGGGTGTTAACGTTTAGGGAAAATATGAGTTCGAGAACGTTAGTGACAATCAACTTTCTCACTAAAGTTCCCAAGTAAAAGCCACGTTAACTTCAATGTTAGTGGCACAAACGTTGCCACTAACGTTGCCTCTAGGTCCTTCGCACACGTTATTGGGGCTTAACTTTCCCAATAACGTTGAAAAGCCCCTATTGCTCCTACGTTAGAGCCCACGTTAACTTAGTTAACGTGGCTTTTTAACGTGAGCTTGCCATCCTTCGAGAACGTTAGTGACACTCAACATTGTCACTAACGTTCCAATGTGCCCCATGTCTCACGTTAGAGCCCACGTTAACGTGCTCTTTAACGTGGCATTGCTTAGCTATCCCAACGTTAGTGACAATGTAGAGTGTCACTAACGTTGGCTCATTTTTTACTCATCCAGGTTAGCTTCCACGTTAACTAAGTTAATGTGGGAGTTAACGTGGCTCATAGTGGCTTGTGTGGCTCCTACCAACGTTAGTGACAATGTTGAGTGTCACTGACGTTGACCATCACCTTCTTCTCTCACGTCAGCCTCCACGTTAACTAAGTTAACGTGGAAGTTAACGTGGCTCCTTGGGGTTGTGTGGTTGCTTCCAACATTAGTGACAATGTTGGGTGTCACTAACGTTGTCGACCACTCTTGCCTCTTCACGTTAGCTTCCACGTTAACCAAGTTAACGTGGGAGTTAACGTGGCATTGTGCACTTAGGCAAACGTTAGTCATAATGTTGAATGTCACTAACGTTTGCTTCCTTTCCCCCTTTTAACGTTAGAGGCCACGTTAACTAAGTTAACGTGGACTCTAACGTGGCCACTTGTGAGCATTGGCCAACGTTAGTGATAATGTTAAGTGTCACCAACGTTGGCTCAAATTCCCTTCTTCACATTAGAGTTCACATTAACTTAGTTAACGTGACTCTTAACGTGGGTAATGATGACTTCGAGAGCGTTATTGGCAGTCACTTTTCTCATTAACTCTGCAAGTTACCTCCCATTCCTTGCTTCCTTTGGTCCTGAAATCAGGCAATAGAGTGCATCAAAGTTCTAGTCCAAGTCATGGGTAATGCAGCATATAATTTATCACTAAACTCATGCAAAATCCTCATGAAATCATGTAAAATGCACAATGTATGCTTGAATCCAGGTGTAAGTGAATATCTACCCAAAACTAGCTTATTTCCTAAGAAAATGCATGAAACTACCCTAAAAATAGTAAAGAAAGGGTCAGTGAAACTGGCCAAAATGCCCTGGCATCACAACACCAAACTTAAAGCTTGCTTGTCCCTAAGCAAGTACTGGAACAAGAGAATGATGAATGAAATGCCAAGAGAAATGAGTCATTCTTATGGAAGTCATGTCACTGATTTTATGGTGGTTTCATGCATAGCAACTTAGGTTCATTCCTGGCTTTCAGACCTTTATCATGCCCTACAATACTCACTTTGCTTACATCCCATGAGACTTTTATTCATTGATCCTTTTATTGTCATTTCAGGGCTTATTGGTGTTCTTCAGGCTAAGTGTTCTGTAAGGAGGCAACTCTTTAAGATAAGCTTTCAGCCAACACTCCCGAACCAGTTGGTTCAAGGTGCTAGGTGTTGAGACACCCCTAAGGACTTACTCCCTCAAGTCTCTCCCCCATACATACACACCACAGGCATATAGTTTATTCATTTTCTTTTCTTGATGCCTTGGTGTCCAGCACCTCTTTGGGTTACTAAATGTTCTGTTGTAAGGGTTACTCTTGATAGTTGACTTTCAGCTGATAATCCTGAGTTAGTTAACCCAAGTTACCAAGTGATAAGGCACCCCTAAGAGCTTATTCATCCAAGTAGATCCCTCACACAGGAACACCACAGACACATGCCTCAAGATTTAAAACCATTGGTGCCTAGCCTTATTGCTAAGTCTTTTTCTTTTATTCCTCAACTTTGATTGTTCTTTCCCTTTTTCTTATTAGGATCTTCTTATTTATCTAGTCTCATGGGGTGTGTCTCAAGTATAGTATTCATGATAGATAGTTGTCTTCCCACCTTATGGTTGAACCAACTTAGCTAACTTATGATCACACCAAAAACTCATGAATGCACTTCCCTATTATGAACTCCACTCTGGTCTTTTTTTAAAAACACACTCATTCTCTTTTTCATCTGATTTCAAGGGACAAACATACAATTAAGTAAGGAGATGGTGTAGTAACATAAAGACTAGCACACAGAGAATTTCTTCAATACCAAAAACTTAAAAGACAAAATTGAAAAAGGTTCCAACTACGAGTATCTATTAATCAAAAGTGCATTCGGACTTCCAATTTTCAACAATTCTGAGTATAATGGAATTAAGTGACAATACAACCTTCGGGTGATGATTTCTAGTTGCTCTCTTTCTTTGTCATCATCCTAGTCCTTGCTACTTCACTTCCTTGGGTGAAGATGCACTATTTCCTCATAAGATTCCTGTAAAGTTATTGGAAGCTGCTTGTTCCCAAAGCACTTGAGACATAGTTAGCTTGTATGTGTGCTTGTGGCTGTTAAACTTACTTTGGTGTGCGAACACCAAACTTAATTCCTTGCCCACTACAAAACATTGCATATATGCAGAGAACCTCATATCTTGTTGTTAATATAACAATTATTACTAAAGTCTAACTACATCTAAGTGGTTTCCCTTGATTGGTTGGAGCTAGCAATGTGTTTTGGGAGTGGGGTGTAATTCTAATGTCTTTGGTAGAACACCAAACTTAGAATCACACTTTCACTCTTGACTTGTTTTGGTGTGGAACACCAAACTTAGCTCCTCGCAATACCAGGGGAAACAACTTGTGATCCTTATTGAAATATAGATGAAAAGGAAACTACCCGAGGTTGGGTTGCCTCCAAACAGAGCGCTCTTTTATCGTCGCTTGCTCGACGGTTCCTCCTTTACTTGAGGTGGTAATTTACTATGGGGTGTTCCCCCATGTTTCCCAGTTAATGCTTGAGTCCTTGTCCATTCACTATAAAAGTCCCTTCAGAGCCTTCATCCATGATTTCGATATGTCCATAAGGCGAAACTCTTGTGACAAGAAAAGGTCCGGACCACCTTGATTTGAGTTTTCCTGGGAATAGTCTCAATTTGGAATTGTAGAGGAGTACTCGTTGCCCCTTTTCAAAACTCCTAGGTGCAAGATGCAGGTCATGTCTTCTCTTTGCATTCTCTTTATACATCTTGGTGTTTTCATAGGCTTGTGACCTGAATTCCTCCATCTCTTGCAGCTGCAAGATCCTCTTTGCACCAGCAGCAATGCTATCAAAGTTTAGTATCTTGATTGCCCAGAGAGCCTTGTGCTCAAGCTCCAGTGGTAGGTGACAAGCTTTCCCATAAACCAGTTGATAAGGGGACATCCCCAGTGGTGTTTTGAATGCTGTTCTGTATGCCCAAAGAGCATCATCCAGCTTCTTCGACCAATCCTTTCTTGATGCACCCACAGTCTTTTCCAGAATCCTCTTTAGCTCTTTGTTGGATATCTCAGTTTGTCCACTTTTTTGGGGATGATATGGTGTAGCTACCTTATGTTTTACCCCATATCGTAGGAGAAGAGCTTCTAGTGGTTTGTTACAAAAATGGCTCCCTCCATCACTGATGAGTGCTCGTGGGACTCCAATCGGCTAAAGATATTCTTCCTAAGGAAGTTCATGACAACCTTGTTATCATTTGTTGGGGTTGCAATAGCCTCTACCCACTTGGAGACGTAATCTACTGCTACTAAAATGTAATTGTTTGCATATGAGGTTGGGAATGGTCCCATGAAATCAATTCCCCACACATCAAATAGTTCCAGTTCCAAGATGAAATTCTGTGGCATCTCATTTCTTTTGGGCAAGTTTCCAGATCTTTGGCATTCATTGCAGCTCCTTACCAGTTCTTTTGCATCTTTGAAAAGGGTAGGCCAAAAGAATCCGCTTTGTAACACTTTTGCTACAGTTCTGTCTCCTCCAAAGTGTCCTCCATAACATGAGCCATGGCAGTTCCATAAGACTTCTCGTCCTTCTTCTTCTGAAACACATCTTTTAAGGATCCCATCTGAACACTTCTTGAAGAGATATGGCTCATCCCAGACAAAGTATTTTGCATCATTCATGAGCTTCCTTTTTTGATGTTTATTTATCTCTGAAGGTAATGCTCCAGATGCCTTGAAGTTGGCAATGTCTGCGAACCATGGTGCTTTGTGAACTGTCATCAACTGCTCATCCGGGAAGAGCTCGTTCACACTTGTATCATGTGCTCCACCTTTATCATGAGGGATCCTGGATAGGTGATCTGCTACCTTGTTTTCCACTCCTTTTTTGTCTATGATTTCAATATTGAATTCCTGCAACAATAAGATCCATGTTATTAGTCTTGGTTTTGATTCTTGCTTGGCAAACAAATATTTAAGTGCTGTGTGATCTGTAAAAACAATCACTTTAGCACCAATTAGGTATGATCTAAACTTGTGAAATGCAAAAACTATTGCTAGTAACTCCTTTTCAGTAGTGGTATAATTTCTCTGAGTATCATTAAGAACTTTGCTAGCATAGTACATCACATGGACTAAGTTGTCTTTACTCTGTCCTAACACTGCCCCAACTGCAAAATCAGATGCATCACACATCAATTCAAACGGTAAATTCCAATCAGGTGGGGAAATGATAGGAGCAGAGGACAACCTCATTTTCAAATTTTCAAAGGCTAACATGCATGTTTCATCAAAGATGAATGGTGTATTAGATATAAGGAGATTGCTTAAGGGCTTCGCTATCTTTGAAAAATCTTTAATAAATCTTCTGTAGAAACCAGCATGCCCCAAAAAACTCCTAATTGCCCTGACATCACTGGGTGGAGGCAGTTTTTCAATGAGTTCTACTTTAGCTTTGTCAACCTCAATGTCTTGGTTAGAAACCTTGTGACCCAGGACTATTCCTCGTGTCACCATAAAGTGACATTTCTCCCAGTTCAAGACCAATTTGGTCTCTTGGCATCTTTTCAATACCAAGGCGAGGTGATGTAGACAACTAGGGAAGGAATCTCCGAATACCGAGAAATCATCCATAAAAACTTCAATGAACTTTTCTATCATATCTAAAAAGATAGAAAGCATGCAGCGTTGGAAAGTTGTAGGTGCATTACATAGCCCAAATGGCATGCGCCTGTAGGCAAACACTCCATATGGGCAAGTGAATGAGGTTTTCTCTTGATCTCTGGGATCAACCACTATTTGGTTATATCCTGAATAACCGTCGAGAAAACAATAATATGCGTGCCCTGCAAGTCTTTCCAACATCTGATCCATGAATGGAAGGGGGAAATGGTCTTTTCGTGTAGCCTCATTGAGCTTCCTGTAGTCTATGCACATCCGCCATCCTGTGACTGTCCTTGTAGAAATTAATTCGTTCTTCTCATTGGGAACCACGGTGATTCCTCCTTTTTTTGGGACAACATGTACGGGGCTAACCCAGGGGCTATCTGAGATTGGGTAGATCACCCCTCCCTGCCATAACTTCATAACTTCTTTCTGTACTACTTCCTTCATGATAGGGTTCAACCTCTTTTGGGATTGAATGGATGGTTTGGCATCATCTTCAAACAGTATCTTGTGCATGCATATGGCTGAACTTATCCCCTTTAGGTTAGCAAGAGTCCAACCAATGGCATCTTTGTGTTGTCGCAGTACTTTGAGCAATTCTTCCTCTTGATCTTGGCTGAGGCATGAACTTATGATCACTGGGTAACTTTCATGTTCTCCTAAGTATGCATATTTGAGAGTGGGTGGTAGTGCTTTAAGTTCAAGTTTGGGTGCTTCTGACTTTTCGTTTTCTTCCTTTGGTGCACCTTGTATATGAATCTCTGCTGTTGTAATCTCTTCACTTGATTTAAATTCCTCATCTACCAATCTCTCAAGTTTTTCAGGTTCTTCTTCTTCAAAATTCTCTTGCACTTCCTCCTCAAGTACATCTAACCTCATGCATTCCCCCAATTGTTCTGGTGGGTAACTCATGGCCTTGAACACATTGAGTGTCATTTTTTCATTGTGTAGTCTTAAGGTAAGATCACCTTTTTGGACATCAATGACAGCTCCAGCAGTGGCAAAGAATGGCCTTCCCAGGATGATGGAAGCCTTGGCTTCCTCCTGCATGTCCAGCACTACAAAGTCTACTGGGAAGATAAAACCTCCCACTTTCACCAGCAAATCTTCTACGACGCCATGTGGGAACTTGAACGATCTGTCTGCCATCTGTAGGGCCATTTTTGTTGGTTTAGCCTCCTCTATCTTCATCTTCCTCATCATAGCTACTAACATCAAGTTGATGCTGGCTCCTAAGTCACAAAGGGCTTTCTCCACTGTGATTTCCCCTATAATGCAAGGGATCTGAAAACTCCAGGATCCTTCAATTTCTGGGGCAGTTTGTGCTGAATGATAGCACTACATTCTTCTGTTAGTATCACGGTCTCGTTGTTCTTCCAACTTCTTTTCTTAGTCATGAGCTCCTTCAAGAACTTGGCGTAGAGTGGCATTTGTTCTATTGCTTCAACAAAGGGTATGTTGATTTGCAGCTTCTTGAAGATTTCCAAAAATCTTGAAAACTGATTGTCATCTCCCTTCTTCTTTAGTTGCTGAGGGTATGGGACTCTTGGGATGTCTGGTTTCAGCATTCTCCCCCTTTTTGTGAACTCAAAGTCGGAACTTGAGCTTCGTCCTGCTCTTCTTTCTCTTTATTTGAGTCCTCTTCTTGTGGTTTCTGGGGGGTTTCCTTCAGTTCCTTCCCACTCCGAAGGGTGATAGCCTGACACTCCTCCCTTTTAGTTGAGTTAGTTTTACTGCGAAGGTTGTGGCTGGGAATTTGCTTGAATAAATAGCCAATTTGTGTCTCAAGTTTCTTGATGGCAGTATCCTGATTCTGCATATTTGACTGCACTTCCTCTCTGAATGCTTTACTGTCCTAGATGTCCTTGCATATACCTTCAAGTAGATTTTCAATCCTTGAGATTCTTTCATCAAATGATGATAGGTCAGGTTGAGGAGGGTTGTTCTGGCCTTGATATGAATGTGGAGAGGTGTTGTTATTGGGATGTTGATATGGTCTAGATGTGAAATTGTTTGGATTTGGGCATCTTTGATCAAGGCTTTGGTCTTGTTGATTTCCCCATCCAGGGTTGTAATTCTTGGAGTATGGATCATGGTTCTGCCTAGGTGAATTCCCAATGTAGTTGGCTTGCTCCTGACTACCCTCTGCTTCTTCATTCACTCTTTCTTGGGTTGTTGATGAAGTTGAGATTACTGCTACTTGGTTTCTCTCCATCTTCTTGGTGAGGTCAGCCAGCTGCTGGGTAATGAGCTTGTTTTGAGCCAACAGAGCATCTACATTGTTTAGCTCCATTACTTATCTTGTGTTCCCTCTTTCGGAAGCATAGAAGTAGTCGTTCTCTGCTACTGTTTCAATGACATCTATAGCCTCCTCAATGGTTTTCTTCTTGTTCAAAGATCCTCCCGATGAATGGTCTACGGCCTTCTTTGACTCATAAGAGAGCCCTTCATAGAAAATGTGCAGCTGCACCCATTCGTTGAACATGTCAGGTGGACACCTCCTTGTCAGGTCCTTAAACCTCTCCCATGCCTCATATAGAGTCTCACTATCTTGTTGCCTGAAGGTTTGGACCTCAGCTCTCAGCCTATTGATTCTTTGAGGAGGGTAAAATCTTGCTAAGAATTTGTTCACCACGTCTTCCCAAGTTGTCAAGCTTTCCCTTGGGAAAGATTCCAGCCACTTGGCTGCCTTATCCCTCAGTGAGAATGGAAATAAGAGCAGTCTATAGGCGTCAGGATGAACACCATTAGACTTCACTGTGTCACATATTCTCAGGAAGGTGGTTAAATGTTGATTTGGGTCCTCTTGGACACTTCCTCCGAACGAACAGTTGTTCTGCACAAGGGTGATGAGCTGTGGCTTTAGTTCAAAATTGTTGGCATGGATGGTTGGCTTTTGAATGCTACTTCTACAGTTTCCTGGGTTTGGATTGATATAAGAGCCTAAAACTCTTCTATCCTCCCCAGCATGATTTGCTCGACCTCTTCCGCCATGGTTGTGAGCCTCTTCTTCATGATGGTTTTCCATGTTTTCTTCCATGTTTGGTTCAAAGTATTCCTCAAAGTGTTCCTCCTCTTCTTCAGCACCAACTACACGTTTGTCTCTTGCCTCCCTCCTTAATCTAAGGAAGGTTCTCTCACGTTCAGAATCAAAGGAAGTTGAAGCCCCGCTTCTTCTCCCTGTCATACAACCAACAAGTACAAGCAAAGAGAATAGGTGCAGAAAGTATATCTGTCAGAATTACTGTTAGTGTGAGTGATGCAATATATTAAACAGTTAGTGGGTTAGTGTGATGAAGTGTAAATAACAAAAAAAAAGTAGGAGGAAGGGAAGAAATTAACCAAAACAGGAAGTAAATAACTCAAACAAAAATTTAAATCAAACAAAAATAAAATGCTCAATCTAGTTATCCTCCAATCAATCATTGTTGATGCACAATCAATCCCCGGTAACGGCGCGATAAACTTAATGCACGGAAAACTTGTCTCATAACAAATTTCCTTCGGCAAGTGTACCGAATTTGTCGTCAAGTAAAAACTCACAATAGAGTGAGGTCGAATCCCACATGGATTGATTGATCAAGCAACTTTAATTAGAGGAATGTTCTAGTTGAGCGAATCAGAAATTTAGTTGAGAATTGCAGAAAATTAAATGGCGGGAAAGTAAATGGCAGAAAGTAAATTGCAGAATCTTAAATGGGAATGGGGGAATTGCTCATAAATGTAAATGACAGAAATTAAAGAGAATGGGTAAGATCAGAAATGGGGAGTTCATTGGGCTTAGGAGATGTTGCATTCTCCGGATCAATCTCATTTACATCTCTTCCTCAATCAATGCACTCATTGATCTCCTTGGCAATCTGAAGTGATTGAATTACAATTTCTTGTAATTGAATCTCTCAAATCTTGATCAATAGCCAATTCCTTGGTCAATTGCTCATGAGAAGAGATGAAGTATGGTCACTGATTATACCACATGCATTTACCAAACCAAGTATTGAGAGGATTATAGTCACATATCCATCCAAACCCAATTTGGTCCAGCATGAGAAAGCATTTCTAGCTTGATCTCTTCATTCCTCTTCCAAGGTTCAAAAGAGATCCAAGTATGAATAGTTTCTTTTCCAAGATCATTATCCAATTGGATGAAGATAGAAAGCTTTCAAGTAAAATCAAGAGAAAAGATAGAAGAAGAATAATGAAAACTAGTATTGATCCATCAAATTACAACAAAGCTCCCTAACCCAATGAAAGGGGTTTAGTTGTTCATAGCTCTAGAAAATGAAAACAAAGATGGAGAATACAAAATGAAAACTAGAAATGCAGAGAAAGTAAATACAGGAAGTAGTTTTATGCTATTTTCCAACTCCCAGAACTCCCAGAACTAATTCAAAGCTACTCCTATATATACTACTCTTCTCATCTTCTAGTTGGCTCTTCAAGTTTTGGTCCTTTGGATCTTGAGTTTGAAGCAGTTCTTTTCTTCATTTGGGCTTGGCTTTACTTGCAGAGAGAATGTGTGAAGTGGGCATAGACTTTAGCTCAGGGCGTTAGGGGTGTTAACGTTTAGGGAAAATATGAGTTCGAGAACGTTAGTGATAATCAACTTTCTCACTAATGTTCCTAAGTAAAAGCCACGTTAACTTCAACGTTAGTGGTACAAACGTTGCCACTAACGTTGCCTCTAGGTCCTTCGCACATGTTATTGGGGCTTAAATTTCCTAATAACGATGAAAAGCCCCCATTGCTCCTACGTTAGAGCCCACGTTAACTTAGTTAACGTGGCTCTTTAACGTGGGCTTGCCATCCTTCGAGAACGTTAGTGACACTCAACATTGTCACTAATGTTCCAATGTGCCCCCATGTCTCACGTTAGAGCCCACGTTAACTTAGTTAACGTGGCTCTTTAACGTGGCATTGCTTAGCCATCCCCAACGTTAGTGACAATGTTGAGTGTCACTAACGTTGGCTCATCTTTTACTCATCCACATTAGCTTCCACGTTAACTAAGTTAACGTGGGAGTTAACGTGGCTCATAGTGGCTTGTGTGGCTCCTTCCAACGTTAGTGACAATGTTGAGTGTCACTAACGTTGGCCATCACCTTCTTCTCTCACGTTAGCCTCCATGTTAACTAAGTTAACATGGAAGTTAACGTGGCTCCTTGGGGTTGTGTGGTTGCTTCCAACGTTAGTGACAATGTTGGGTGTCACTAACGTTGTCGACCACTCTTGCCTCTTCACGTTAGCTTCCACGTTAACCAAGTTAACGTGGGAGTTAACGTGGCATTGTGCACTTAGGCAAACGTTAGTGATAATGTTGTATGTCACTAACGTTTGCTTCCTTTCTCCCTTTTAACGTTAGAGGCCACGTTAACTAAGTTAACGTGGACTCTAACGTGGCCACTTGTGAGCATTGGCCAACGTTAGTGATAATGTTAAGTGTCACTAACGTTGGCTCAAATTCCCTTCTTCACATTAGAGTTCACGTTAACTTAGTTAACGTGACTCTTAACGTGGGTAATGATGGCTTCGAGAGCATTATTGGCAGTCACTTTTCTCATTAACTCTGCAAGTTACCTCCCATTCCTTGCTTCCTTTGGTCCTAAAATCAGGCAATAGAGTGCATCAAAGTTCTAGTCCAAGTCATGGGTAATGCAGCATACAATTTGTCACTAAACTCATGCAAAATCCTCATGAAATCATGTAAAATGCACAATGTATGCTTGAATCCAGGTGTAAGTGAATATCTACCCAAAACTAGCTTATTTCCTAAGAAAATGCATGAAACTACCCTAAAAACAGTAAAGAAAAGGTCAGTGAAACTTGCCAAAATGCCCTGGCATCAGTCCGCAGTGAAGGAAGACTCGTGAGTGCTCGGAAAGACATAATGGGACATGATCTGTGCCCATATGCGAGCCTCCAAGGTAAGTGCTGAAGCCGATATTCCCTTAGGGCGGGTACGATGGTATCCGTAGATTCAACGGCTACCAGGTAGTGCGATAACTCTAAGATCAGCTTTCCAGTCAAATTGGTACAGTTGGCGCTTGAGTGTGGCTTCTTGAAAGGCATCCAATCCTTTTGGAATAGGGGGAAGACCTAAAGCTTTTTGAATGGCCTCTTCTGTAATGGGGACTTGCTTCTGACGGACAAAGACAGACTGCAGGGTAGGCAGGTAGAAATTAGAGTAGAACTCAACTACCCAAGAAAGATTGACTTGTCTTGGTTGTCTCTGTAGGAAACCCATTGTCTTCATTCAATTTGTGGCTCAACAAAAGTAGCAATATTGGGCGGGAGGATAAGAAGGTGTTCGTTATTGTAGCTCCTTTCAGCCAGGATGGGGAACATCTGCTCACAGTAGCGATTGGGAAACCGCGTAGTGTCCTTTGCTTAAAAGGCTTTCTCCTTTTCATCAACCTTGATGATCCTCTTAACTCTTTTTGTTGAGGGCTTGACTGTAGTTGAAGAAGGCTCTGCCACTAGTGCTCTTTTAGTTCCTCTTCTTGCTAGGGGTTTGGGAGTAGCTTTCTCTTTTCCTTTCTTGGTCGCCATCCTGAAAAAGGGAAGAGAAAGTAAATTAAATTCAAAGAGATATATAGCAAGGAAGAGAACGGAAAAGGTGGTGATGGATGTACATTAGGAGGTAACTGACATTAACACACGCTCATGAGTACATATGAAAAGTCATCAATGGAAAATAGCTAGTGCATATAATGACAAGTGAATGCAAGGTGTTTATTGGCATGCCGGAAAAGGGCATGAGTAGCATAGATCAAGCATCACTTTGTAACAAACCATCACGTTTGTATTGACAATTAAATTTAATTAATACAATAGTAGAGGGAGTTTATGAAAAGCAAGCATTGAATAGTAGAATAGAATAATGTAGAGAAGTGCATAATGCCATATGGCTTTTTCACAAACACATAGCATGCATGGTGAATAAGGTATAGAAAGTATTATAGTGAACATGCAAGCAACTCTTTAAAGAAAATAATATATAATTGCCAAACAATTTGCAACAATCCACAAGCATATAATGAGGAATAATGACTCAAATAAAATTCTAACACCATGTAAAAAGGAAAGAAGAAGAAGGAAAATATGAATAATGCAAAGAAAAAGAAAAGAAAAGAAAATAAAATATAAAATAAGAAGAATGATAGAAAAGGAAAGAGGGAAGAAGAAAATAAAACCTTGTTAATGGAGGAGAAAGAGAGAGAGTGAAAGGTGAGATAGAAGGAAGAAGGGAGAAGGAAGAAATAAGGAGGGAAAAGAGAAATTAGGATTTGGAGAGGAGGAAGATAAGATATTTTGGCAATTAAGTTTGAGCTGTGCAGCGCAGGCAACGCGGCCGCGTGGGGCTTGCGTTCGCACGATTGCGCTTTAGTTCAGGTGACGCGGTCGCGTTGGTCACGCGGTCGCGTGACCCATGTTGTGCTTCTAGCGCGAGTGCAGCTTCGCGCTTGCACAACTCTCTGTTCGAATTGATATATTTGCCAAATTTGGGGTGACGCGATCGCGTGGGGCATGTGATCGTGTGAGTGGGCTTCAGAAGGGAAGGACGCGGACGCGTGGGCCATGCGTCTGCGAGGGTAGAAGTGTGCGTTCAGCACCAATCCAGCACCACTCTCGCACAATAATTTGTTGTGCACCCTTTTTACGTCGAAAATCAGGGCACGCGGCCGTGTAGGTCACGCGATCGCGTGGGAGGCCATTATGCCCATACGACGCGGACGCGTTAGCGACGCGGTCGCGTGGGTCGATTTGTGCCACTGGCACGCCTCCAGCCATGCTCTAGCGTGACTCTCTGTTCATTTTTATTTTTCTCCCATCTCCTTGCGACGCGGACGCATCGCTGATGCGGTCACGTCACGTGGACATTTTTTTTAAAAAAAATAAAAGTATACAAATGCAGATTGATGCGTGGAAAACTTGTCTCTCAACAAATCTCCCTTCGGCAAGTGTACCGAAGTTGTCGTCAAGTAAAAACTCACAATAGAGTGAGGTCGAATCCCACCGGGATTGATTGATCAAGCAACTTTAATTAGAAGAATGTTCTAGTTGAGCGAATCCAGAATTTGGGTTGAGAGTTGCAGAAAATAAAATGGCGGGAATGTAAATAACAGAAAAGTAAATGCTAGAATTAAAGGACTGGAAGTAAATGACTGAAAATAAATTGCAGAATTGTAAATGGGAATGGGGGATTTGCTCATAAAAGTAAATGACAGAAATTAAAGAGAATGGGTAAGATTAGAGATGGGGAGTTCATTGGGCTTAGGAGATGTTGCAATTCTCCGGATCAAGTTCATTTTCATCTCTTCCTCAATCAATGCACTCATTGATCTCCTTGGCAATCTTAAGTGATTGAATTGCAATTCCTTGCAATCTCTCAAATCTTGATCAATAGCCAATTCCTTGGTCAATTGCTCATGAGAAGAGATGAAGTATGGTCACTGATTATACCACATGCATTTTCCAAACCAAGTATTGAGAGGGTTACAGTCACATACCCATCCAAACCCAGTTTGGTCCAGCATGAGAAAGCATTTCTATCTTGATCTCTTCATTCCTCTTCCAAGGTTCAAAAGAGATCCAAGTTTGAATAGCTTCTCTTCCAAGATAACTACTCAATTGGATGAAGATCGAAAGCTTTCAAGTAAAATCAAGAGGAAAGATAGAAGAAGAACAATGAAAATTAGTATTGATCCATCAAATTACAACAGAGCTCCCTAACCCAATGAAAGGGGTTTAGTTGTTCATAGCTCTTGAAAATGAAAATAAAGATGGAGAATACATCATGAAACTAGAAATTGCAAAGAAAGTAAATACCGAGAGTAATTCCTCAGCCTCCAGAACTATTTTACAATTCAAAGCTACTCCTATATATACTACTCTTCTCAGCTTCTAGTTCACTCTTCAAGTCTTGGGCCTTTGGATCTTGAGTTTGAAGTAGTTCCTTTCTTTATTTGGGCTTGGCTTTACTTGCAGAGAGAAAGTACGGAGTGGGCAGAGACTTAAGCTCAGGGCGTAAGGAGTGTTAATCATTTAATGAAAGTCCAAGTTCGGGAACGTTAGTGACATTTAACATTGTCACTAACGTTCCAATGCACCCCTTTGCCTCACGTTAAAACCCACGTTAACTAGGTTAACGTGGCTTTAAACGTTGCCTTGTAAACCTTCGAGAACGTTAGTGACACTCAACATTGTCACTAATGTTCCAGTGTGCCCCTTCTTGCTTCACGTTAAAGCTCACGTTAACTGGGTTAACGTGGCTTCTAACATGGCCTTTGCCATCCTTCGAGAACGTTAGTGACACTCAACATTGTCACTAACGTTCCAATGTGCCCCTGGGTCTCTCGTTAGAGTCCACGTTAACTAGGTTAACGTGGCCTCTAACGTTGCCATCTTTAGCCATCCCAACGTTAGTGACAATGTTGAGTGTCACTAACGTTGGCTCATCCTTCGTTCCTCATCGTTAGCTTCCACGTTAACCCAGTTAACGTGGAAGTTAACGTGACTCTTGGGGGTAGTGTGGTTGCTTCAACGTTAGTGACAATGTTGAGTGTCACTAACGTTGTCGACAACTCTTCATCCTCTACGTTAGTTCCCACGATAACCAAGTTAACGTGGTACTTAGCACCGTCGGCCAACGTTAGTGACAATGTTGAGTGTCACTAACGTTGGCTTCTCTCCCTCCCCCTTAACGTTAGAGGCCACGTTAACTAGGTTAACGTGGCTTCTAACGTGGCTACTTATGAGTAAGTGCCAACGTTAGTGACAATGTTGAGTGTCACTAACGTTGGCTCAACTTCTTTTCTCCACGTTAGAGTTCATGTTAACTTGGTTAACGTGACTCTCTAACGTGGGCATTGATGTCTTTTTGAGAGTGTTATTGGCAATCACTTTTCTCATTAATCTTTGCAAGTTACCTCTCCTTTTCTTGCTTCTTTTTGGTCCTGAAACGAAGCAACAAAGTGCATCAAAGCTCTAGTCCAAGTCATGCGTAATGCAACATAATATTTGTCACTAAACTTATGCAAAATCCTCATGAAATCATGTAAAATGCACAATGTATGCTTGAGTCAAGGCATAAATGAATATTTACCCAAAACTAGCTTATTTCCTAAAGAAATGCATGAAACTATCCTAAAAACAGTAAAGAAAAGGTCAGTGAAACTGGCCAAAATGCCCTGGCATCACAACACCAAACTTAAAGATTGCTTGTCCCTAAGCAAGTACTGGAACAAGAGAATGATGAAATGAATATCCAGAGGAATGAGTCATCCTTGTGGAAGTCATATTACTAATTTTATGGTGGTTTCATGCATAGCAACTTAGGTTCATTCCATTACTGGCTTTCAGACCTTTATCCTGTCCCAAAACACCCACTTTGTTCATATCCCATGAGACTTTTATTCATTGATCCTTTTATTGTTATTACAAGGGTTGTTTGTGTTATTTAAGCTAAGTGCTCTGTAAGGGGGCAACTCTTTAAGATAAGCTTTCAGCCAACACTCCCGAACCAGTTGGTTCAAGGTGCTAGGTGTTGAGACACCCCTAAGGACTTACTCCCTCAAGCCTATCCCCCATACATACACACTACAGGCATTTAGTTTCTTTATTCTCTTTTCTTGAGACCTTGGTGTCCAGCACCTCTTTGGGTTACTAAGTGTTCTGTGGTGAAGGTTACTCTTGATAGTGGACTTTCAGCTGATAATCCCGAGTTAGTTAACCCAAGTTTCCAAGTGATAAGGCACCCCTAAGAGCTTATTCATCCAAGTAGATCCCTCACACAGGAGCACCACAGACACTTGCCTCAAGCTTAAAACCATTGATGCCTAGCCTTATTGCTTACTCTTTTTCTTTTGTTTTTCACTTCCATTGTTCTTTCCCTTTTTTCTTCTTAGGATCTTGTTATTAACTTAGTCTCATGGGTGTATCCAAAGCAAAGTATTCAGGATAGATAGTTGTCCTCCTAGCCTTGTGGTTGAACCAACTTAGCTAACTTATGACTACCCCAAAGATTCATGAATGCACTTCCACAATTTGAACTCCACTCTGGTCTTTTACAACTATACTCATTCTCTTTTTATTTGATTTAAAGGGACAAGCTTACAAGTAGGTTAAGTGATGGTGCAGTAACATAAAGACCGGAAATCATGTACCTATTCAGAAGGAAAAACTTAAAAGACAGAATTAAAAAAAAAAATTTAAACATAACATGGAAGCATGTTCTATTTCATACAAGATCTTCCTTATTTAAAGCATAGAAAAGATGAACTAAGAAGAACTCCACCACCTTTCATTCATGTGGATGTCCATGCTCCCATCCTTGTTTATCCTCATTGTGTCTCTCTTGAGTACTTGTACTTCCACTTCCTTTGCCTTTTCCAAGCAGCTTTCTCCAGAAACCACTATCTTCCATCTTCTTCTTGAGTGCCTCCTTTTGCTGTTTCACTTTTCTCTCTTCTTGTTCTACAAATTCTTTTTGAACTTCATCATATGCAAGGATGGCATAGTGTAGATGATGCATATTACTGGTCATGTAGTTCAACTCGGCTTGAGTGTTTACATAGAACTCCTCCCTATGTAGTTGCCTTCCTTCATTGAGTACACTGAACTCATTGAAAGTTTTCATTTGGGCTATCTGCCGCTGGTTGAGCTCTTGCAAGTGCTTCTCTTGAAGCTCTTGTCTTTCATTCACTTGGTTGATGGCTTGAGTGAGTTGAGAGTAGTGTTCCTGCTGCTGCTCCATTTGTTGTTTTTCCATGCTTCCTGTTGGTTAAGCCGGTTCAGTATTTGCTCTTGTCCTTCCATATGTCTCTGTCCTAAATCTTCAATGGCTCTTAGAAGGTGAGTCATATTCAAGTTGGCTGGGTCATGATACTCTTCTTGTTGATGTTCTTCCTGATGGTATTCCTCTTGATGAACTTCTTCCTGGGTCCTTTGCCTTCCTATATGTGGCCTTCTTAGTTGCTGAGCCGGTATGCTATACACCATTCGCTCGAGTGTGACTGGCCTCCCTGGGTTTACCCAGTCTGGGCTGCTGTCCTCAAATACTACCTTGGCCTTGTTGCACAAGCGGAAAATGGTGCTGGGGTACCAAAGTCTGGCTCCTGAGTTAGCTTTCTCAACTGACTCTTGAATCCCTTCGGCAATGAGCTCATGCACCTTGATTTCCCCACCTTATACTAAGCATTGTACCATAGTGGCTCGATTGATGTTAACCTCCAAATTGTTAGCAGCTGGTAGGATGGACCTCCTTACAAGCTCAAACCACCCTTTGGCTTCAGGGTGAAGGTCTCCCCTTTTTATGAATTTTGGTCTCCCATCTGAGTACCTCTCCCAGTCAGCGGCTATGACACAGATATCTGATGCTATATCTGAGAGCTCATCCTTATCGGGGCTTCTACTTATCCTTGCCTGATAACTCTCCTCATCAAAATGAGGTGATTTCAATTGAAGAGCTCTTGTGATGGCACTTGGGCTGAAGTCCACCTCCCTTCCTCTCACATAACTTTTGAAGGTTGGGCCTTGGGTCTTATCCTCTCTAACTGCATTTGCATAGAATTCTTTGATGAGGTTTCCATTGATCTTCCCCTCTGGACTGGTGAGCAATTGCCACCCCCTTTGTTCGATTTTTCTCCAAATCTGTGGTGATTCATTGGCATTGATTTGGAAGATTAATTCTGGCAATATCCTTCTAGCATTTATCCGCTCAAATTCATGCTCATGAAAGGCAGTCTTGAATCTCTTGTCATCAAAAGGAGCACTCTCCATAGGCCCCTTCCTCTTTTGCCTCTTTGAGCTTGATGATGCCATGACTTGAATTGTTGTTTGAGGGGGTTTGAGGCTTCGGATAGATGAAGAGAGGGTTGGTTAAAGCAATTTGTGATGAAGGGTTCAGTGTGCCAATAGAAGTGTGGAGAGTGGGGATTTGAATGTGAGGAGTGAGCATGTACTACGGTTCACTTATATAAGAAAATCATGAGTGGATGAAGGGTGTGGATTGCATGAATGTTTACTAGATGAACGGATGGGGTTGTGTATGAAGGGAAGACAAGGATCATCACTTTAATGAGAGTGATTGGTTCGGTCTTCAAGGTTCTTCTTTCTCCAATGTTGCATGGCAGCGTTTCCCCATGCGTTCCCTCTTGAGACATGTGTGTAGTGCTCTTCATTAAGTGGCGAAATCTCCCCCATTTAATTGTCCAATCAATCCCTTTCATGCTTCTTTTCTTTTCCTATAAAGATTCAAAATAAGGGAATTAATATATAAGAAAATTAAAACTCTACGGCTAGAATAACTTGAAAGAAAGGATTTGATTGTTTGTTTATGAATTTCAACTAACTAACTAGCTATTGGTGGTTCCTTATATGCATTTTGGTGGCACCATGGGGTGACACCAAACTTAGTTTGAAGCACTGTGATGAAAGTTTTGTGTTCAAAGCTCCCAAGACTAGCATACAACTTGGTTTGCTTTGAACACCAAACTTGTTCCTCACTATATTCTGCATAAGAAGATTTTCACCAATTTGTTTGTTAAGTTTGGATTGAAGCCCATAAAGATTGACTTATTCATTATCATCTGAAAGCATATAAAACATGGGTTACCTCCCATGAAGCGCTTCTTTGGCGTCACTAGCTTGACGTTTTTCCTTCATCATGGTGGTTGGTAGTGCTTAAAGTCCTCCCCTCTTGCTGTGGACTTGTATCCATTGGTTGGATCAATGATTTCCACATGTTCCAGGGAAAGAACTCTGTTGATAGTGAAGACCTTGGGTAATTGAGATGGCACAGTAGGGAGATTAGGGGAATATCTGGGAAGTAGGCTGAGACAACTCTATCCCCTGGAGAGAAGTCTTCCGTAGGGATCTTCTTGTTCCTCCATTTCCTTGGTACCTTCTTCTTTGTTTCTTTTGAGGTTGCTTTCCCCTTGGTGACCTCTTTTCTCCAAGGAGTTGTGATGCTGTCTTCACCTGCCTCTAGAGGTTTGGGTTCCTCCAATTTTTCCTTGAGTTGTGGCAGTTGCTGTTTTCCTTGTTTATCAATTGAGGGGGTTTCAGAATGAACTAGCTGTGCTTCAGTGCTTGTCTCCTCCTTCAGTGTCTCCTTATCGTTTATGCTGAGTTCCTTGTCCTCTTGATCTGTTTCTTGTGAGAAGTTGAAGACATTGAAGCTGAGTTGTTCATCATGAATTCTCAATATTAGCTCCCCTTTCTCTACATCGATAAGTGCTCTGGCTGTAGCTAGGAATGGTCTTCCCAATATGATTGGGTGAGTGTGACTTTCTTCCATGTCCAGAATGACAAAGTCTGTTGGGAGAAAGTACTTCCCAACCTTTAGCAACACATTTTCCACCACTCCTATTGCTTGCTTTTGAGTTTTGTTAGCCAGTCTGATAATGACATCTGTGGGCATTATCTCATTGATCTGCAGCCTCTTCACCAGGGATAAGGCAGTAAGTTGATGCTGGACCCTAAATCGCATAGTGCTCTGTCGAACATATTTTCACCTATGGCACAAGGTATATGAAAACTTCCTGGGTCTCTTCTTTTTGTAGGCAACTCAGGTTGAATAAGGGCACTGCATTCCTTGTTCATCACTATAGTCTGCCCTCCTTGAGTGAGCTTTTCCTGGGAAGAAGTTCCTTCATATATTTGATGAATGCAGGCATTTGTTGAATTGCCTTGATGAATGGTATGTTCACATGCAGAGATGCAAACAAGTCTAGGAACCTTGAGTATATTCTTTTTCCCACAACACCTTTGAGCAGTTGAGGGAATGGTGTATACAGCTTCAGGAGTTCTTGTTGTGAGATTTCTGGTTCTTTGTGATCTCTGTCCTCCTCCTTTGTTGAGTTGTCTTCAGGTTGTTTGCACATTTTTCCTTGCTTGTCTTCAATCTCTTGATCACTTGTAGTGACCATTTTGCAATCTTTCCATCTTACTTTCTTTGCTTCTCCCTTGGGGTTTTTCTCAGTGTCACTTGGGAAGCTATCAGTAGGTTTGGGAATCTTCTCAGCTAAGTATCCCACCTGGAATTCTAGCTTCCTAATGGTTTCTCCCTGGTTCTTAATATTGGCTCGCACCTCCTCTTTGAACACCTTATTTTCTTGAATCTCTTGGCTTATTCCTTCAAGTAAGGCTTCAATCTTAGAGAGCCTGTCATCAATTGATGAGTGGTTCGGAGCAGATGTGCTGTTTTGGTTTTGATAAGTATGTGGAGAAGTGTTGTTGTGGGGGTGTTGAGATGTCCTCTGGGTGAATTGTTGATGAGCTGCATTGTTGTTGGAGTTGTAACGTCTCTGGTCTTGGTTTTGATCTTGCCCACTTCCCCACCCAAAGTTCGGGTGATTTCTCCATCCAGGGTTGTAAGTCTTGGAGTATGGATCATAGTTTTTCCTTGGTGAATTCCCAATGTAGTTGGCTTGCTCCTGACTCCCTTTTGCTTCTTGGTTTAATCCTTCTTGTGTTGTTGATGAAGTGGAGATTGCTGCTACTTGGTTTATCTCCATCTTCTTGGTGAGGTCAGCCAGCTGCTGGGTAATGAGCTTGTTTTGGGCCAACAGAGCGTCTACATTGTTTAGCTCCATCACTCCTCTTGTGTTCCCTCTTTCGGAAGCATAGAAGTAGTCGTTTTCTACTACTGTTTCAATAACATCTATGGCTTCCTCAATGGTCTTCTTCTTGTTCAAGGACCCTCCAGATGAATGGTCTACTGCCTTCTTTGACTCATAAGAGAGCCCTTCATAGAAAATGTGCAGCTGGACCCATTCGTTGAACATGTCAGGTGGACACCTCCTTGTTAAGTCTTTGAACCTCTCCCATGCTTCATACAGAGTCTCACCATCCTGTTGCCTGAAGGTTTGGACCTCAGCTCTCAGCCTATTGATTCATTGAGGAGGGTAGAATCTTGCTAAAATTTGTTCACCACATCCTCCCAAGTTGTCAAGCTCTCCCTTGGGAAGGATTCCAGCCACTTGGCTGCCTTGACTCTGAGTGAGAAGGGAAATAAGAGTAATCTATAGGCGTCAGGATGAACACCATTAGATTTCACTGTGTCACATATTCTCAGGAAGGTGGTCAAATGTTAGTTGGGATCTTCTTGAACACCTCCTCCAAACGAACAGTTGTTCTGACAAGGGTGATGAGCTGTGGTTTAAGTTCAAAGTTGTTGGCATGGATTGTTGGTTTTTGGATGCTACTTCCACAATTGCCTGGGTTTGGATTAATGTAAGAGCCCAAAACTCTTCTATCCTCCCCAGCATGATTTGCTCCACCTCCTCTGCCATGGTTGTGAGTCTCTTCTTCATGATGATTTTCCATGTTTTCTTCCATGTTTGGTTCAAATTATTCCTCAAACTGTTCCTCTTCTTCTTCAGCACCAACTACTCGTTTTCCTTTTGCCTCCCTCCTTAGTCTAAGAAAGGTTCTCTCTGGTTCAGAATCAAAGGAAGTTGAAGCCCCGCTTCTTCTCCCTGTCATACAACCAACAAGTACAAGCAGAGAATATAGGTACAGATAGTATTTGTGTTAGAATTGATGTTTGTTATGGGTGATGCAATATATCAAACAGTTAGTGGGTTAGCAAACAGAATTGAAAATAACAAAGAAAACAAAAAGTAGAGGAGAAGGGAAAAGTTAACAAAAAGT